>NW_025336321.1:1118732-1177713 GCF_004798865.1 Varanus komodoensis
CTTGATTAAATATTGGTAGACCCATTCTTACCTCTCCGTGAAGGCAGGCAAAGGACACATCCACTAAGTCCTCTCCAAACCTAATACAAGAACAACCTAAGTCATTGCAGAATAGCAGCAGGAATCCTTTCCTAAAAGTGTGACACATTTTCACATTGTCGTATAATATAATGTATACCAGTGGAATAGTGCAGCACAGGCTTGAGATGCTCCGGATTCTGTTGCTAGCCCCTGAACGGTGTGATAAGTTTTACATTGCTGTTAATTATTGAAACTCTGAAGGGTGAAAAAACATCTTGATTCATTGGCCGACTGGCAAGCATATGGCCTGTTTTTGCAAAGCTTGAGGTTCAGGAGAAGAGAACATTAATTGTGGATCGGTTCTACAGAGAGTTTCAACCCAGGCATCATCGACTTGGATGTTGTGCCTGGCAAGCTTCATGAATCTTGAATTCAGAGTCATAAACTAGAACGTTTGCATAGACGATTGACAATGAGAGCAGTGATGAAGCCCTGTAAAGCAGATAAGCACACCAGTGTATCAGGCCATTTTGCTTCTCGACTGAGATTTGTATGGTACACGCAGTATTTATGCACAGCTGGAAGCTAGTTTCCAAAATCTGTTTCGTGCTGCTCCTGGCAAACTACCCATCCTGTTTTAGTCCCTCAATTGTCAGCTTGGCATTGCAAATTAGCACTGAACTGAAATGGAGTGTGAGGGATGGTGGTGGGAGAAGAATTTCTTGAATGCTTTTGTCACCCATAAAATGCACCCTTATGCAGTTGCATCCTCACTTGCAGAAGGCTGCAACACTTTTAAACAAGGGGTTATGTGGTAAAGGAAGAGCAAAGATCTCTCGCATAGGTATATTTCGGCGCCAGGCAAAGGCCTTCCTTTTAAAGAAACATTTTAATAACTAATTGCTATAGACCTTTGTGTTGTATGTTTTGATCTATTGTATTGTTGTTTTTAATGTGTAATATATTATAGTTTTTATTGTGTTTTTATCTCATGTTGTGAGCCGCCCAGAGGTGTTGTGGCACAATTGGGCAGCATACAAATGTTTTAAATAAATAAATATGTATATATATTCGGCAGGAGAACTGCTCTCAGTCAGCAGAGCAAGGTAGAGAATGTATTAACCCAGTCAAGATATCTCATAAGAAAATTCATACATCAGTTGATACACAGGGATAATCTCTTTTTTTAAAAAAATCCATTAATTTACAGAAGTCCAAAAACATTGACCAAACATCTATTGATATTGAAACCCATCTATAATTAGATTAAATTTTAAGCTTGCATCCTCCATATTCTCCACTAAACTTATGCTACATTTCTGTCACAGACACTTTTGTATCATGAAGAAAAACATGAATATGCAGATGATCTTCCAGGATATAGAATGATCAATGGTTTGATTAACTCATTATGGTGATCTCAATAAAAGCTACAGGAAATGCAATCATGGTTACAGTTTCAGTTTCTTCTGACTCACAAAGCCATAATTTATTGGAATAAGGTGACCCTCTAAATCTTTTGTCCAAAATTGCTGACAAAATCTTGTCAGAATGTGCAAATGTGAACGTCTTCCTAGAATTTGAACTATGTAATCCCTGCCCAGAGAAGAACATTCCAATCTGTACAGGCTAATGCTCTCAGCTTCATATGTTAATATGAATATGGCAACAATAAACTTTTAACATTGGTATTCTGCATTTTGGCATGTTTTGGGGAGTCTGGGCACCCCAAAGGCAAAGAGGTCAAGGTGATCTTCCTGATTTAAATCCTAAATAAATATTCAAATGTTAAACTATTAATAGCCAAATACATAGTTAAAATAGAATCAACACATTTGCATGCATCGGCCTGATTTGTCTCAAGGTGGCACTCAAATTTCATAGTACTATAACTCCAACTGTCAGGGATGACAATCTAGAAAGCAAAGACACAGCTGAGTAGAACAAGCAGAAGGCCAGTTGTCAAGGATGGGCCCACAAGGGAAAGTAATGCAAGACAGACACCACACAGGCAGACACTGGCCAGCTGGCAAGCTGCTCTCGTGCCCCTTGGCCTTCACGCAAAATATGATCACTCAGACCAAGGATCCAGGCCTAAATCTGAGGGCCAGCATTTTCTGGCTCGGGCTTTACTCTTTCCACTTAGGCTGGCTGTTTCTTTTCCGGATGTGGAAGGAGTATTAGAAGTCTTCCTGCCTTCCTCCAGCACCATGTTTTCCTTGAGTTCCGGAAAACCTTTTCATTTCTGATCTTTCCTTTGGTCCTGCTTCCTGACTTATGCTTTCGCCATGGTTGCTATGTGACCAAATATCCAAAATAATTACTAGTCTTCCATATTTCTCTTACTCTCATAAGTTATGGTTTTCATAAAGAATGGAATATTCTTTATGAAATGAATACATGGAATATTAAAATATATTAAAGTCTGAATCAGTTTGATTCTTGCAAGACATTCTAACAGGAACATTTGTGCTGTGACTTTTCACTGATGTAGAAACATACCATGGGAAGTACATTTTCTTATCTAATCTCAGGAAAGGTGAGTGTGTGTTTCAGATAAGAAAGTTGTCTGTGAACATGTAGTTTTGTCAAAATGTAAAATATAGAACTAAGAAACACTTCTGATTTAAAATAGCAAAACAAATTGCAGAAGAGAAGCTGATGTTTTCTTGTTTTGAAAGCAATTGTGTCCCAGCAAAGCAGACAAAGATGAGAAAAATATGTCCCTTGCAAATTAGAATTGGAATTTTCGAAACAATAATAGCATATTGTTATAAACAATTATCCTCATTGATCTCATTGACTTATCTGTGCTCCTTTTTGGTAAAAGGCCAAAGATGTTAGTAGATCAGATTTTTACTAGTTTAAACATCTAATCCAAGTTAATGTTCTTCAAACAAGTATTTAAAAGCTTTTTGGAAATGTGTTTTCCCCAACTGCTATTTAGGGGATGGGGCTATGGAATCCAGTGCCACAGAAAGTCACCAGTTTGGATGGTTTTAAAAGTGGATAGGATGAATTCACAGAGGAGGAGGAGGCTATCAGTGGCTACCAGATTTGTTGGCTACATATTACATTTGCTACCAGAAGCAGTTTGCTTGAATTTACCAGCTCCTGAGGAGCTTGGGCAGGTGCAACTCTTGCACCCATCCTGTTGGAGGGAAGCTGTGGGCAGCAGGTTTGCCACTTTGTGAGTGTTGAACTAGATAATCTGATCTGGCAGCACTTTTCTTATGTTCTTATTTGGGTAAAAACTGCTTAATATTTTAAAGTAAGAGATTAAAAAACACTTGATTACAGATTCCACTTTTTAAAAGCTCTCTGGGTTAACACAGAGACTTTGTAAACATATAATTTCCTTGGCTTGTTTGGCTCCTTGGTTTATTCCTTTGTTCTTGAATATGGTATGTCACTAATTCATGAACCAGCTAAATGCAGAAATCCCATATCACAGTATCCTATGACAAGGACAGACCCATCACAGTTCCTGGTCCATTGCAGGAGCTGCCATGTTGAAGTGGAGGGCGAAGGAACTGGGTGTGGTGGCAAGAACCCTTAGTATGAAGCCTGTCACCTCAGAAAGACAAGTATATCCCATCAGGAGACAGGAGGAGAGCCCCTTAGAAATTAAAATCAGGGGAGATCCAGAGGTTCATAGCAGAGGAGTGGGGTGATGCTCCAGGTGCAGAAGGTACCAGGCTTAGTCAATAACATCTTTCGGCAGGGCTTGGAAAGAATCCTACCCAAAACCTTGGAGAGTCCCTGGTAATCCGTGCAGGCTGCACTGAACTAAATGGAGCAATGGTCTCTCTTACTACAAAGCAGCTTCCAACGATACTTCTGAAAGCAGGAAGGGCATGTGGAGTTGGGAGAATGACAGATGGAAAAGGCTGGCTAAATCTTAGTTCCCTGTCCATGCTGTTCCTTTCCATGGCCAATCATTTTTGTTGATCAGGCTGGCATGGTTGCCAAGGCATAGCTGCTGGCACTGGGTCAGGCCTAATGCTACTTTACTGCCAGGAAGAGGCAAAGCCCTGGGTTGCGTATGCGTTTCCCCCTCGTTTTCAGTCTCTGTGCTACATTTTTATGTGCATATAATATCATAAAACAGAGCCTCAGAATGCTTATAAAATCCTAGGTCATTGAAATGGTAGTGCTCATTTGCTGTGCACAATTTAGCACTAATAATCAGAAACTGTTGAAGGGGGATACTTTTACATGGAACATAAACTTCTCTTTCCTTCTCCCCTAGCAACAATAATTTTCTAGAAAATTATCTTGGCGTCTTTTTTGGGGGTGGGGGTGGGTGACCAAGTGCTTCTGCAGAATGCTCTTTTCCAAAACAATTTTATTTCTTGCCTGTTTACTTGTCTGTCTGTCTGTCTGTCTGTCTCACAACGGGAGTCTTATGGAGCTCTCGGATTGGGGGGGATTTACCAAAGGTTGTTTGTGATTACTCTGCTAATGGCCTTGTCAATGCCTGGCATCAGTGGCTGAGGGGGGCTAGGAGAGAGCCTCTTCCTGGGTGACTCTGTTTCAGTCTTGTACAACCCCAGCCCCTTTGCAGGTGGCTGGCTTTGGACTACCACTACCTTTCCTTCCTGAACCGGGCTATTGTGACAATAAAAGGTATAATGATCATTCACCCACCCTGAGCAATGGGGGGGGGGAAGGGAAGGGGAAACATGAAATAAGAAAGAATAGGATATTATACCACTGAATGGGGCTTGATGCTAGAAAGTACACACCATGATTCATTTGCACCACTTGGAAGCATCAAAAGCAGGGGTGCAGGATTTGGCATGGGCCACATGTGGCTGGTGGGGAGAGATGTATGAAATAACAAAACCAAACTGCATCCCCATGTTCATTCTGAGTCAAGCCTGCATCGGACTGTGTGCTTTTTCTTTTCCTTTCACTTGAAAATCTACATATATTTTCATGTGCATTTTTCCAAATCGTGTGCCCTTTGAAAGGTACCAATTCTTCTTCCATTGATTAAAGCATATTGGTGCATAATTTTTCCAAAATATAGTTTTCTCTCGAGCAATTTCAAATGTATGCATGCTGTAAAATGCAATGTGGGGGTTGTGTCAATCACATCACAAGCCTGGAAATCTGCCGACTTTGACTGCAATTGTGCCTGAGCCTGCATTCATCCTGGAAGGTGCAAACTGGATAAAGCCTGACTGGACATGAGCTGAAATCATTTTTGCATACATTCTCAATGGTAGCTTGGATCAAGGTCCTCAGTAGGTAGAGCCAGACAAGCAGTGGGTGAAGCCAGAGCCATGGAGCCAGAGCCAAAAGTGAGTGATGGATGGAGCTTGCAAAGGGGGGAGTTTGAAATGAGGCTCAAGTCTGCCTGAAGGGCTGCATGTAGTTTCCCAACCCTTACCTGTCTAATGGAATGCTCCCTCTTCCGGTCCTTCCCCACCTGCTTTTCAAGGACCTTCTATCCATCAAGGAGAGTATTGACTAAAGAGGATGATTTAGTTGGAATTTTCAACATGATTAGTTTTCCAAGATATGTCACTTACCTTTTGCTCTCATTATAAGATTTTTTATATTTTTTAAACTTTGGTAAACATGAACACTGGTATATTGTTCTTGAATGGTATATACATATATAAAGCAACTCCATTTACTGTTAAACCATCCCAAGACTTTGGTAAGGGATGGTCTAAAAAAGTTTGAAAATAAATATATGAATGAATGAATGAATGAAATTATCTGACCAGCCTTAACCAGAACTCCAGAATGCTCAAATAAAGGGGTGTGTTGTCTGTGGACAATTGCCTTCTCTCCACAGAGCCAAATTCTCTGAAGCAGCAACAACAGCAACATTGCATTTATTCCCTGCCTTTCTTCCTGCTACAAGGTGCTAAAGCCAGTTTACAAGGTTCTCCTTCTCACCATTTTATCCTCACAACAACAGCCCTGAGTAGGCTCGGGGTGAGTGACTGGCTCAAAGTGATCCCGTGAGCTTCATGGACAAGTTGACCAAAACCTGGATCTCCCAAGTCCCTGCCCAACAATGTTAACTGCTGCACCTTACTGGCTATAGTGAAATAAATGAGAAAGTTTTACAGAAACATGAAAGATGCTTTATTCAACAGCTGACCAAAAGGTTTAAAAGGCCTCTAATGCTGCATTTTGTGGGCTCCAGGAAGGATCAAAGATCGATAGTTTAATCCTTTGAAGGTCTAATCAGATGTAAGAATCACTGAATCCATTGGGACATGAGTGTCAGCATATGCGCTGAAGCAATAATGCAACAAAATGGTGATAGGAGAGGTTTTCACATCTATTTCACAGCCTTATTGTGTAGTAAATGGTACCTTTTCTTATAATGTAATATTGCTCCTTTGTTTTGCTCAACAGTAATCAGATTCTTTCATTGTGATGAAGTATTTGGTCTTTGGTCTCATAACTTATGAACTCAGGAATTGAGTTACTACCTCATGAAATGGAGGGTAGGTTTATATAATTGCTTAATTAAATGCTGTATTTGGTAATTGCAGAAATGCATTCAGATTCACTGGCGGCATTTGAAAATATGTGGTACTCTCCCCAACTTTGTGCTTAAAAAAACTGGGGATTTTTTTTACTAATTTCCCAGAGTGTTTCAAGTTTTTTTTAAACATCATTTTGGGTAAAATTCAGATAGTAAATAGGCCAACTGTTTTCACTCATTCTCATTTTACTTGCACGTACTTCTTGAAAGTCTAATCTAGTCTGTCAGAGCAAAAAAAAAAAGGGGGGGGGGCTATAATATTACAGTTTAACAATATTAGGTTTCCTTGCATTTGCTGCCTGTTCCCACCCATGACCCATTCACAGATCTATCCAAACTTTATCCAAACAACCCCTCAAATGAAACACAGAGAATGGGAATTAGGTCAATGCAGTTTAAGTAGCAGGAATGATCCAAGGTCTACTGCACATATACAAAACAACACTAATCAGTTGAAGAATCTGTGTGTGCACCTAGCTCCTGCAGAACCCTTTAAAAAGTTACACTTATTGCAATGCTCATTTATGAGTATCAACACAAACAAAACTTATCCCTTCTCTCTCATCTGCTGCCATTCTCCATCCTCCTAGGAAGAAGATTGCCACCCACAGTATCTATGTGATACTGTACCTCTTTCTTCCTTCAGCTCCCTCCTCCCATTCCCATTTTTTGAGCTAGGTTTCAGCTCAACATATGATCTATTGCAAAGAAGCATAAACGGGGAGAACTGAAAGGCTTAGCCATTCTCCTTCTGTTTATGCTCACCTCTGCTTGCCTCCACTTTTCTGATGTTTCTCTTGTATGTGGTTTTAGACTTGGGGCCGTGATTTGGTTTCTTAAAGACTAATCTGTGAAAAGCTACACACACATTTCTGCATCACCAAAAAAGAGGAAAGGCATTCATGGAAAAGGAGGACAAAGGAGAAAGGAACTTGCATAACATTTCTATGTGCTAGTTTAGAAGTAAAGGTAAAGAATCAGATTAAACATTATTATAATTTCAATAGAAATACAGCACATCTCACAGGGGACCTGTTTTACCTGCTGTCCAGGTGCTCTGTCTGGATGGGCAACAGTTCTCATGGCTCTTTATCTTTAAAGAGGAATTAGACAAGAGAGCCCTTGAAGCAGAGGACGCCTTCACGCAGAAAAAAGGGCCTCGGACAGGTCTTCAAATAAAAGGCTACAGAATGGGAGCACATGGTCACCCTAACCCAGATGGTGATATATCATCAGTCAGTAAGAGGGTATTACGGCTATCTCATTTGTGGAAGCTCGCTGTGGCTGTGTTTCAGAAGATACATTTAAGAAAAAAAGCAACCACAGTTTTCAGAAACGTCAAATGGTGGAGCTCTCACATAGCTTTTGAATGGATTAAAAAGACTCGTAGGTACAGTTGCATGCAAAAAGAGCTGTCCAAAGAGATTCAATCCTAAGGAATGTGTGTGCTTGTGTGCATGCGTGTGTGTGTGCGCATGGAGCATGTGATTGTATACAGACATATATATCCACTATTCCCCATTGTTTTGTTTCCGAGTCAAAGATTTAATTATTTTAAAACTGTCATTGTATTGCTAATGCCAGGCCAGTTTTATGTGGTACAAGCCCACAAGTGTTGTGCTCCTTAGATTTCTAGTGTCATATCTGACAAGCCTTGTTAGCCAAAATGTCCACTGAATGCAAAGGGAACCCAAGTGGATTCCATGGCACAGCTTTTATATTTTACAGAATAACACTGTTGAAGTCAATTAAAAGAAAATATACATTTTTAAAACCTGTACAGTGGCCCAGTTTGCATAACTGCAGCAGGGTTGTAATGCTTGTTAACCACACTCTGCATGCTGTGGGTTGGCTGGATTTCCTTGCTGCGTCATCTGAACCCAAGCAGTATGGCTTTCCTGAGAGGGCAGATCCTCAAAGAATTAGCAACCCTCAAATAATCATCAAATTGGGTTACTTGAAGGTTGTTCACCTTTCTCCACAGCATACTGCCAAGGTTCCAATGATGTTGCAAGCCATGCTTGCAAGGGGAATTGGGGAAATCCAGACTAGCATGTGATGCAGCCAAGAAAATAGGCACCATGGCCCATTACCTTCAGTGTTATCGTGCAAATTGACCCAATGATGTAATGCTTCAGACAGAATGTATAACAAAGGTAAGCTTTTTTTTGTAGAGAGATTTGAAATAATATAAACCAAAAAATCCAGGCAATCTACCACATGGTGTGAGTGTCCATGTGTCTTTGTCCATGCGTGTTCTTGAATTCATGGTAGGCTAAAATAAAAACACCATTATCTACACTTAACTATCCAGAAGATAAATGAAACCAAAATGGAATTTATTACTATGCATGAGAGTTAATGACATAAATTTCCAATGAATCGATCAGAATAAATTCTTCAGATAACATCTGTTAAATTGCATTTGCTGTACAACACTATGTTTAGCTTGATGTGCAATAAATGTGTTCTGTTTTAAGGAGACATATATGAAAAAGTTGGGTTTATACTTTGGCAAGTATCCAGCTGTGTTCTTCTCATGACAGAAGACTCTTTTGATCCGGGGAAGATGTCAACAAAATGGGGAGGAAAGTGAGTCTTGCTAATTCTCTTCCTTTGGCAACCTCTTGCACCACATCTCACGCTATTCCAAATGTCCTCAGTCCTTTGAATTTGGGGAGTCCTGTAAATGTTCAAGAGGAAGAAGGAATAAGAAAAACAGACTCCCTCCCTGCTCCACTGATGGAAGCCTCTGCTGGATGAAATGCCTCGTCCTTTAGTGGAGGAATAAGCTTTTGTTTCAGACCTAAAGAAAATGAAGGGGATTTGAGCACTGTTTAGGTCAGAGGAAAGAGCACTATGTACATGACATTGAATTTGGTTGAATATTTTCTTACAACTTGCTAAAACATTGTAAAACCTTGTTTTCAATAAATTGGGTCCAGGATCTGCCTTTTGCAAGGGGATAGGTCCCATGTAGAGAAGGTTCCTCTGCTTGATGTTTCAGAATCCCCCACCACTCAACAG
The DNA here is from genome assembly GCF_004798865.1 of Varanus komodoensis. Lineage (NCBI taxonomy): Eukaryota > Metazoa > Chordata > Lepidosauria > Squamata > Varanidae > Varanus > Varanus komodoensis. The sequence goes on from NW_025336321.1 coordinate 1,128,298, forward strand.
TTTATGTCATTCTGCAGGGTCTCCTTGCTATCTGTGTTGCAAGCTGGACATCAGGAAAATCTTCCTCACTGTCAGAGCAATACAACAGTGGGACCAGCTGCCTAGAGAGGTGGTGGGCTCTCCCACACTAGAGACATTCAAGGTGAAACTGGACAGCCATCTGAGTGGGATGGTGTGACTTGGTGTCCTGGAACAGCAGGGGGCTGGACCCCTTCCAACTCTACTATTCTATGATCCTATGATTCTATTTCCACCATCATAGCTGATCCAGCATAAATCTGGATCTAACCCATTGTTGAGTGTGTGAGCATGTTAAGTAACAGGCCATCTTCTAGGCCAGATAGTGGTAACCTAGTTCAAGTCGTTTAAACTCTCCCACTGCTTTTTTTTACTATACCAGATTTAGCCTGGGCTTATCACTAGGTCTTTTGTTGTTTTTAATTTTTCTTGGGACAACTAGGAATGTAGGCAGAGCCTTATTCAGAATGCAAGAGGTGATCAGACCAAATCAGACCAATGGTCCATCTAGTCCAGCATTTGGTTCACACAGTTGCCATCCAGCTGCCCACAGGACCCCACAGCCAGGATATGGGTGGAACAGCACTTACTGCCCAAGTTTCTCAGCAACTGGTGTACAGCACTTTGCCTGGAAAGTGTTTTCAGAAGAAGAAATCATCTTCATCTGTAGACTAGGCTCTACCTTGAAAACTCAATGGAACATTTTGGTCCAATCAGTTGCTCTCCTTACTCCTCTGTACTTCATGGAAAGTTGGAGGCACAACCTAAACTTTATTATCTGTTTCCAGCAGGAGTATAGTGGAGCCAAGGCCTGCAGGGATGCAGAGCAAGCTGTCTTTATCTAAGCCATCGACCACCCCCTCAGAACTCCATGAGCTTAGCCACAGTCCTCACAGTAGCAAAGTAGTTGTGCTGGTCTGATCCTGAATCAGCAGTTAAGACCCTTTTCACTTTCCCTGTGGAAGAATAACATTGCTAGAACTTCTTTGTTTAATATGGATCAACACAGTGACCAGCATTTTTAGAGCTGACTTGTCTATAGGGACGGTCATGATGAGTGACCTGCACTTCAGAATCTGCTATGGCACTCCTGGTTTAGAAGCAGAATAAAACAAATAAAGGAAACTCATGACAACACTCCTTTACATTTAACCCTAGTGTAGTCACCTATGGACTAGGCCATATAATGACATGATCCACAAAGGAATCTCAGGGAAACGTATCTAGGCAGAAAAAGTCCTACAGTTCCCAGAATTTCCTAGCCTAGAAAATGCTAGGGGATGTAGGACTTGAACTTCTAAGTCCTCATAGGATAGTTCCTTCATTTACTGCATCCCCCAAGGCTCATGGGTAGAGCTTTATTTGGGATACATGGGGAAGAATTTGGTGCCCGTGTATTCATGACGGCAGAAAATTTGATTTACTGTGCATGTCTGAAGTGAGGTGCTGTATTTGCTACCAGTAATCTTGTTGAGCAGGCATAGCTAAGATACAGATTTTTTGGTGCACATCTGTGTGTTTTGCTTTGCTAGGTTTGCTAACGGAAAGACTGCATCCAGGATCTGCATCCGGAGAGCAGAGAAATCCATTTCCAATTATCTTTCCAGTCATTTTCAGCTTCACAGTGAGCAAGATCTCTGACCAAGGCAGACTTCTGCCTGGCTTGTACTAGCAATGCAAATGTTGGCAGGAGCCCTTTGCTGCTGTCATTGTCCCAAGAGGCATGTCCTCTGCTGCAGTCTGGGGGCAGAGACAGCTTCCGTATCATAGGATTTCCGTAGCACCAGCTGAGATATCACTTCCAAGCGGCAGCTCTCTGGAGGCAGCAGGGGAGTCTGCCATGCCGGTTTACAATGTGTTCAGCCGTTATCAGGATTTATAGAGCAATTCAAGGGATGGTGACGGGATGACTCAGGGGATTGGTTACAGGATAGCAGCCTTTCATCTCAAGGTCATCTGACAGCTGTTGGGTGGCCTGCAATGTGTGACATGACTGATGGCCCTGGGCCCCAGTGATTGAAAGACATCACACCCGCACGCACGCGCACACACACAATGCCTGTACAATTAACACTAATTGACAGTTTGGCCAGACATGGTTAGATAAGGATTATGAACCTCACCACTTATTCAACTTCTTGGTAGCAATATGCCTGGAACAGAGGCTTTTGCACTGTCCATTCCTGGGATCTTCGCTAATGTAATATATGAACATTTGAGATGGCCAAATGCTGCCAGGTCAGATCATACACAAATTTTCTGTCATAATTATAGGGCCGGGCTGCATTCAGAACTCCCTTGCACTCTGCAGGGATGTTGAACCGCAAGCCCATGGCCAATCCCACCCTCTCTGGGGTCTCAGTCTGGCTTTCTGGGCATGTCCACATGACCACTCTGTCCCCCACATCACAGGGGGTCTCATCATCACCACCACCACCCCACCACTCCTCACCAGTTTCCTGGCTTTTGCATCATTTCTTCCTCATTATAACAGCTTGAAAAGGCTCTCCAAAGGTTTCATTTCTCATTGTAAATGTTTCAAGGTAAAACCTCTTTTGCTCTTAGCCCCACACACTGATGGAATGTGACCCCCAAGAGATTCCCCAGAATGGAATTGACCTGAAAGTAGTTTTACATGTCCGTATTACACCTTGATAATATTCATGTGGAAGGAAGGAAGGAAGGAAGGAAGGAAGGAAGGAAGGAAGGAAGGAAGGATTTGTGCACGTGCTTTTTGGAGGACAAGGGGAGATCCTTGTCAAGCTAACTGATCTAAGTGGAAGAAATTCATTCACCTGTTAGCTTACTGCTAGGGTACCTGCCTGTAAGGAAAGCTCTCAGATTTAGTTTAGTGTGAATTTTGAAGGGCTCTGACCAGACCCTTATCTCTGGACTATGTGTGGACCAAAATGTAGACATCCTTAGGATTCACACTGCTCCGATGTTTGTCATGCAGTTCTCAGCTCAAAAACTGATCCAAAATGTTCATAGGAATGTGTATTGTAGGATAACATACATGCATTTTTGAGATGTGATATATTTGGGAATATGTATCTTGGGAGAACATGCATTATTCAAATACAGTTATTAAAAGTAGTTATTAAAGTTATATCCCACCATTTCTTTTTTAAAGAACTCGAAGCGGCTTACATCATTCTCCTCCCCGCTGCTCTCCAGCTTTCCCCCACAACAACCCTGTGAGGTAGGTTGGCTGAGAGTCTGTGACTGGCTCAAAGTCACCCAGTGGGCTCCATGGCTGAGCAGGGACTGGAACCCAGATCACCTGAGTCCCACACCTGTGCTCTTAACCATGCTAGCTTTTCACATTAATGTGGAAATGGAATGACACCATATTAATGTTCACATAGAGGACTGGTGCAGAATGGAAACACGTCTCATACGCAGTGATCATTATTTAAGGCTCTCCTCTAGGTAGTTCTCTCACAGAAAGCTCAGCAAGCACCAACAAGGAGAGGACTTTTTCTGTGAGATGTACTTATTCCTATTAAATTATAGAAACTGTTTCTAAATATCAGCATATGAAAATTAGCACATGCTAACTATTACCATATGCAAATTAGCCTTACAGTAGTATAGTGCACTATAGTGAATGCCTTACACTTTTTTTTACTGATTTACTGATTATGTCCACATGGTATTTATTTGGTACATAATTAAAAATATGGAGTGCCTTTTGCTGCCTTGAATGCATTTGGGGAAGGTTTAAATCTTAAAGGGGTGCAATCCAGTCTCACTGGTGTCTGATTGGGTTTAATGAGCTAATTTCTTCAGTCCTGTGTTGATGCTGGCTTGCTGTGGTGTGAATGAAGCCATCTTGCTAACTTCTGTTTTCAAGATGGACAGTGATTTGTCCAATTTTATTTATATTGCTCAGGGAAGTTGTTCGAAAGTTGTGCAGAATAGCTGCAGTATCAGTGCTCAGACCCCTTCATCTGGAAATGCCCAATGACTAGCTGTAGTCACTTTATTTTCATAACCAAAATGGCTAAACTAAAAAGGAGAGAGGGCTACTCATCTATTCTATTGCAACTTTTGTTGTTGCCACTGGAAATTTTGGACTACTTTAGTCAAATACTTTCGTTGATACATTTGTTTTACTGTTTTCTCCCATAATGCTGCTAAAAAGCAGGAGTGGAGGTGTGTGGGTGGGCGGGGGGGGGGGGTTGCAATGAGAAGATTACACATTTTTTCATGAAACAGAGTGGTTTGGAATAACAATATTTCATTAAGATGTGAATGATCGGAAAACAAATTGCATATATGTAAATATTCTGGGCTGTTTCAAGGCAGAATACACATATTATCTATGTAGAATATACAATTCCTATCAGTGTAATTTTGCTTTTGACGTTTGTCGCCTGAAGTGTTTTATCACTTTGCATCTCCAATTATTTGAGCATGTAGAAATTCATTAACAAGTAAAAGTCTATTAAGTTTGCAGGGCCTGATTCCTGCACTGTTTTTACATCCATAACTACTTTCAATATAACAGTCTATTACCAAAAATCCCTCTATCATTTGCAGTCATACCTTGTTTGGAATTATGCACAGCAACACTGGGGGACTGCGTGCAAAGAATTGTACATTCTCCATGTGGCATGCAGCAGAAATAACTTAGGGTACACTCTTACGCAAGATTAAACAGATAAAAGACCTGCAACTCCTACCCTTCCCCAGACAGTAATTTGCATAGGATTACACTACTAATGTACAATAGATTTTAGAAGTATATATTATGTATTGGTCACCAAATTCACTAGAATTAGAGAAGATGAATGCCACCCACACCCTCAGCCCTATCTGAGGATCATGGTAAGGTGTCCATAGTTTCTTTCCTACTTTGCACAAGGGAACTTACACATTTCTCCCCATACACATTTCTACCTGGAGTTTGGTGTTTAAAATTCCTCCCATTTATTTGGAGAGTGGCATCCTTAGCCAACTGCTGCTCACATGTTTTAATTCAGTTCATCCCAAACTTTGAAAAATCTTTTAAATGGTTCACATGAAAGTTAACATTTTTGTGCATCTGAAAGATTATGTGCATTTTGCATGCACTTGTGCTAACACACACATTTTTGCAAATTATTTGCCTAATATAATACATTTTTGACATTAATATTCTCATTCTGTATACATCTTTTTGGACCAACTTGCAGAATTTGGAGAGGTACAAATTTCAAAGGCTATATTGAGTTTGGGTCCATATAGTGGTTTGAAAGTGTGAAATGAAGTAACGTCACATTAAAATGTGAACTGAATGTATTTGTTCTTCATTCCTAAAGTTGAGCAACAAATAATGCAAAAAGGAATCTTGCTGTGAGGGGATGCACAAGCGTATTATTGCACAGTGTTTAACTGGAATGCAAGAAAGGAAAATGAATCTGGATTCAAGAAAAGAAAAACACAAAGGATCTGTAAAATTTGGCAAATTGTGAATATACAAATTTTGGAATTAATTTTATTCCCTAGACTCAGAGGAATAGAGCAGAACTTGGGACAGAACCAAGCATGGAACATAAATGCAAGATTCACCCAGCCTTAAGGTTGCCTCTTTTTAAATGTTGTATTTTGCTTCTGCTGCAATGATCTCCTACCCAGCTGTTTTCCTTCAATATTTTTAACCGGAGATTGAATTTCAAGGGCTTCTAAGGGGAAGCTGCTAAAAGCCCTAGAATCCTTCAGAGTCACTTCAAAGCAACTTCCATCATTTTTCATGCATGGCTTTAAAGGATCTTCTTGAGTTCTTTCTCTGAACTAAGATCCTTTCAAAGATCACCCAGCAACATCCCTCTTTAAAGAGCATAGCGAGATACATGGTGTTTCTTTTCTAATTTGTACATGTTCGTCTGCCTGGCAAAGGTCAAAGGGCATCATATTTTACTTTTCTCTTTCTTTTAAAAAAGTTAGACTGTTGCTGTTTTAGAAGAATGACTGGATGTTATTTTTGGAAGTTGCTCCAGGAAGATCCAGCTTAAATTACCTAATACTTGTCCATTATTAAAAATACTCAGACTTATCTGTTTGGCTAACTGGAATATATTGAACCCCATTTAATGCACTAAATATATTGACTCATTTTAAACATTTCAATAAAATTCTGGGGATAGAAAAGATTTCCTAGGAATAAACAGACTTCAGGCCTGTAAGAGCTACTTTGGTTTTGGTTCTACTAGGACCACCTGATGCAAAAGAGCATCTTGAGAACAGGAATTCACTCCAGTTACCAGAATTGAATGGAAGCTCTTTTGTTCCTTCCAGGCAAAAATCCAGTCCTGGTTATCTCCCCTTGCTATGCCCCTGCATTCATTTCTGCAATATAATTTAAGTTGGGGAAGGATCCATTGATGGCAGCCAGAGACACATACTGGTTTATCTTCTGCCCACCTCTGTTTTGTCTCAAGTTATCTATTAGAAATGTGCATCTATTGATATTCTGCCCCAGGGTCCTCAGGGTGGTATACTGTAATCTCTAATAAAATCACAACAGGGGGAAACACCTCAAAAGCTGAGCATTCTTTGAAAACAGGCCAAACACCAGTTTAAAAGCCAAAGGCCTAGCTAAACAATATTGTTTTTACTCCCAATAGGGATACAGCTTATCCTGATCTCCCTTGGGAGGCAATTCCAAGGTTGGGGGTGCCAGTACAGAAAAAGCCCTTCCCCTGCTCAATCAACCTAACCTCCCTTGGCAGTGGGGCACACAATAGGGAATCTGAGGAAGAAAGATCTCACATAATGGGCAGGTATGTGCAGGAGGAGCTCCTCTTTCAGATATCTTAGCCCAAAGCTATTTAGGATTTTATGTATCAAAGCCAGCAAAGTGAATTGGTCTTAGAAACAAACTGGAAGGATCACAGTCAGTTTAAGAAGTCATTAAACCTTAGCTAAGGGGTAAAAGTGACATCTAACCATGAAAAAGTAGGGGCTACAGCACTGAAGATGGCAGTTAAAACTTTTCCCCCTGAATTTGGTTTATTTGGGAGGATTTGGCACAGACTGGTAATAAAGAAACTAAAACTGCAATCCAATGCATGTTTAAACCAAAAAAGAAGAAGAAGTCCTACAGTGTCCAGCAGGTCCCATGCATAAGATGCATAAGATTATCCCCTAAATACATCTGGGTAGGACATGTAAAAAATCAGGTACAATGGTATTAAAGTTGGCAAAACATTGCAGACTGTTATATATTGTAGACTATTTCTAAATTTAAATCTACAACTATACATTAGCACATGAATGCTTTATGTAAATTGGTGTCCTCTTTCATTCTTTCTTGCCCTTCTTCTGATGATAGATGTCTCTTTTTTGGCAGTTCCTATACCTCAGTGGTATCCTGATTGTGGGCAACATCTCAGAATTTTTCTTTGAATGTGGTATTCTGAGAAATTTTCCTGCAGCTTTAGGTGGGGAGCAAGAGATTGCACGGCAAGGTCTGTTCATGTGCATCCAGTTATCTGCACATGAACCAGAGATGAGAGACACCCACCATCACTTAGAGATTCCACTGCTAGAGTGGGGAGCAAACTAAACTCTGAAGAATGAGACCCTGAGCAAATGACACACGAGACAATGTAGTATGACATGCTGCGATCGGAAAAGAGAGTACCCTCAACCCAGGCACTGTCCCTGACAAATAGTGGAGGTTGGTGAATACAGTGTGTATGTCAGAGTGTGTGTGTGTACAACCTCAAAGGGTGTCACAAAGAGGAAGGTCAAAATCTCTTCTTGCTGATGCCAGAGTGTAGGACATGGAATAATTAGTTCAAGATTCAAGCTGGACATCAGGAAAAGCTTCCTCACTGTCAGAGCAATACAACAGTGGAACCAGCTGCCTAGAGAGGTGGTGGACTCTCCCACGCTGGAGACATTCAAAAAGAACCTGGTGTAAATTGGTGTCCTGCAACAGCAGGGGGTTGGACCCAATGGCCTTCATGGCCCCTTCCAACTCTCCTATTCTATGATCATGTGGAAGAGTGTGACCAGGTGCTCTGCGCATTCAGCCTGCTCTCCAGATGCTAACCCTTGAGGGGCAGCCCTTCCTGTGGCTTTTAGTCTTAAGCCAGAATTGGACAGGACAGCCTTTCAAGAAGGACATCTTTGGAACAGAGGACAGTTCTCTGGGAGCGCAAAAGAGGACAGCCCACCTCTGCCATATAGTGGACATAACAGGCTTGAGTGGGAAATATCATCATCTTCAGTACCATGGCCACTTATGCATCACCCCAAAGTAACACAGGAGTTGGGGAGGAATGCATATGCCAATTCATATGTATAGATGTAAACAGCAAATCAGGACCCCTCATGCAGTGGAGAGGAGTGTGACGCCCAGCCTGGATCTGTAGATGGCACCCTTGGGGTCCCTGACCCCTCTTCTTATGGTTCTTTCCATTTGGATTGACAGCCTTTCAAAGACAGTCCTCTAATAGCCCTTCGGAGGAGGACTGTCCTCTGAACAAGGACTCATGGCCACCCTGCTCAGCACAGATGAAAACCATGCTGTCTGCCTGGTGTTCCATAGGGACCTGTGATCCCACCAGAGCAGAACACCTGCAGGCACTGCTTTCCACTCAGCAAGGCCTATCTGGGGACAGGGCATGGTAATTAGGAACAGGCCCCGAGGACACACATCCTCCGCATCCAACTTGTGCATGTCCTTCAGCTTTCTGAGGTTAAAGGAGGGCGGGGGGCGGGGGATTACAGTCTGTTCACTTGGCAGGCATTCCTTTTAGATGTATGTGCAGTATCATTTGGGAACATTTAATAGCTGCAACAACAAGATGTTCTGTGATTGTTACACTCATTTGCTTGAATAGATGACATGAGAGAACAACAAAAGGTTCAAACCAAAACATTCCCGTCCAGTGTGTTAGACTGATTAAAACAACAGCAAGGACATTCTTCAGGCAAACACTACAGCAGCTGTGCAAAGTCCTTGTAAGTGGAGGGTCCTTTCTTGCTGCACGACAAGATCCTCATCAGTTGCCCTGAAGCTGCCGGGGCAGCTGATGAAGGGTGCATCAGAGTGCATTATGGGCAGAGAGGTAAACACTGGCCAGCAAATATGAGGCCTGGGACACACAGGAGCAGCAACAGGCCGTGGAACCTGGTCAGGCCCAGATCTTGGCCAAGAGCCTTGCACAAGATGCCCTTAATGGAGGGAGACACGAACCAGTCTCCAAAAAAGAGGACCTCCATCACCATAAAAGAGAACAGCAATTGGTACAAAATTTTGCATATGCGAATGCATATAGAGAGGTGCTGATTTAGAAATAATTCGTATTTTGCAGAGTATCAGAGCCATGTGTGACCGTGACCAGAAAACCTGTGTGCTCGCCTGTTCAGCCCGTTGGCAGGTGTTTACCCCTGATGGGCAGCAGTTCTGCTGAGACCATATCTCTGACCTGGAATTGGACGGGAGTGCCTTCAAGTAGAGGGCACCTTCAGATCGTTCAAAGGTAGGCAATGGTGGCTCCTCAGATACTTTGCCTTCAGCTCCCATCATTCATCCCCATTAGCTAGGCTGGCTGAGAGCTGATGGGAGTTTTAGGCTAAATTGTTTGGAGGGCCACAAATTGTTCACCTGAGCTGGGGGTGGGGGTGGTCCTCTGGCAGTGCTTCTAACAAAGAGCTGTTCTCTTTAAATTGGACACCCTATGTGCCCCCTTCCTTGAGTTGGCCCATGTCAGCCATTTGCTTGCCCTTCCTAGCTGGGCAAAATCTACCCCATTGCCCAGTAGGAAAGAAGAAAGCAAGTGGATGCTGCTGCTCTTTTACTTGTGTTTGCACTGCTCACCTACTTGGAGGTAGCAGGTGAACAGGGAACAGCAGCAAAGAAGAGAGCTGGAGCAAGGCCAGAGGATCTTGCAGCTCAGCAGTGGACCTCCTGCTGGGCTCTGGTGGTCCTTGGCAGGTGCCCAATAATGTAAGCCCTCTGATAAGGTGGGCAATATTTAAATCACTTCATGTTCTTGTTATATGCTTAATGGCAGAATCTCTTGCTTTGTGGCATAGGGTGGCCACTATAGAATAGTTAAAAAGGAGTGCATATATTAACAGTTGGCCTCAAGGTGGATCTGCTTATTTGTATGTACAGATGCATATTGAGATATAATCAGTATAGTTTAAATAAGAATTCAGTATATCTTATTATAGGGTAGAAGATTTTGACCATCGTGAACCTTGCTCTGTTTGCTGTCCAGGCATCATTGATGGATCACTTCAAGGCCTCACTTGTCCTTCTCACGGTTCTTTATTTTTATATTAGACTTGCACTGGACTGTCCTTCTAACAGGAGAGTGCTGTTTGTGAAAGAGACCACATGGTCTGCATTTTGCCTCCAAATAGGGAAATTTGGTAACACGGTTCACCAGTTTCTTGCCTCATGGTGAACATGGATAATTTTTAGAGACCTTTTCCATGCAGCTTTCTTTCACACTCTGCAGCTGTGGTCATTGAATTTGATCTGTCAATACTGGCATATAAGAAAATAATGTTTCCTTGTCTATCTTTAACCTAACAAGCACCCTCAGCTTTGCAATCAACAAAGAATGGGATAACGCAGCAGTCAAAAATCTGAGTAGAGTCTTCAGACATGTGCAGAGCAGATGGTACTTGGAGGGAGAACTTGGGCAGTGATCTTTGGAATCAGAGTAAATGTGTTGACTTTTCCCATCACCCACCCACATTTAGTTTCGAAATGTTGTAGGCTATGGTACGCAAGGTAGTCTGTTAAGAGAACCTGTTAATGAAGTTCCATCCACTGTCCTGAAAATACACACCAATTCTGGAAGGTTTTGTCCTTTGCCTTGTTGCTATCAACCCATTGCCCCAATCATAATTTTCCTATGATTTAGGAATAGATTCCAACCCTCTGTTGGTGGGTTACTGGCCTTGCTCACTTTGTCTGCACATGCACAGATGCATGCACAAGCGTGAACACATCACTATTTTAAAAAGAAAGGAGATTTTGCAATGTCTACAATTTCTTTGGGGAATTTGGGGGAAATGCATAATCTAAGGGAAATATCTAACTTGGGTCGACTCCTATAACTTCTCACTGCTTCTGGTTCTTCATTTAGCCCCTCACTCTGGTACATACATATAATGTTTGTAAGTGGGAGGAATCAGATGCTGATAAATTTGGTGTAAATAATTTGCTTATAAAGGCAGGTGTGCAGGCAAATCTTTGGGCATCATATAAAATAGATTAGTTTATATTTGCCCCTTCCTTCCCTGATAGGGAGATTTTTTACAATGCATGATGCTACTTCACATAAGCTGTGTATGCATGTTTGAACTAATGATAGGGAACATTACTGTCACATAGGTAAATTTATAACATCATTGCATTTGAGATGTAATAGGAATTACTCTAGGATACTTCTGCCAAACCAAGACAGGTAGCCCATGGCATCCATGGTGACTACTAGAGCCTATAGCCCAAGGCTGGGTCTGATTGCATGGGAAAATGAACTCTTCTTCAATTTCTCAAGATACAAACCAAATGCCTTGCAAATTGGTCACATTCCATTTAACTCATATTAATCTACATTGCATCTCCCGAGGGCAGAAAATGCCATTTTTTTCTTTTTTCTTTAGTACATGTAATTTGTTTTGCTGTAAAATATACTTGAAAGTGGTATGAAATTATAACAAATAGGGACCATTCACACACACAGAGCTGGTGGGGGAGAATGAACGCGAAAGAGATTCTTCGTATGATCATTATAACTCAGGCAGCTGGCTCGGGTCAGGTCTCCCCCACCTGCCACACACGCACAACGGAAAAAAATCTATAAAATATCAGTAATATCTGCAATAACTCTTCCATCTACCATCTTACAAGTTTCTTAAAAGACAAAGCAAATAAAGCTGGAATACAAAGTCCATACAGGTTTGTGATCATTTTGTTTGGTAAAACTTTTTTTTTTCAAAAGGCCTGTAAAGTAGAAGGTTAATGGAAATGCTGCGATTATGTGTCCTCAGTGGGTGATCAGGGCCTTGGCTTATCAAAGACAAAGAGAGACACTAGATATCAAATTCAATACAAGAGCTACAATTGGTACAGGTTTTTTCCTCTAATTTTATGCTTACTTACACTAGTACAATAGCTTGGTCTTCCTGAAAAGCAGATCATTTTCCTTTATCATTGTAAATGTAGAAGAAAATGGAACTTGATATGTCTGTGTAAGACTTCATAACTTCTAACTCAGACCAAACTTGCTAGCATGCTTATGGCAGAGTCATGGGTACGGTTCTTTGGTTGTGAGACCCTCACTTGCTCAAGCACACATATGCTTTTTATACCACAGCAGAAAAATGTTTTAACAATTTCTGGTAAAAGTGAAAAGAGCTTTTTTTTTTTTTTGCAGCAGCAGCAGACCCATAAGCCCTTCATCAACATAGAACTATCTTTTAATCTCTTCTCTTCTCTTCTCCTGTTCAGAAGAAAGCCTCACACAGTCAGTCAATGTGAGAGGGACCAGCAGGCTACAGCACCTAAACCTGGCCCGGTGTAACACACCTCTATCATCCCTTCACACAGTACAAACACCTGCAGGGAGAGAACCTTCCACATGCAACATTTTGGCCTTCTTGTAGGCCGAACCCTCTGTCACCCTATGCTTCCTGAGAGAAAAGCTGGTGAGCTGTGGATGTCCGCTTGCATCGAAAGTTGTGGATAAAGCTTTTGTTCTCTAAGTATCCTCCATGTTACACAAGGGCAAGTGTGTTATCACTGATCTACCCACATTAGAAAATGTCTAAACTGCACCCTCTCCCATTCCGGCTCTCTTCATTAAAGCATCAGAAAGAGATTTCATCCCCAGCTGCCAACCACCCTTTGGAGGAAACAGACCATGTTCTGAAGTGCTCTCAACAAATGGGAGCAACCACAATGGCCAGTGGTCGTGGAAATGAGGACTGCTGTCCTCCTTCCACTCTGCTCCTGTCACAGCCTGTCCACATCTGTGTTTCTGAAGGGAAAATGTCATAACATGACTAATCAATAAGAAGAGTGACAGGATCATTTGTCAAAGACAAGGCAGGATGGCAGCTGCTGTTGTCACCCCCCTCCCTTTCTCAGTTTTGCATTGAGAAACCTGGGGAAGATCTGCTGATTTGCCTTAGGCACAGCTGCTCAAACGCTCGGGGTTGCAGACAGTGGTGCTATGGCAAAAGAGACACATTCCACCCTCTTTCTGCTCATGCTCTTCACCATGGTTTTGGTGCAGCTGAAGGGAATAAGAAGCCGGGAGCCTGGTGGGAAGTATAGTATTCCTAACAATGGGATGTCAAGGGCCCCAGACGTGCTGCACAGGGCCGGATGATCTTTGAGACAAGGCAAGCCTATTGACATGGAAACAGGGTCAGTGTTGTGTATGCCATGCCACAGGGTTGTGGAAGCTCTAAACCGGTTTGGTGGTTGGAAGGTCAAGCAGATGAAGAACTTGAAGAACTCCAGTAGACGTTACTGAAGGTTGATGTGAACCTAACAAACTGTGGAATAGAAGATCAACAAAAGTCACCCAGATTCTGCAACCAATTCTAGACTCTCTGTGTGATGGCTGAGTGAAGTTCGATCTCTTTTCTGAACCTCTCAGAGAGCTTTGGCTATTGGGTGATGCAGAAATGAAATTCAAAATTATGATAATAAAAGGTAAAAGGGCAGCAACAGGTGAAAATCAGGTGCCTAACCTTCTGGAAGGAAGAAGACATTTCTGTTGATACAAAGTCAACTCTCTGGTCTTTTGCCTTACAAACTTTGGCTCCGCAGGGCTCATTCCAGGGAAAAGACCTTGGTGATTCCAAGCTCCACACTGGTGCGGTGCATTTGCCATTCCACAGTATGGCTTTTTACCATCTACCTCTTATTAAAAGAAAGTTGATACAAGAAAATGTGCTCTGCTACTGTGTCAAAAATGGAAATGCAATATTTATTATGAAAGTGAGCCCCTGATCATGCATATAATAAGGAATTATTTTCTAGTATGGTGAAGGTCTACACAGCCAAAGGCTGATACCCACATGCCTTAGAATAGCATTTCTTAAACTGTGGGTTGCAATCTAGATGTGGACCCAGATGCGCACCTGGACAGATTACAAAATGATGGACTTTTCTTTCATTCCTAGGAGCCTTTTCTCTATTGCCATGCCAACAGCACACCACTGATAATGCACAGCCCCTTTAAGAGATAGGCTGTTTCCCCCCTGATTTATGAGCCAAACTGAATCAAAACAGGGAGGAACCTTCTCCTATTTTCTGAGCTGTAGAATCATTGTGGGAATTTTGCATATGCATGCTACTGCAGGGGATCTTAGAAACATGGTGTGCTTAGTGTGATATACACACACACACACACCTATGTAGCCCTTAACATTGTTCTCAGAGTATGCCTTGTCATGTTTGTTTTGTTTGCAGATTGATTCAATAATTAATTTGTTCAAGTAATCTATATCGACTCATTGGAGAAGACCATGATGCTGGGAAGGATTGATGGCAAAAGGAGAAGGGGACAGCAGAGGATGAGGTGGTTAGATGGAGTCACTGGGATAGTGGGTGTGAGCTTGGTTGGACTCCGAGGGATGGTGGAGGACAGGAGACCCTGGAGGAATGTTGTCCATGGGGTCGTGATGGGTTGGGCACAACTTCATGACTAACAACAAATCTATACCAGAGTATATGCAAAGCTGGTGGATATTAATTGACTTTGACTTCTTAGTCATAAGAGCAATGCTGACCATGCAATTGCAAAATGGGAAAATAACTCATAATAAATCTTGTTTCTAAATATGAACATGTTACAATTTTGGCACATCAGAATCAGAGGCTGGTGCGCAAGGGAGGATTATGAGTAGGGTAGATCAGTATTATGGATTGTTTGTGCGTTTTCACTGCATTCCTTAGAAACCAATTTCACAGATTTAAGTGGAACTTACCCCCAAATAAGTATAGCCATGAAAATCATTCTTCAATGCAATTAAGCTGCAAGTTAGCTGATTTTGTAAAAACTATCCTGATGCTTAGGAGTGGTGCTAAGGACCAAAAAGATCGGAGCTCAGGCTCATAGGCAAGATAAAAGTAAAAGCACAATCTGGCACGTGGCAATTTAAGTATGCTAACCAGATTCTCTGTGTATGTATTTTCGATGCACCCTGTGTCTTAAGGACATCCTTATTTGGAAAAAGGACAGATAGGCAGGGGAGAAGAGAGCATTTGATTTCAGGAAAAAAAAGACAGAAAAATTCAGTCGGGCGGGAGGCAGCAGGAGACAAAGTAAATGTGGATAAAAGGCCAGCTAATTGGAGATCAGATGCAACATTGGCTACCAGGGTGCCTGTACCTCCAGTTCAGCAAAGTGCAGAGTGGTGGACAGATGGCCTTCCTGAGATTTGAGGCTCCAAATGGATGATTCTGGACTCCAGCTACAGTGGGCTAGTGCCTAACACTGACTCTTCAGTGCTTGCAGCTGCAATTCCTAATCCATGAAAAAGATCAAGGAAATGATAGCCTGTAAATGAATATATATAAACAACATAATTATCTACCCTGCTCAGTTAATTTTGGTTGCAGGAGATATACCAGGTCAAAGCATTACTGCACTTTAAGCAATAGAGAAATGTTCCATTTAAAAACTGTTTTGAAATGATATTTTAATGTCACTAATGAAATGATTAATCACATGGATCAATTAAAAATGCTTTTAACTCTAAGCTGCTCTCAAATTGCTTGCAGCATTAAGTAAAATCTGAAACCACACATTATCAGCCCAGATAATTTTCTTTTGAGGATTCAGTTCTCAAATTCTGAAGAAATTAAACAAAATAATTGTATTGTTTCCTGTTAGACATTAATTACATTGATGTGTTATGCTTTAGTGTAAGTAATAAATAAAGCTACTGTTTACATTCAGATTGTTGTGGCGGAGTCCAAATATCAGGCATTCTAGTTTCAACACTGTGTGTTTAATTAATGGAACTGTCTGTCCTTCCAGTCCTTTTCCAACTGCTTTGCAATGACCTTTTATCCATCAAGCAGAGTGTCAACTAAAGAGTGATGACAACTTGCAAGATGCATTGGTTGGATTTTTTCATGTTTTTAAGAATTAGTTTTCAAAGATATATGTCACTTTCCTTTTGGCCTCACTGTAAAAGTTGTTTAAAATTTGTCTATTTATGTATTTATTTTGGTAAACATGCACACTGGTATATTGTTCATGAGTTATACTTACATATATAAAGCAACTTCATTTATTTGACTAGGCTTAAGCTAGGATTCTAGAACACTCAGATAAATGGGCATATTGTTTATAGACAATTGCCTGATGATTCTGTCCTGTAAAGAAACAAAAACTCTGAACCAGGAAAAGCCAATTAGGTCTACATTGTCATTGTCATCTTCATCATCGTCTTTGTTGTCATCCTCCTCCTCCTCATCATCATATTTGCTTAGTGTATGGCAATGGAACAATTAGCCAGGAGTCTACAATACTGACACAGAGTAGATATTTGGCTGCCTACAATTGCTAGTTGGTTCCGTTCACACTCGTGTGCTTGTCCAGAGTGCACCACAGGGGGCAAACTAGCTCCACACACGTGCAGACTAGCTGACATTCGGGTTGTCGGCTCATCCAGGTTTCTTCCACCAATTGTGCCTTGCGTCACATCTGGGCAGGTCCAGCGCTGGCTCCTTCTCCCCTCATGAAGGCATCTAGCTTTTCCCACTGGAGTGGTACCCATTTATCTACTCGCACTATTGCGTGCTTTCAAACTGCTGGGTGGGCAGGAGCTTGGAGGCGAATGATAGGCGGTCACTCTGTCACACAGCGCTGGGCTTGAATCACCAGAGGATTGACCATTGCTGGTCGGCACATCCAGTGTCATTAAACTGCTGTGCCACCGTGCCAATCATCACATTCCTTCCTCTTGCAAGGAACCCAAGGCCACTTACAAGGTTCATTTCATCCTCACCTCTTATCCTTATCCTGTCCTGGTAGGCTGTCTCTGGCCCAAAGGAAGCTTCATGGCGGAGTAGGGAGAACATGTCTACTGAGCCCCAGCCCAGCATTCCAAGCACTGGGCCACACTTGCTCCCATCGTCCAACTACAATGAAGGAGTGCTGCAACAGGACCTTTTCGGAGCCCAGTCTGGAACTGGCGAGCCTTTGTTTCCATGGCATTATGGAGCTCCATGAATGTTGTGTACAGATTGATTGGGCAATCAGAGCTAAAAGAACCCTGCAGTCTTAATAATGAGGGTGATTTCATTCAATTTTCAACGTGAGATGCAGGGATGTCAGGGTTTCCATACCACCCTATCAGTGAAAGTGTTCATTGTCATCATTTTATGGTGTCCAAGAGACTGTAACATAGGTTTGTCAAACAAGAGCCTGGAAGCTAAGTTTGAACTCAGTGGAATTTATCAAGCTTCCTTAATTTTGGGTCAAAATGGCTAAATCATGGACATGTTTTTCATGACGTTATCCTTTGCATGGCTGATGTCTTTTTAATAAATAGCAAGTGTGTCTTTCCTAGGTGTGGAATTGTTGGGAGGAAGACTTTACTCTTCTGTCTCCTCCCATATCAAGGTCCAAATTGTGGGGTGGGGGGATGTCTATTTGGAATGTAAAGCTCTCATTGGTTCCAACAGGAGCTTTCATCCGATTGCATATGGCAGGTACAGGTGGATTTTCAAGGATTAAATACATACATAGCATCACCAATCTGGTTTGGCCATAAAATGAAAGGCAAAAGAGGAAGGTCAAACTGCAGAACCAACTAAGATGGCCTGGTCTTTCACTGGGCACCAGGTTAACACTTTCCCAATCCTGCTAGGAGATGAAAATAAAAATGTATCTGTACATCAATTGATAAGCTGACTAGAAGCCAGCCAGTCAGCTACACACACAACCCTAATTGATTAGGTCATGTGGGTGTCTTCAGAACAGCTTGTCTCCAATCCACCTAGCACCTCACTGCTGAACTTGATCACACAGCACAAGCTCCTTTGCACTGCTCATTACCTTCCAGGAGCCTTGTTTTGAACTGCTGAGCGGCTGAAACTCTGTCCTTAAGGTCCCGTGAAAAATTATCCCTTGTTATTTACCTTTTACATTTCCTTCAAAAAAAAAAAAAGAAAAACCTCCAAAAAATCCCATGAGATATGCTGCCTTGCCTTTCTTATTATGCAAAATGGAGAGGAGACTCTAGGACTCTCATAGCCTGGGAGGTGTTAGAGACAATGGACCAATTAATGGGAAATCAGTGTGGCAGATAATTTGAATGCTGAGGATGGTTAGCCACCTGGAATCGTATCCACCTCCAAAGTACTGGAGGTCTGAAACTGACTTGTTCAGGCTAGGCAAGCCTTAGTACACGCAGAGGTGTGCATTTCAGCAACTATGTTGGCATATTCTAGGATACCAACAGAGAAGAGCTGCACAGACCTCATTACCACTCTAGCTGCACAAGGAGAACCGGACTGGATCGGTGGTAGATCACATGCTTTGCACGCTGAATGCACAATCTCTGACTTATCTGGGCAAGGCAGGATAAACTCCTGCCTGAAAACCCAGCAGCTGCTGCCAATCCAGGTCAACAGCAATGGGCTAGATAGAGCAAATGTCTGATTCAACATAAAGAATCTTCCTGTATTCCTGTGGCAGCATTAAGAGCTGTAGAAAGGACTTTGGCAGCTCTGCTCCTCTTTCATCCTTCCTATCCAACTGCATTCCTTTTGCTCCCAGCACTGGACCAAAGGAAGGGTGTCTCCTTGAACTAATCCTGTGAGACCAGCTCAGATCTTATAGCCCAGCCTTAAGGTTGTTAATTCACAAGCAAGTAAACTATTTCTACTGCAATGTAAAATATTACAGCGTCAATCCTAATGATGAACTCAGTCCTAGTGTGCTGCCAGGCTTGAAGCAGAATGGGGCAAGGAGGCAGCCCTGCAAGCCTCGGTGAAGTACAAAGAACCGTAGGGTTGGGGGACACAAGGGGCAAATTCCTCCAAAATATATTTCTTTAAAAACAACTGTGCATTTGTGGAGAATGTGCCAGACTCACACTGATCCCTGAAGTTGATGACAGGCAGGATTGAGGACTGGTGGAAGTGACCTGCTCATGGAAGCTCCCTCTGCCTAGTTTGAGGGGGTCTGCCCTCCTCCACCACAGTTTATCCCATCCTGCAGGGTCTCTGGCCCCTCCATGTGGCATTTTAGGGGCTCTGGGGTGGAGAAGTCTGCTTTCAGCAGCCCAGTTGTATGTGCCTAAATTTGGATGCCTCCCAATCTGTTCATATGGGGTTTCATGCAACATGTTTCAAAAGTCATTATTGTAGCTGCTGATGAAGAAGGAAGGAAAGCGAGCAGCTGGAGCAGTAGAAGAAAGACGGCACACTGATAGTGGATGGTTGGAGTGGCCCAGTGGCAGCAGCAGTGGATGACGCACGCAAGACCAGGAACAAAATGCTGGGTTGTGAAAGAGGCCAATGAACAGACAAGAAGAAGAGCGAGGAAGGTGTGGGAGCAGGAAGTGACAGGAGGTGGGCAAGGTATCTTGAAAGGCCACTGAGAGCAAGAGTGAGCACAGAGGCAAAGAACAAAGGAAAGAGCACGGGTGGAAGCACACAGGAAATAGGAGGCACAGCAGGGAGTGAGGAAGAGGCCAATGAACAGGTAAGCTATGTCAGGTGGGCTCCTCATCCATTGGAGCTTTTCTTTTAAGGTTTATAAAAGCTATCCATATTGGAGAAACTATTTTGGGGACAAGGCTCAGCACCATGAATCGCTGCCATGAAGCTCCTCTAAAGCACAAAAGAAAAACAGCAATGGACGAGGGGGCCCAACTGACATAGGGGTCACCAGCCTCCCCTGGAGGTGAAGCACAAGTGAAGACACAAACAGGTGTCTTTGTTGGGCACTCAACTTTGTCATTAAGCCCAGCAATATTTTGTTGCAGATCTTCAGCAGTGGATGAATATCAGTGACACATATTATGCCAAGTATCTTTCCGTTCCTGTGATATGAGTCATTATTATTCAGATGAAATAAAGGATGCACAGTTTTTGACACTGTCAGGTCCACACGTGAAGGATGACCCACTGAATACTGACCAGGGCTTCAACAGCACTGCCATTCAACTATTGGGCAGCATAAAAATGAAACAAACAAATATTTAAATAAATAAGAAAGATACTATGCTTGGAACACCCAAGGAGGCCTTCTGTTTGCCCACCCTGCTTTACCCAGGTGAAGGACATCAAAGGAAAGTGTCTTCCTCAAGCCCCTCTAAAACTGTGGGGCTGGCATATTCTCAGGGAGGAGCCATCTGTTGACTGAGTACAGCAGGAAATGGTTTTGCCACAGAAATTATGTTTCATGCTCATGGAAGTCATACCCATTTTCACTGAAGTGTGAATGTTGTCTGTGTGACGCTGGTAAATGTGTGGCTATTTCATCCAATGGCACCTCTTTAGAAATTCGTTATATGGTTTTAGTATATCAATTGGACATGAAGACACAGGTGAGATTTTTAAAAATATCCATCCAGAAAGCAAAGTATTGTAGAATTAATAATTGTCAAAAGTTGATTGGTGGGTTCTGCCAAAAAAAAAAAAAAAAAGGAGGGGGGGAGAGCAATTCTAAGTCTATTAAGCTTTGGTTTTATAACCATTATTACTGATGCTGTATTTGTAAAATGCCTTTCTCTTAAAGCCCTTGATAGCCATTGTCTTCCATATTTAATGAAAACAAGATCAAAGTACAATAAAACGCTATGAATTCAGTTGTTTGCATCCTTCTCAGTCTTTTTTCTCATTTCATCTTCTTGCAGTGAATTGTATTATTATGATAGTTCATTTGATTCCCTTTTTTAATCAGCTGGTTTAATTCCAAGGTTTGCCAATCACTTCTTGATCACTTAGGGAGGTCATTCAATGACAATACCTGAATGATCTTCTAATTTCTAAAATCCTCATGCCTTTTGATCACAGAGACCTTGAAATGAGGAAAGCGGGCAGCCTGTATTACGACATGTAAATTGAACATGAGATGAGGAGGAGAATGGATAAGGCTCTCAATAGCTATTAGTACCAATGACCGTTGATTACCTCCAGTATCAGAACCTCTGTGGTTCCATGTGCCTACCAAGGGGAAGGCTTGTATAGTTCCCTTAGACTTCTGCCTGCCCACTGCGGGAAGAAGAATGTGGACTAGATAGGCTTTTGGTTTGGTTCTCCCTATACATGAAAGCAGAGCATAAACATTGCTTAAAAACAGGAGTGAGAATAGAAAATATTTACATATGTCTGGAGCAGGAGGAGGACACTAGAAGAACCATGCTGGACGAGGCTAAGGTCTGGTATCTTGTCCAGTATCCTGCTCATGTCATGGTCAACCAGCTGCGCAGGGATAACCTTCATGCAGGACTTGATAGCAAAGGCACCATTGGTGCATATGGGCACATTGATTCTGATAGTGGAGGTAACATATAGCTAGTGGAAGTCATAGAAGAGGGGAAGGAAAGGCTTACTCTTACCCAAATCCCAAGAATGATAAGCCCAAATCCACTTGGGTTGGATGGATCAGCAAAGAATTCTAAGAAGGAAGGAAGGAAAGGTGAGGAACACAGGAGCAGACAAAGAGACCATCAGGACCTACTCCAGTTGGAGTCCTCCCTCATGGGCCACAGGACATCAACAGGCTTGTGTGGGAAGGAACATCAGATGCTTTGAGTGTCAGTATATGTGAAGTAGCTGCCTGGTAGCTTTCTGGTTTGTTTGCCCATTCCACTGCTTCAGGTTGTTGCCTGGCACCTGGCACCTGGAGGTCTGTCTCCTATCTCAGGGATGGGCTTCAGCTCAGAGGCTCACAGGGTCTCCTTTTCTGTTTGCTGGCATTGCTTTTACTAGAATCCCAGGATGCACTGGTGCAAGAAAGGCATACACATAGACAAATTTAAAAATCAATGACTAATCTCTATCTCATCTGGGTTGGAGGATTTTCAGTGGATCGCTCTGCATTCCACATTTGATTCCAAGAACCAGCATGAACAATTACAGAGGGGAAAAATGAGGATTTGGAGAACATTCATTTTATTCACTGAATGACTCATAGATCTTGTCTGTAATCGTTTAAAAACAACATCCTGTCTGCTTATTAAGATGGACTTGTGTCTTCAAAAGCAAAATGAACAGCTCAAAGCAGCAGTTACTACATCACAGCAGGTATCATCAGACAAGACTGGAATGGGCAAGTGCAGGCGCTGGTGTCACGGATGTGGTTTTATAGCTACTTAGCAGCAAAAATAATGCCCCAGCATAAGGTGGGAGTGAACATTAACAGTGATCTTTACTCTCAATTTTCCCATTGTTTTACATTTAGCATAATAAACTGCCAAAAAAAGAGTCAAAAATTTAAATCAGTTACTGGTACAGCCATAAAATGCATAATATATTTTTGACAAGAATGGCTAGAAATGATGCATATTATAAAACATTGACAAAAAATAGATAATAGATTTTGAAATCTAATCTCACTTAATACCTCAGGTGAAGTCATCATTTAATAGCTCAATAATGAATCCCTTTCTTTAGAAAACGTGCTGGCAAATTACACTTCTTACTTCACTTGTTTGCGTGCTACTACAATAGCTGATCACCAGTACACCATAAGGGTGGTGTTGTCAATACAGATGTGTTTAAAGCATGGGAAAAGATGATCAGAGAGATTATGGGGAGAACACCGTCCCTGTATTTGAGGCCCACATCAAACATCACAGACAGCAGAAAGTGCTCTACGCATATTTCAACAACCCCACTGTTCTGACTGCCCCCAGTTGTATTTAATCCAAAGGCTTAAGCTGAATAACATTCTCATTGTTTCTATAGATAATCAATCAGAGAGGCTGTTCTTGGGTTCACCGCTACTCAACATCACCCAAGTCTGCTATTCACTACCTTTGACCTGACCTTTAAAGAGTTATAAAAAAGAAGGCATTATGGCAACCATGGGATACAGGAATAAGAGTATATGACAACAAGCCCAATGAAACACTTTCATAACAGGAGTTGCATCAGAAAAAATCTTGGCTACAGTTAATGAAAATGCTAACAACATTGGATTAAAATGCTGCATCTTTTAACTCGATTCCAAAACAAAGAGAAAGCAAGAGCCATTTAGGAAAAACTAACCATGTTTATTTAGACTTTGAAAGAAAAAGAGATGCATATTCTAACCATGATGGAACAACACTGGTGTCTGTAAATATAATTCTCCATGCTCAGTTAAAGAAGGATGTTAAAAAATTACAGGTATTTCAGTGAGATGTAAGTTAGCACCTTAAATCAGTACACTAAATGTGTCGTTCAGATATGGGACATGCTTGTTATTTGGGTAGCTGTCTCTGGTACCGTAGTTGCTGTTGTTGATGTTGATGATGATGATGGCCTGTTGTGCTGGATTATCAGGTTGCTGTCTAAGTTGACAGGACTCAAACCTTTTGATTCAGTCTATTGATAAGCTGTGTGATTTTCAGTAGATCACCAAGGTTCTTCTTACGCTCAGCTATAAAAATGAATTGCTGAAATGAAGGATGTGTAGAGGGACAACTAGAAATCAGTTTTTGTGTGAATGGACTATGAGCTCAGTTCTGGTGCTGAAAACCCATTCCACAGTCAAGAACAACTCTGAGCATGCAACTGCTCCAGCATACCACTTCAACTATTACCACGATAGATAAAGGGTAATAGTTGAAGAGAAATGTAGATGGGTTCTCTACCCTTTCCTTTGTGTGTTCTGTCTGGGACAGAGATCTCAGCCATATGGAGTTTTAGCCTGAGCAGGGTGCATAACTACATATGAGTTGAGAATCTGTTAAAGGAGGTGAAGTCAAGAAAAGCAGAAGTCAGATTCTGTTCACCAAACCATTTAAATTCAGGTGGCATCTGGAGAGTCATATAATCTCACTCGAATGTTGCTTTAGCAAGCTGAGCTTTAAATAGGGCTGAAGCTCCACTGTGGTGGCTAACTGGTGAGTGGAGTCTGGCTTATTACAGGGAGAGTCAAGATTTTTCAGGGCAAAGAGCTTCTGTGCTTTCTTCCAAAGTTGGGTAACTGGACCCAGGAATCATCATGCCCTAGAATTACATTCCCATTTGCAGACAAGCTGGAAAGGATTCAGAGAAGAGGGCAACAGGGATGATCCAGGGGCTGGAAACAAAGCCTTATGAGGAAAGACTGGATGAACTGGGCATGCTTAGCCTCGAGAAGAGAAGACTGAGGGGCAATCTGATAGCAATCTACAAGTACTTTGAAAGGCTGTCACAAAGACGAAGGCCAGGATCTCTTCTCAATCATCCCAGAGTGCAGGCCATGGAATAACAGGCTCATGTTACAGGAAGCCAGATTGTGGCTGAACATGAAGAAGAACTTCCTAACTGTTAGAGCAGTATGACCATGAAACCAATGAGCTAGGGAGCTCCCCTACACTAGAGGCATTCAAGATGCAGCTGGACAGCCATCTGAGAGGGATGATTTAACTCAGAGTCCTGCCCTTTCTTGGCCCCTTCTCTACTATTCTGTGATTCTGTGAAGCAGTTTTCTTGATCTGATCTGTGATTTGGAAAAAATGGGCTATAGGGGAAGGGCAGTGTGATGCACAGCTCTTTCGGCACATCCATGGTACACCGAGAAAATCAGCTCTCCCATTTGGTCATGCCTTACACAATGGCAGTGTAGGATACCCCCAGCAGTTCTGCTTTTACCCTCAAAACTCAAATCCTTTTGGTCAGTACAAGCCCGTCCCATGGACGATGGAATCCTTGTGTGGGGGCTCAAAGGCCAGTATCTGTGGGAGTAGGAAACAATGCAGCCTGAGCCCCCAGGGCGGCATGTGACTTTGGGATCAGGGCTTGGGAGTGAAAGGTGAAGACCGGCAATGGCAACATTCCATGGGGGGGGGGTCTCCTAGCATCTTCCTACCATTCAGGACTCTGCTTTGTGTTAGTGGTGTCCATCCATTCAAAGGCATGCCATTCACAGCAAGAGTCTCTTATGCAAAAGGAGCTGAAAAAGACTATTCAGAGAGAGTAAAACAGAGCTAGATGTTTGTGAGATCTGTTTCTGTGTTTGCAAGACCCAGACCCAGGCAGTAGCAGCCAATATTGAGACAATATAAGCACCAATATATTATGTATGGCATGGCATGGTATGGTATGCTTATACCCCACTTTTTATCCTCTTATGAGGAACCTAAAGCAGTTTATATACATAGCTCTATTTTATCTGTACAACCACCACTCACTGAGGTAGGTTAGGCTGAGAGTGAGTGACTGGACCAAAGTCACTCTGTGAGTTTCATAGCTGAGTGGGGACTAGAACCCAGATCTCCCCAGGCATACAAGCTGACCACCATGCAACACTGGCTCTCTTACATTATGCTAAACGTGTGTTAAGTAGCCGAGTCTTCTCTTTTTCATCGTTTCTTTAGGGAAGGTACAGGCCTCCTAATCCAAATTGGAACTCCTCCCTCCCTCCCTCCCTCCCTCCCTCCCTCCTTCCCTCCGTGTGTGTGTGTGTGTGTGTGTGTGTGTGTGTAGCTTTTAACATTCTGCATCTGGCAAATGAAAACCTGACATATTTGGGACCTCAACCTGAATTCCAGTATGTTTATTGACTATAAAATGTCCCACAATACCACCTTTCTTATCATGATGAAGTGTGCATTTCAAGTCCCAAATAATCCGGATCCAGAAAAACACAACACACACCGTGGAATCACTTTGACCTTCTACTTTTTTCATATACAGTAACCAACAACATTTTTAAAAATCTTCAAACCTCAATATTTTCATTTCCACTTGGAAACTGTAGAACAGTTTTTGAAGGAAAGATGACAAAACACCAAGACAGCCCCGCAAGAACTGGGAACAAGCACATATTCAGTTTTGGAACACTGGATTTTTTTTGTCTTTGGAGACATTGCTCCACACCACACAGTACACAGCTCTGGTGAGACAAATGTCTCTTATCCAAGGCTATTGCTTGACTGAATCTTCCCCCATTAGCTTACAATCAGCATGAAGATGGATTTCAGATTTCAGCAGAGGTCAATAATATAATAATTATTATGTTACCTTTATATCTCATCTTTCTTCCTTTTGCAAGGAGTCTAAGGTTGATTACAAGGTTCTCCTCCCCATTTTAGCTTCACAATAACAACCTTGTGAGTAGGTTACACTGAGAGTCCGTAACTAGTCCAAAGTTTCCCTATGAGTTTCATGACTAAGTGGGGACTCAAACCCAGTTCTCCCAAGTTCCATACCACATTTTAACTACTATGCTACATTGGCTCTCTTGTCAACCTACAATCAGCTTACAAATGGATGTCAGGTTTCAGCTTTTGGGCCAGGAAGATGCTTGTGCCTCTTGCTGGAGCTCAAAAAAGACTAAGATGACCCACAGTGACCTCAAAAGGCAACAGGCATTCTGTGCCCAGGTGGCTACATTGTGTGGATGCCCAAAGCACCTGAATGGCTGACATAAATTAGAGCTTGGAATATTTGATGTCCTAGTCATGTTTAAAGAAAACTGTAAAAGGTGGCCAAATTGTGGGGACATACTTTACTACCTTGCAGGTGACAATAGCCTACAAGGAATAGATTGTAGGTCTGCTTATGTGCAAATTACACAACCAAATGTGACTTCTGGGAGTGAGAGACCCCCCACCAAGCATGAAATCTGGGGTCAGAACCCCTGTGCCTACTCTAGAACAAACTTTTTAAAGAAGCTTCTTGACATAGATTTAATGTAATCACTGTTTTAAATCTAAGCAGATGCTCCTAAAAACCAGAAAAAAGCGAGCAAGTTTCTGTAGGAATTGACTTCATAGCTGCATACTGAAATAGAAGTTAGCAAGAGCTGGACAATAACCCAGAAATTAAATATGGGGTTACACTTAAGACATTAAAATTGTGATCCTATGCGCATCTGAGGTGAACATTTTCCAGTGAACATTTGCTTTATGGATTGCAAGTCTCTGAGGAAAACATATTAGCACCTACCATCTACAGGAATTTATTTCAATGCATCAATGCTTTCTGCATTACACAGCTGAAGTTTTTGAGAGGTTAAACTTGAGCCCTATTGTGGATGTTTACTAGCACTTTTAAAGCCACGGTGCTGAAACTAATTATCCAGAATCAATACAATCAAAGTCAATACAAATAAGATTTGTATTTGCATTCAAATAAGATCTGTAATTTGGCAAATCAAGTCTGTATTACTGCACCTGTATTAGCACTACACAATACTAGCCACAATGACTTTGGAAAAAAGTATGCACTTGAAGTCTTTGTCTTTTGATTTTTATTGGACTATCTCGGTTATGTAAAGAATATTCCACTGCACAGAATCATTCAGGTTTTTGTTGATCTTGTGGGCCCAGTTTAGTTTTCTATGTTTATCAGGAGCCCTGTTTCATAGCTGCCTTATTTTCACCTACTAATTATTAGACGAGTCTTTTAAACAGCAGCTTTAGTGTTATGTTAATGAGTTTCTGGGTACTAATTTAGAAGAACTGAGTGATCAGAAAGTCTCTGAAACACTGATATTTCAGATAAATAAAGGTTATTGTACTTGATGATCAGAACTAAATATAAGAAACAGCCCAAAACATGGCACCAATTAGCAATAACAATACTATTCCAAATACTGAGATTGGAATCCAATGACAGTATTACTAAAATGATTCATATATCTATATGAACCATTGATATGAGATGGACATTATATTCTGCCTTTCTTCCAAAGAGCTCAACATGGTATATATCGCTCCCCAACAAATATTATCCTCACAAGAACCTTGTGAGGTAGCCTAGGATAAGAGAGTGAAACTAGTTTGAGATCAGCCAGACAAGGATATACAAATGAATAAAATATGATATTGCCAAGCTTCTTTAGTTTCCATTTTAGAGCTCACTTCAATTCATCCCCAGTTTGGATTGCAATTTTATCTATCTGTAGAGAGTCATAGGTGGGTGGATGATCTTCCACATAAAAAAACTGTGCATTTCCCAATTTGACATGTCAACTGTTTTGTGTTTACAAAAAGATCACATTTTCCCCATTGCCTAAAGTGGGGTAGGACACAATTTCAATTGTATCTATTTGTTCATGGATTTTTTTTCCAAATTATTGATTTTCTGAATTCATTCTTGTCATTGTGGAAATCCCATAACAGACTTGACGATGTCTCCGATTGCACAGCCCAGGTTTTATTTTGAGGGGTACTAATTGGATTGTGTAGTGCTGCGTATAATTGGGTCCCTGTGGTAAATTAAAGGAACTAACCAGACATGGAGACTTCAGTGGGTGACTCGATTGGTCACAACTTCATTGATTTACCTGAACAGGATTGGCAGAGGCATCGGGCATAAATCCTGTCATTGGACAGCCCTCCCCCCTCTGATTCCCTTTGCAGTCCCACCTGCCAGGAGTGTGGGGTGGTGAATGGCAGGAGCAAGGTCCACTTCGGTAATAGGCTGCTAACAGGAACCCCTTTCTTTCCACCCTGGGTGGAAGCTGGCCTGGTCTTGACACTACAGCCTCAAGATCTCATAAAGGGATCCCATGGATGGAAAGCAGGGAGCTTCAAAGTGCTCCCTCTTCCAAACTGATCCAGCCCAATAGTAAGTTTCCTAAAAGGAAACTTGGGCTACAGGATCCCCTATCTCCACAACTCAATTGATTTACACTGGATACAACCTTGCACGGAGGAAGGGGAAAACCTGCCTCCCCTCCACTTTGCCAGTTGGAAAGCAGGTAAAACCCCTGATAACCAGTAACTAACCTTCATCCAAGACCTATTGGTACCAGGTGTGGATGGATGGTAATGGCCATGACCATCTTTTCTGTGCCTCAGGCAGACAAGGGTGAGACATCCCTGTGGAAGTTCTCACCTCGGTCCCTCCCTTATGGCCCTGTCCCCATTGACCCAGCTGGCATTCCAGTAGGTTTAGAAGACATCCAGCTGGATGCCAGCACCACTGGGCAGGTCCCTCCATACTCCTCCCACTCTTTCTGCATGGGACTTTACAGGTCCACAAACCGCAACTCCTGGTAAGCAAGGAATGTGACCAATTTCTCTCCCAACCCAACACCCAGTGAGTTTTTATGGCTGCATGCGGATTTAAACTTGCATCTTTAATGCTTATGTCACACTAGTTCTGCACATATTTCCTCTACCTTGTAAACACAGTAACAAACTAAACCGGCTTCATTTGCTTAAACAGACAGACTTTTGCATCACATCCTTATATTTTTTTGTTGAAGCCCCCACGTGCTCATGTCTTTCATGAAGGACTTGATTGGCATTTTTTGTTTCCTCTCACTTTCCCCACACACATTATTATCATCCACACATAGTTCATGGCATTCAAGCATGCACCCAAATGAGGCATGCTTGTCCAATAGCACTAATATGTTTGTTTTAAGGAAGCAGAAGAAAATTAGATTTCATGGAAGTCTGCAAAATGAAAACTTCAGAAAAAAGCACTTGTATGGAGGGGAGAAATAGCAGATTTCTATAGGAAGAATTAAAGATCAGATGGGGAGTCATTCAGAACATAAGAAAAGGGTTGTCAATCTGGCATTGACTGTGTCAATAAATACCTTTCTTCAAGTCCTTGTTGTCCAGCCGATTTTTGAAAATGTGTCTCTAAATCATGCAGAGAACAATTTCTATAGTCTGGAACATGCTTATTTTTACAGTAGAGGAGTCATTTGAGATTGGAAAACCAACTGGAGGTGAGCTGTTATGGTGAAGAAAGCCAACAAGGGGCAATCAGTGCACCACACGGGGCTATAATGTGAAATATATTGTCAGGAGGACATTTAGACAGGTAATCCAGTAAGAGACAAGAGATATGCTTTTGTCCATGGGTGACTGCCAGTTGTGGAAGGCTGTGCTCTTCAGGTAAAGGAATGTAATGTTTAAGAAGGAGCCTGTGATAGCCTTCTTTCACTAAAAGGCATTAAGAATCCATTAATGAAGAGGTGCCAGGAAGGAAGGAAGGAAGGAAGGAAGGAAGGAAGGAAGGAAGGAAGGAAGGAGTATGCCTTTGTTGACCAATCACTAGCAAAATCCCAGCTGCTTCTGAAGTGGCAAAATGATGCTGAGAAGACAAAAAGAAAACGTATTGGGGACTCTTTGACACAGTGGGAAACAAATGTTGATTTCTTCAGATTCAGTCCAGAAAATTGGCCAAGTGATGCTTGCTGGGTATCCTACAGGGCCTTTGGATGCTAATGTAATCAGAGACTGATCACACTAGCAGAAAATGGGAAATCCCTTGTCGCACTGAGCCTCAGCCAAGCCCCAGCATCTCAGAAGAGTAAATCTCTCAATTCAAATAGACCAATGTTTGCCTGTGGCAGAAATTTCAAACCAATGGACATCTGTTACCTGATAAGCAAAAGTATGAAAAGGGATTGCAGCATGTGTTTTGGGTTGATTGCCCTTTTGCTTGTGATTGAACTATTCTCAACAATAAAAATCCATACTTTCCCCTCTCATCCTTGTCATGCTTGATTGGGCTCATGTGCCAAGACCGGACCACTTGTGTCCTACTCTTGTTTGTAGTCTTTAGGCAGGTTACCTTCTGACAAGATATTAATCTCTCTACAATAATTTGTAGGTTTTTTGTTTACTTTCTGAAACTGACGCTCTCTGAGCAGTTTACAACAACTAATAAACATGGAGTATAAAATATAAACAACAATAAAGGCATTAAAATTCACCAAAGAAATTTAGACCCTGATTTTTGTAATGACTTAAACAATTAAAGCATGTTAATACAACTAGACCTGTTAGAATAACTGACATAACTACCCCCTCTCAGGCAGTCAGAGAGGAAGGTCTCAGATGTTGGAAGTAGTGTCTGGGTAGAAGCATTCTGTTAATCCCAAACAGCCTCAAGCAGTTTATTCTATTCCCTTCCCCTGGATCAAAATGGAAAGGCATGGGAAAGCAAACTGAAAATACATGTGGGATCTACATATTATAGTAGTAGACACAGTAAGAACATTCATGAGCCACACATGAGGCTGGAAGATTCCAATCCAAATCTTGCTGCCTCTGCAAAACAACTCAACTGTTAGAAACAAGGTAGTGAACATGAAGAAACAGCAGAGAAATATCAAGGTCATTTCCGGGGAGAGCAAAAGTTGTAGTCCAGCACATTTGGAGGATCCCAATTTGGAGGAAGACACACTAGATATTTTTAATATTTTTATTGTACAATTTGTTGTATTTTGTTCTTGTTGTGAGCCGGCCCAAGGCTTTGTTGTGATGGGGGCGACATAAAAATGTTTTAAATAAATAAATAGATAGATAGATAACTATCTATTTCTTGGATATTTCTACAAGAATGATATGCTGTTTCTAACGGTATGCATAGTCTCAGATGGTTTGGAGGGCCCCAGATGGATCATTTTCTAGGGGTCTAAACATCACCTGGTTGCTTGCATATATCTATACAATCCAAATAATGTTGCTGTTCTTTCCATTCCTTCCTTGACTTCCAATCCAGACTTTTGTCTTTTCTTTTATCTGGGCGTGTACATTTCTCTTTGAAGTTTGGGATAGTGTTGGGTGATTTATAGTGTCTGAATGTGGATGCTGCTGTTGTCTCCAGCCATTTCAGGGTGGGAATGGTGCACTGTTTGGATTTGCCAACAGTGCAATAATAGCAACATCACTCATGGATAACTTTGTTTTCACAGGCGGATATTAAGAAAAATGGTGGCTTCCTAAAATGATACACAATTCTGTCAGATCCACATCACGTTTACCCTTTGGACTGAGAAGGATAGTGTTTAATGGCATCAATTCTACAGTACAACGTTAATAAATTTGTGTTAGGAATACGATTGCATCCTTTTGATGCCGTGGCTCTAAATCGCAAGGGGGAAAGAAACCAATTGCAATAATAATAAAAAAAAACCCCCTGCTCTTTTGCAGGGGGGTAAAAATCAATGTCAGGATATGGCCCACAGTTTGGAAACTTTAAGCAAGTAAAAAAAGACATAAATCTTTATGAAGAAGATTATGATTTTGGCCTCTAAAATAATAGCCAGCATTAACAGTGCCATCGCAACAATTTTATGAGACAATAACCTGGTTCTAAAGTGGATAAACGATGAGCCTGAAGACTGGGTATTTTATATCAATGAGGGAGCTGGATTATTGCCCACTAAAAAGAGAATAAATGGTGGCATTACTAGCAGAATGTGATAAGTAACACCCATTAAAAAGAGATTTTAAGTAATTCTGAAAGAGCTAAAAGAGAAAACAAAATTCCATAACGGATAGCTAAAAGTCCCCGGAGTGGCTGAATCCTTACTTTGAGTGCTATGGGAGAGGGGGCGCTGTTGGAAGAGGCAACAGAATAAGCACACAGAGCTTATGCTCAGTTAGCGTGGCCAACTTTTGATTTAAAACCTAATGAGAGGGACACAACCTGGCATATTGGGGGTAAAATGAAGAAGACCAGCACTAGCCTCCTGAAGCCTGGTGGTCTTCTTCCCCCTGGCCCCCATGCGTCTCTGCTGTGACTGTTCTGGAAGGCAGTACATTGGGGGTATGTAGGGGAAGGGTGCCCTGCACCAATGGCATTTTCCAGCACTGTCAACCACTCTCTAGAATCTATAGAAATAAATCTTTAGTTCTTCTATCTGAGCTGTTTTAAGTGCAGTGGAAATGCCTGGGATTAATTTATGGACTGTTTTCATTATTTATTGTTGGGTTTTTAGTGCTTTTAATGGTTTTTATTGTTCTGTTGTTGGATTTTTATTTTTGAGAGCCCTGTGGGCTATAGCTCAATACAGAAACAAAGTAAATACATACATACATACATAAATGAATGTTGGACCTTTTGCACATACATGAAGTTATGGTCCTTTTTCTGGCCTTGGTGGATGCTGGGGAAACGTTGGTGAGACATGGGGAAGACTATGGTTTACTAGCTTTCCAGAGTTCTGTTCTAATGGAATGGAATGAAATCAAATGGAATATTATTTCTAGTGGGACCAAAAAAAAATGCCACTTGGATGCCAAGCCTATGTGTACGGGGTGATTCAGTTTCCGGCTGTCTAATAAGGCACACGTATCTTGTGGAATGTGGAGATGATTTAAACCAAAACCAAAGCCTACAGATCATTAACCTTCCTTCTGCCTGAAGAAGGACTCAGCCAAGATCAAACACTCATACAGTCCCTTGAAAAGATTAACACAAGATATGGTTACGACTTGTTCCCTGTTTGCCCAACTAGTGAGATATTCCAGACTCAGTGATACGAAGTTTAGTTTCCTTTAGATGAGGCAGCACTGGAGACACACGGTCCCTTTGAGATATTTCTTTCATTTACAAATAGACAAGTAGAGCAAATGAGAAGCACCAGGTTCTCCTACAGCAAATGGCACTGCTCTTAACCCAGTTCCAATGCAGAGTCCTTGAACCCCATTGCACAGTTTCAAAGCTCACTCTTATCACAATAAGGTATCACATTAAGGCAGGATTTAGCTCTATCTGCCCAAGCACATGCCATGGCTGGAGGAGATCCTTTAGCAGATCCTTGGCTTATTGTTACATTCAGAATACAAACTGTTCTCTAAAAGTTTGCTGTACAATCTTCCTAGATTTGGGGTGTGCATGGCTGTTTCTAGTAATCTAGACTTTATTTTAAGCCACAATTCCTAGTTTGTGCATAACAACAAACCAGTAATTTATCAGAGTGAAGCCAAATTCTTATTTGCTTTACTTCCGGGTCACATGGGAGGAGAAGGGAGAAGGAGACGCATTCCTGCCCATGTATACAATGCTAAATGATAGCTTACTTTTACTTTCAAGCCAGCTTTCTCTCTGGTTCCTCATAATTCAGAGATGGAAACTCAAAAGGCTTATCTGCTCCGTCTACTAACTGGGTATGTTTCACTTCCCAAATTCTAATGGGTAGTCCACTCTACACGCTGGATCAGATTCCTGATTACTCAGAGGAGGTCACACATGTATAGAGCAGGGAGTGAGTAAGGCGCTAACCCCATCCCCAGTGGGGATTTGTTCTTGGTAAGTCTAAATAATTTCTAGCCATGCAGGCTTCATTGATCTATTTTACCCGGATTCCAAAGCAATGGAAACCAGTGCACTTTTACTTTGGTTTTGTTGGTAACAAGCCAAAGAAAACTGAATGCAAATTACAGAAGTATCAGGAGCAAAACAAACTCAGAAAGATCAGATGTACTGCTTCAGCTGTCATTTCATATTTGTAGGGCAAAGTGCATAACAAGCTTTACTATATTAAATATTCAGTTGCAGGCCGCTATATTTGGACTTTTTCAAAACCAGGTGTTGCTTGTACTTCAGCAGCCGCAGTGCACGTAATACAAGCTGGCTGCCTCCAGTGTGACCTCTTCATATACCATGTGTAGGGTAGTCCTGTGTGCATTTGCTCCAAAAGGTAGGTACTAGCATGCAAGGGGATGACTTGCTCCCTCCCAATGATCTGCCCAAGGATGATTCTTCAGTGTGGTGGCAACATATTTCAGCACAACTGCACACCACTCCATGGATGGCTGACACATACCAGGGTCCTAGCAACTGCTGAGACCCATTGCCCAACATTTCTCTGGGTCTGGGGAGAACTTGTGGGCAGCAGAAACACTTATGGCTGGACAGGGGGACAGGAAAACAGTCACTTGGTGACCAGGCCTCCCCAAGATGAAGAACTGAGAGAAACTCACCGGCTGTACCATCATATCAACAGCTTTCCAAAAGGGCTGCCATTTTAATTTCCCACAATTCTCCAGGGATACACTACATTTGGGGCTCTGGCAAAAAAGGGGGGGGGCAGGTAGACCCACTCAGAGCATGAGAACAGTTTTAATTTTTAAGGAGATGTTGGGTTTTGCAGTAGACCCTGCTAGGGCCCTAGTTGCAGCCCAAGAACTGAAAGCCAAAGCTGAAAGAGCTGTCAGATAGGATGAACTGGCCTGGGATGACACGTGGATACCTAACTAGCTTGCTACTTGAAATGCGAGGCTTGCCACAGGTGATAGACACTTCACTGCCTTGTCACCTCAGCTGTGAAATTTAATTTCTTCCAACACACAGCATTGTTGTAATATAGCACAATAATATATACCATACAACAATGGTTATATCGGAGGAAATAAGCCTGTCCAAATATTTTCCTTTAGGGTTTGGAAAGAATGGTTGAGGCGGTGGCTTGCTTTGGTCTGACTTTGCTGTTATTACCCACCCCCATCTATTTTTTCCTACTAAGTTTCAAAACGTTGATCTTCTAGCTTGCAAAGCACAATAAAGTTGAACCAGGAAGAGCACTGTATAATAAACGCCAAGGCTAAATTTATTGTTTACACTGTACCCATAAATCTAAATGTAATACTGATGCTAGGAGGGAGGAGAGGAACCAAACAGCCCAAGTGGCTGCTGTTTGTTGGCCATGCAGGCCTGGAAGGCAGAGTGGAGCGCTTGCCTGCAATATTAATAGCATCATTCGCAGGCAAGCAAGGGAGACGAGGCATAGAGCTGCAATGCTTCCATTCTCTTGCTTTGACTACTAATTAGCTGCAGGGGTGGATGCAATGATTATCATAAAGATGTATTTTTCTGTGAGCATTTATTTCAGATAATACATTATTCTCCGCACCTGGTACTGAAGGCCTCCACTGGCACCAATAGGTGCAATTAACACAATAAGCACTTCTCGTGATCGGAATTTGCACCTTTTTTCAGTGAGGTCCCTAAATTCACTATGTTCATTAATGAAAACAAGGTCCTGCTTAGATCCACAGGTTGGCATATCCAGAGTCTTAGAAAAGGAAGACTCTGCGAGTTTCCATATTCCACCTTGTAGCTCAGATCGCCTTGCTCAACTGATTGCAAAATGTATATCTTTCTTTTCACTCAAACAGAAAAAGTGGGCATTTGGTTTTTGAATGTGTAAATGCACACTTTCCCACCACCTAAAATGTGAGACAGTTGAGTTTTTCTCATTCTACTTCAGGAAAACTTGGGCTTTTTTATGAATCTGTTCATCATGTTCACCCTCATAATTACACATCTGAGTAAAAAAGAAGAAGAAGCAAAACAAGTCCACACATACCCTTTTCTCTTGATAGTCTTCATTTGTCTGATATGTAGTATCATCTTCAAATGGCCCATTTCCCTCCATCCTAGTGAAACCAAAGTTTCACGCTGCTCCACCCTCAACCTCCAAACTGTTCCCCACATGTGCAGAATGCATTAAGTTCTAGGGAAACCATTCACCTGACAGCATCCGGAAAGCCATGTTGGAATCCCTCCCCCTGTGCAGGCAAGATGATTTACTCACATATCTGCACCATGTCCCTAAATTCTCTTTTTCAGGAATTGCAGTGCACTTGAGTTTCACATTCCCAAGCTTCTTTTATTTCATCATGAAAGTGATTAAAGATGTTTACCTAAGCCAAAAGACCTTAAGATGATGATACTTTCATCGTAGGAACAATTAATCTGGACTCCGGGGAATGTTGGACTCGTAAGAAAAGTATTTGTGAGCTTCCAATTTATCCACTTTCCATTTACCTAACAAAAACATCTTAACACATAAACAAATAACACACAAGAGGGTGCCAGGAAAGAGTAAAACAATTTGATGAAGGAAAATGGCTGTTATGGGTGATGCAGATTTACAGGCCAATATATATTTTGGGGTTTAAGCACAGCCCAAAGAGAAGTCTTGCAGAATTAAAGGTATGGCTGTGAGAAATGCATTAAAATGTGTATTCAGCTGTGAATAGGAACAAGAGAATGAAATTACTAAATGTTTAAAAATATAGTAGTAAAAAATTATATTTAAGATTGTTTCTCTGTCACCCAACATTTGAAGTTTTCAGGGCAGTGTACAACAATGTATAGAATACTATAAAATAGAATATAAAACATAAATAACAGTTAAAATCATAAAATTTTATTACAGAGATCTAAAAACAGATTTTTTCAATGATTTACACAAATAAAACAGGTTAATACAACTAGTACTGATAAGCCAGCTGAGCTATCCCGTTTGTGCTATTTAGAGCTGTTAAATGCTGCATCATAGAGTGAAGTTGATCTGGCATTGAAAGAATAATAGAATTGGCATCAGGTGGGCCTCACAGTGCAAAGAACACTGTGAATTGGGAGTTGCCACAGAAAAGGCTCTCTTCCTTGTGTCCACCAACCAAGCTTCCCCTGACATGGCATCAGAGGAAGTCTGCACCAGATGGCTGGGTGAAGTCCTTGTCCCCATCTTAATTATTATGGCCCTAAGCCATGTAGGGCTATATAGGTTAAGAAGCATATGCAGCCAAGGCAAAAGGGCCAGAGCTGATGTTATGTTCAAAATGTCTGGTCCATTTTGCAAAAACTGCAGCCCCTGAACATCCTTCAGGGACAGACTCACATTGCAGTAGTCTAGTTTGGACATTACCAGTATGCAGATTGCTTTAACTAAGCTGCCCTGTCCAGAAAAGAGCTCAGCTGGACCTGATAGAAGGCACTCCATGCTACTAAGATCAGAGGAACCTCTTTCTAACAGCATCTTGGTCTTGTCTGGACTGAGCTGTTTGTTAGCTGACAGTCCAAGGGGAAGTACAGTCTTGTTTTACTGAATGTACATTGGCTTTTTCGCAAAGGAAAGGGAGAAAACCAGTATGAATAAATACGCAAGGCTGATGAGAATTGCAGTTCAACAGCTTCTGCAGGGCCAGATGTTGCCCACCCTGGTGCAGAAAATAGAACAACTGGATTTTCTGGCTGAAATGCTTGTCTCAGAACCTCCACTCCCCATCTGCCCCTACACAATAATTTACATATAGACAGTTGGGTAGAATAAAGAGAAGAGATCAGCACACAATAACATGAAATAAAAATGTTGCTCCTTCATTTGAAATGCTCCCCAGAATCACTTCACTTTTCATTTTGATGTAGATGGAAAAAAGCATTCCAGAATGACATGCCTTCCTCTTTGAGTCATCAGCTCATTGCAATGAGGCCATCCATGATTGCATCAATGGCTTTTTTATTTGTTTTGAGTCATACAAAAATGAGTAGGATGAAAGCTTTTTAGATAGCTCATGCCAAAAAGAGATACATTTCAGAAAATTCAGAGCCCATGGAGTCTCTGGCCTTAACTCCCCTATATATACATTTGACTGTCCCCCCCACCCCCCCACACACAGAACAAATGTCATCTTTTTGGTGCCTTTAACAGCTATATAACAGGGGGATGTATAAGCTGAATTTCCTTTCTCTTCAATCTTCCAAAGCATTTAAAGAGAAAATATATGACCTCTATAAAGGATGCAGCGGATCTGCCTGTCCAAGGCAGGAGACAGAGCTAAGATCTAACTTTAGATTTCTCTAACCCCAGTACCAAGCTTTTCACAGCCTATGACTAGTTTAAGCCTTGCTTCATCCGAATGTTGGAATAATGGCTTTGTGAAATGGTTACTTGTGAACCTTCTTGTGAATCAAGGTTATGCAAGTCCATCCCAAATCCAATGAACAATCTACTCCAGCTATAGATGCCTATTCCGAAGAAAGTCCTGTTGAGTTCAGCAGTATGTGTGCGTAGGGCGACAGCCCAGATTACACAGCATTTGTTGGTTTACAAAATCCTCTCAAGGTGAGCACAAGATGAAAGCAAGGCCCTTCTCACCCCAGCAGGTTACCTTCAATAAGGGAGATTACAATGGCAATGGAGTGTTAGATACCGTTCCTTGAACAACTGCTAATGGAACAACTAGCAGTGCATAGCTGAATAAAGTTGGAAAGAGTGGCGGAATGCCCTGTGCAGTGCCTGGTGCAGTGCCCTGCACAGTAGTGGATCTGACACTTGAGAAAGGACAAAAATGGCTTTTCACATCTGGCAGAATCTAGCACTAACGAAATAAGAGCAGCGTGTGATACAACTTAGTGTGTCCACATGGTACTTTGTGGAAAGCCTGGGGAATTAAGCAGGGATATTTAACCTGAGACCTCTCCTTGGACAGTTCCCTAGACAAAATCTGATTATAACAATAGTAGTTAGCAACTGTTGCCAACACCCCAAATTGGCTCACTTCAGAAATAATCAAAAACTCCCCTAGGTACCTGGAGATCTCTAGTTGGCTTCATTCTCACTTCATTGCATAGTGCAGCACAGTGTGTAAGCGCATAGATACACAGTGGCAGAGCTTAATTAATGAGCTAGATAAGTCAGTTATACAGTGGGGCACATATACAAATAGGTACTGCATGCAAAGAATTAAAAGTCCATTGGAGAGTTGAGAAATGAGCCATTTCAATGAGGCCAAGGACATGCTGGCTTGAATCAAAGAAAAAGGCATTTAGGAAATCGCCATAAATGCAGCAAATTATCCAACTGAAAGTTAATTTCCAACTGAAAATTTCCAACTGAATCTCCTCCCAGAGACTGGAACCCCTCCTTTTGGTGGAGTGGCAGGAAGATGTCAGGATTGTTGGAAAGGTTGACTGCTACTAAGTGTTATCTTGCAGGTTGTAGGAAAATACAATGCCTGTTTTGCATGCAGAAGGGCCCATGTCCAGCTTCTGATATTTTAGCTTAAAGGGACCAGTTAGCAAGTAATGACAATTGCACATGTGAAAACAACAGCACATGAGGGGCTTTTTCATAGAGTCATAGAATAGTAGAGTTGGGAGGGGCCAAGAAGGCCAATGGGTCCAACCTTCCGTGGGTACAGGATGCCAAGTAACTCCATCCCACTCAGATGACTGTGCAGTTTCACCTTGAATGTCTCTAGTGTGGGAGAGTCCCCAACATCTCCTGGAAACTGGTTCCACTCTTGTACTGATCTGGCAGTTAGGAAGTTTTTCCTGGTGTCTATCCTGAATCTGGTGTACTGCAATTTAAGTTCCTTGTTCTATGTCCCACTCTCAGGGATGTTCTTCCTCTTTGTGACAGTCTCTGAGGTACTTGCAGAGCGCTATCATATCCCCTCACAGTCTTTTCTTCTCAAGGCTAAACATGCCCAGTTCCCTCATCATAGGGCTTAGTCTCCAGACCCTGGATCATCTTTGTTGCCCTCCTCTGGACCTTTTCTAGTTTATCTGCATCTTTTAAAAGTTGGGTGGTCGTGAGGTCTCACAAGTGCTGAACTAGTACCTCTCTTGTCCTGGAAGTGATGCTTCTATTCACATGCATCTCAAAATAGTGTCTCCCTGTTTTGTGACTGCATCACATTGCATGAGTCACATTGCTCACTCATGTTTAGCTTGTTGTCCACAACATTTCCAAGGTCTTTTTCCTTTTCTTGGCTGTTGAGCCAAGTATTCCCATCTTGTATCAATACATTTGGGTATTTTTCCCCTAGGTGGAGAACATGGCATTTAAACCTTTCCAAAACTTCCACTGTGTATGATTACAATCTATTGGGAAAAATAAGGAAGAGGAAAACAAGGACTGGGAGGAATGAAAGGACAACTTAACTGAGAACTGCCCCAGTTACTGGTCCAACCAGCCCCAAGATCATTCTGGCCCCTGAAGGCCGAGCCTCTCATACAGCTACTACTGCAACCTCCGGTGATGTGATACCCTGTTCGTCGCTCCCGCGTTCCTGAATGCAGAAGTCCAGTCAGGAAGTTAGGCAGCATGGAATCGAATCCGTGTGGGACGACGAGGTGGTTTGGGCAGAAATGGAAATACTGCAATGTTTGTATAACCTGCGTTGACAGATGGAGGGCGAACATGCGGATATGGCGTAGTAGCATTTTACCTGCGTGAAGGAAGATCAGCAGGATTATCTCTGTTGATACATACACAAGGTTTGCATTTTTCCACAGACATGCAAAAAGCCATGGATATTTAGTAAACTTCTTGGAACATACAATCATGTCGTCATTTGCAATAATCTTATGACCAGTTAATGCATGACCCATTATTACTGACATAGCTTCTTGCACATGAATTACATTTGGTTTTACAAGAAAAGCAAATATTTGCATTGATGAATAATCAATTACTGCGACCTTGTCCAGCATGGCCTCTGCGAATACCTTTGGCCATCCCACAGCAGGAGGAACATAAGGAACCAGGTTGGTGAAGAAATAATATAATGAATATTAATATAATATTTATTAATTTATTAATTTAATATAATAATTTAATATAATAAAGCCTTATAAGTGGAAGAGAAGCGGAAGTCCCTTTTTGTAGTAATGACATTGTACAAGGGTACCAAGAGTGGATAACCTGTCATTGTGAAAGGGGCTGCATAAGCCAAA
Source organism: Varanus komodoensis (assembly GCF_004798865.1). Lineage (NCBI taxonomy): Eukaryota > Metazoa > Chordata > Lepidosauria > Squamata > Varanidae > Varanus > Varanus komodoensis. Next base: position 1,169,681 of record NW_025336321.1, read on the forward strand.
TAACCAGTTAATCTTTGTATGACCTCAAAGTCATAAGATTTCCTTGTGTCAATGTTTGCAAGTATGTATTTGAGTTTATCCCATTTGGCTTGATTGGGTAACCAGACTTTAATGGAAAGTTCCATTCCCAGGAGAAACAAGAATGGTGCCTGAAAATCGGTTTTTTTCTGGATTCATGGCTACTCCCACAAAAGCCAGATAATGAACAATAGGAGTTACAGCAGCCTTAAGAAATACATCATTTTATGCCCCATGATGTTATCATCAATATAAGCAAAAATATAAACATTTTCCAATCGTCTGTGAAAATGCTGACAAAGGGTTGTAGTGAAGATAGCCAGTTGAAATGGGCTAGAGCCAATCCCCATAGGAATTTTCCTGAAGCCAAACATTCTGGGATGCAACAGCAACAGCAAGTCTGCCCAGCTGAATCTGTGCAACAACAATTTGAGTTGTTCCGGCTGGAACATTTTTTGCATAATTGCATGCAACTGGGAAAAACTTGGTTGATGTCACAAATGGGTATCAAGCCCTTGTAATCCAGGTATAGAAACCAGCAAAAAAAAAAAAAAAAAGAGCTAGCATAAGCAGCAAGAGGCATATGATCACAAATGGTCTCTCTTGCTGAGTGGCCCCTCTTCAAGGGGATGTTGGGAAGTTGTATTTCCTTAATGCCTCTGCCACAATTTCGAGACCCACAGGTAGCCCTCCCTTGCCAGTCTGGTGTTGAGATTTCTGAGTATTGCTCATGCTGTAATTGAGTTTCCCAACAGTAAGTTTCTGTTGTGAGTGCCCAGTGACCAGAACTAAGCCACTGGTATATAATACCACAGTCAAACAAAGTAAGCAAGTAAACAGCAAGGAGACATAAATGAACAAGTTAAAAGGTTGCATACTTTTGTTTGATTGCTTTATATAATGGAAAGTGGCTGACATGTGGTACATAAATTCTTGCAGGAAACACCCGTTTCCACCGTCTAGAAGGAATTAAATCGGCAATGTCTGATCTAAAATTACAAGGAGGAAAACTTGGAATTTTCCAATCCTGATTAAAGTTCAAAGAGATATTTTGATAAAGTCCTGCAAATTGCAGAAACGAATGCTCAGGCTTACTTAGAGGGAGATGAAGATCTCTTTCTATGCGGCGATTTAGAACTGGATCTGTGACATCTTCCAGGAGATGAAGAAGTGCGGCCCCCTCAGCTGGGGAGGTCAAGATCCTCTGATGAGATTTCTTTCTCGTGAATGGTGATCTGGCAAATATGACAAAATCGGCACATTCGGTGGTCGATATGCTGCTGGAGTTTGGATCCACATTCCAAAAGAGACAATAAAATCTACCATGCAGGTTTGCCCAAACGTAAGTGAAGACAGGTGAAACCAGAGGGCTTGCTGTATGTCCTGGGTAATATAATGAGCAACCCACTCGTTAATGCACACTCTGTCTTCAGCTTGAGGTAGACCCTCAAAATGTCAATTCCCAAAGTTCAAAAAGATGATAGTAGCACACAGCAATTGTCACAAAGCAGTATGGTGAGGAGAAAGATGTTATTTAGAATTGAGCTCCTTGCCAAAAAGACTCTTTCCCACAGTAACCAGATGAGAACTGGTGAGAAGAAATCTTTAGGTAGAAAGTCTATAAGCCTCTGACCTACCCCGAATTCTAGATAAGGATCCAGAATCTCATGAGATGGATCAGGGACAGCCATGCAAGTTTCTGCAAAGCATAAACCACATCTATTGCTACTATCTGAAAATAAGTACAGAAACTTGATTGTATCTAAAACTGCTAAGAAAATCTCAAGAGGCACAGTGTGATTGCAGTTATATAGTACTAAAATGGGCTTAATTAACCCGCCCAGAACATGCCCTATGGGCAGGGGAAAACACGCCCCTTGGGTGGTGATTTTCTTTGCAGCCAATGAAAATATTTTTGTGGCAAAAACTAAGTCCAATAAAAAATGTGGATCGAATAAAATCAAATAAAAAAGCCATTCTGGACTAAAGTGAAGACCTATGTAGCCCAGCATTCTGTTCCTGCAGTGGTCAATCAGGTGCTTATGGGAAGCCCAGAAGTTGGACATGAGACAGTGGCCACTCTGACCTGTAGCTATTGGGTTCCGACAAGTTGCTAACCAATACTTATCAACATGGGCTGTTCTTGAACTGTAGGTTATCGTGTTATCAGAACCCAGCTGCACTAACAAGCTATAGCTTCTTCATCATGAAAAGTCCATGGAGAGAACTTAAGGGTCTGCTATTGGGTTGTGAACTGTGGCTTGTTCACAAACATTTGTTAGATTAGGATGACATGATAACCCATGTTTCTACAACACACCACAGTTTAACAACAACCCACATTCAACCCATATTCAACCCTTGAGTGTGAGTTATTATGCTTTCTGACCGCAGGCATTGATAGTCTTGGAAATCCTCCAAAATGTGCAGTATCTCCTTTTAAAATGCCCAGGTTGGTGGGCTTCAGTGTTCTATCAATAGTGCACTCCATAGTTCTTCCAGTTCATTCCCATAGCCAGCTCATTCTGAGAACTTGCAGGGCCAGCTCTTGGAGGGGAACAGCGAGAAAGGCTTGTAACCCTCAAGCACTGCTTGCCAGTCACAGCAGACAATGCTGGGCTAGATGTACAAGTGGCCGGATCGGTGTGCCATGCCCAAATCAATGCCTCAGAAGATTCCTGATGGAGGAATGGAGCTTGTGAGATGTCAGTCAAGGAAACTTTTTGCCTATGATGCTAAAGAAGATTGAGTTAGGTAACAGCTCTTATTTACTAGTATTTATCTTCTTCAAGAAAAATAAGTAGATCAGGAATTGGGATTGTGAGTGGCTGCCATTCCTGTGTCTTTGGTGCATGCTTAGAAAAAGGTTCACATCAAGCCTGTGGATGAAAAAAGGAATGGTAAACCCACGAGCTGGGCATGTGAAACCTCTTGGGCCCCAGAAATGGTCCACAGGGTATCTTCATCCAGCCCACCAGTTTCTCTCCAGTCCCCAACCCTCTTTCCGAGCCTCCTATTCCCATGGTTGAGCTGTAATCTCCAATCAGCTAAGCAGTAGAGGGAGGAAGGGGAAATACCATGATCTCCCCCGCCACCCTGCTCTGATACTGCTCTGCTGATCAGAGATGGCAGCTTTTGCAAGCAGCCCAGAATGTTCTGTTTCTCACTGCACAGCATAACTATGCTGCAAGAAGCAGGAAGGAGAGATTTCCATGGACAGTTCAGTGCTTTTCTTTCAGATGGTGTAGAATGGGTGCGTGTGTTTGTTTGTGGGAAGCATGCAGGCGGGGGGGGGTGCCATCTGTGGGGTTTGCTTTGCCTCGCTTACTGCTGGCATACAGCCCCATATAGGCCTGCCATAAGCTGCCTCCATATGACTGGGAAGCCTGCAGAAAGAAAAATCCACGCTTCCTCGTACTGCTGCACTTGTGCAGTTTCTGAGATCTGTGGCTGAATGCCTGGATGTTGTGGGTAGGTCAGTGGAGCCAAGCCTGCTGCCTCACTCTACACATTCACTGATCCAAGAATGGCATATGTATCATCAAGCTTATGAATATGCCATCTGGGGAATTTGATTGCTACCAAGCCACTAAATTCCGCATTCCATGTAAGTCACTAAACTCGTGCTTTTGACAACCATGTAGGACCTTGACTACAATCAAGACTTCATCATCATTAACACACACATTTTTCAGTAAGGGTTTTCCATGTCCTCACACTTAGCAAGATCCCTTTAAAAATAAATTAAAAGGAAAGGAAATCAATTTTCCTCATTGTTTTCCAAAACATGCCCCAGCTGTAGGTTCCTGTGCCTTCTCTAATCTCCCTGCCATGTCAGTGATGTGCTGAATAAGAAGGAATTTCATGGGACATATCTGTCAATGCATTTGTTAGATTCATTACTTCACAGCAGAAATGTTGGGTGGTTTTCAGTATGGAGATTAAAGGTCCTGCTGCTGCTTGGTGAATCATGGCATTAGTATTTAATGTACTGTTGAATGGGAAGAATTTCTAGTCCCACCGGACTCTCAGCAGTTGCTATGTTATGAAGCCTCTTAGCTATTTGGTGATGATCCAAAAAGACAGAAGACAAATCCCCAGTCTTGTTAAATGTATGAACTTTTAACTCCTGGTCTTGTGCAACTTAATGCTCCACCAAAACGAGATGAAATGCATCATCAGAAGAGAAGGGGATGCAGATCTTTGCAACAGTTGCACCTGCCCATTTGTGTGCATGCATGTGCGCGTATGTACCCTTTTCAATAATTGCAATAATTTCAACAGAATACACTATATCTCATTGTAGTAGAGAGTGCCCCGTGTGCCTAGTTAATCTGTTGACAGGGAGCTTCTCCCTTTGTATGGTTCTTTAAACTGGAGCCAGAGGAGACACAACCCTTCCAGTGGAGGACATCTTCAAAAGGCTGTCCTCTGAAAGCCCTTCAAAGAGATCACAGTCCTCTGTAGAATGTTTGATCCCCTTATGTGGAGAATATTTGCTTCATTGTTCTGGGGAAGGGATGGCGTCCTCTTGAAATCCAGCATGGTGGATGATTTATAGCAAGGTGGTGCAACCTGTAGCCCTCTAGATCTTCTTCTGTCCCATCTCCATTGAGGGAGCAGGTCAGAGGTGATAGGAGCTGAGGTCCCACAGTATCACAATATCTGAATAATCCCACATTGCCCTGAATTAATGTAACTGGTTTGCTGCATGGGATAATCTGGGCGTATTGGTCTCTCTTTGTCAAATACTCGTCTTCATCAGAGTGTTGCTGTGAGTATGTAGTAGTGTAATACCATCATGACCACTCCCTGAGCTTCTTGAGAAAGGAAAAGTTATAAGTGCACCAGGTACATCCTGGTTCCTTTTTTGCTTGGAGAGTAAAGGAGTAAGGAGAAGACGAAATAATAACATACCTGTTCCATTCAAAATCTGAGGAGGAATGGTGGTTTCCATATTTATATCTGTGTCTATTTTTTATTGATAAGAGAGATAGACACATACAAATTATTGGCAAGATAGCAGTGTGCTGAAGTAGCCAGAGAATTCAACTAGGATTGGGGAAATCCGTGTTCAAGTCAATGTTACAATCAGGTGATTTCATGCTCTGAACTCAATGGTTTTAGGAGGCCTCCTCTTCAGATGATAACCTGTATTATATCACTTACTTCCAAATGTGAAAAGCTAGTCATGCCGCATTTTGGGGTGTGGGAGGCCCTGCTCTTTCTGCTAAATGGGGCCCCCAGACTTCTACCCCAAAGTCCTGTCATGATGGTACTCCTGTTTCAAGCCATGAAAGCTGCTGTGCAGCTTTGGCTCATCACCATTCCTCAACCCAACTTAACACACGTGGTTATTGTACACCTACCATAGAGCAGAGGCGTCATGTCCGATGACCTGAGTCCTTTGGAGAAATGATACAGTAAAAACAAAGTGTAATAGGAAATTGTCTTCTTATTGCATCCAGAGTCGTTCTGTGGATCATCCTGCAGAGAGGCAACAAGTCCTTTGCAGGACCATAAATGAAGGGAGAGCTCATCAAGGCTTCCAGTAGGAGTGCGTTTCCAGCTTTTGAATTCTACAATAAGTAAAGCTAAAAATGAAAATGCTAAAAACCTAAATGCTTTTTTTGTCACTACTCAGCCTGCTCACACATTGGAGATGATTTGGTACAGTTCCAAGTTTGGTGAATTTCTGCTTTGTCCTGCTCCTTGTATTCCTAAACATTTCCAAGTGTCCTGACTTTCAGATGATGAAACCTTTTTCGCTTACATTTTTGGCATGAAAATTGAAACCCTCCCTTTGAAGCATCTTCCAAATTGTGTTGTGAAGTCCATGTCACAACAAGGTACAAAGACAGCAATGGGGCAGCCCACGAACAAGCTGTTCAAAGTCATCCTTTTAGCATGTCAGAAGTTTTGACATCATCAGGGGGGAAACAGCCTGGTGAAAGGTCAGCTATTCAGAACTTTTTCTTCTTCAATGCAGTCTTCATACCACATCCCACTCTTCAACAGAAACTGTCACATCTCTCTGGGTCCCTTTGGGCCTCCCCACCTGCTTTTATCTGGCTAATAAGCAGTCAGGGGTTGCTAAGGACATGTCTCCAATGAGCTGAAATAGTTGAATGGCTGGCACTTGGACACAAACATAAAATAAGAAATAGAGAATGGATGTGCCAACAAAAGAATCAACCAAGTAAAGAAGGGTGAATTAAAGACAGGGAAAAGGAATCCATTTCCACAAACTGATAGAAGTCAGATTTATCAAAGAAAATGAAAACCCAAAACACCAATCCTGGAATAAATTGGAATAAATTGTGCAGTTTTGCAAAGTGTTATATTCAGTTCCATTTTTTCTTCATTTTTCTATTTCAATATTTGTGGGGGGATGGAGAAGATCAAAATGTTCTTCAGCTTCTCCAATGGGGCTTGACAGTTGTTGAAGCAGTCCATGATCTTGCTTCCAAGAAAGGAGGCATAAGAAGCTAGAAGGGAATTCAAAAGGTGGTTGATGGCAAAAATGTCAGACCAAAAAAACAAAAAACAGCCCCCCCCCCCCCCCTTTGATAGCTGGTGAGCAAGGCAGTTCTGTTCTTGACTATCCCCAATGGCTGATCAGTATCACAATTAGTATTATTAATTAAATTGGGGGGTGGGGGAAGAGAAATGTTCCAAAGGAAGTTCTCTTCATTCATAAAGCTTTGCAAAATAATTCAAACTTAGCTTTGTGAATCCATGTTTTGTTTTAGCACTCCCAGTGATAGATGCTGTTGGACTAAGGGAAACAAGCCCACCTCCAGCCCAGAGTTACACAGATGGGCTTTCTAGATATTAATGCACACAAATATGGATGAGCTACGTATTTAGTGTGGCCACATGTGAATCATCAAAAAAGAGGACTCCAATTTACATAACACTGCATATTCTACTTTAGCCATATAGATGTGCATTTGTAGGTAATTATTAAAACTTAAATAGAACTGCAGTGCCATGGTGTGGAAAACTATGACCAAGTGAGGGCTGTCCCTTGCTCAGTTTACTGGACAGTGCCATTGATCTGTCCCACCTCAAGACCCAGCTCCTCTTTCTGATGAATTTTCAGCAAGGGCTTCGGCTAGACAGACCTTCAGATACAGGACACCTTCAAATTAGAGGACAGTCCTCTGGCAGCCTTTCAAATGTGGAAATATATATGGGCGGGGGGGGGGGGAGAAAGAGAGAACCCTGGCCAAGCTAGAAGCATCTGTCCCACACAATGATTCAACTCCACTTCCTGGATGTCCTCATACAAGGTTACTTTGAGGACTCCACAAGAGTTGAGCTAGAAGGAAAAACAATTTTTTAAACATTCGTTCTCATCTTAACTACCTTTGGAAGTAATTCATAGTCAGGATGAGTAAAGTGCTTTGCTCCTTTCAAAAGGCTTGTCTGAGACACCATTAATATCACACACATCCTTTTGCCTGCAGGCAAAGCATTTCCATAGATAATGCATTATCTTATTTTTTGCTGATAATGAATGCATTCAGCTGGAATGTCAATTAAAGTGCTTGTTCAAATGAACTTGCTTCCACAACTGGAAAGTGCACATCACTGAAGAACCTGCATGTTTACAATTCTACTGATATTTCAAAATAGCCAAACGTTTGTCAGTTATCATTTTGAAAGAATAATGGGCAAACTTGTGATTTCCTCCACTACTTTTGCACTTTACGTGGCTTCTTCGGTTTGTTTTTTCTTTTCAAACACTGAGTGTTTGTTTACTTTGGTTTTGAACAGGGCAATTCCACCTTCCAAATCAGAACTCTCCAAAGCTTGCACAACTGACATAGTCAAAGAATTGCTGGGTTCCCCTTGGCAAGGGAAATGGGAAGGTTGAAAAGTGTGGTCCATCTACTTCCCCCATCCCCCTTAAGATAATTGCCACCTTCGTATCATATCACAGTTATTTCCACCAACCAGTATAACCTTTAGCCTAGCCTTCCTCAAACTGGTGCCCTCCAGATGTTTTA
>NW_025336321.1:1177813-1572343 GCF_004798865.1 Varanus komodoensis
TAAAACATCTGGAGGGCATTAAGTCTCCTTTAGCCCATTGAGATGGATTCTATGGATGAAATTTAACCATTTAACTATAGAAAATAAAGAACTTATGTAGAGTAGCCCCTAGTAAAGTCCTTGGTTCAGATTTCTGTCTGCTATGAACTCAGTAGGACGGTTTTGGCAAGCTGCTATGTCTGAGCCTCAGTCTGGACTATGGAAGATAATAATACTGGGTTGACTGAAGGATTACAACTAGAAAATGCATGTGAGCATTTGAAAATTCTGTACAAATGTTAATTATTATTGATTGATTTAAATTTTATACTGCTCATTGCATTTGCATACATAATGTTACTCTGAAATAAACTCAAATACTTTGGCCACCTAATGAGAAGGAAGGACTAACTGGAGAAGAGCCTAATGCTGGGAACAATTGACGGCAAAAGAAGAAGGGAATGGCAGAGAATGAGGTGATTAGATGGAGTCCCTGAAGCAGTCGATGTGAGCTTAGGTGGACTCCAGGGGATGGTGGAGGACAGGAGAGCTTGGAGAAATGTTGTCCATGGGGCCGTGATGGGTCGAACATGACTTTGCGACTAACATAACATAACTAGTGTTTTGGATTCAATGTTCATCCTTGCTGAGGGGACTCTGTAAAATATCAGTATTTTACAATTGTAAAAATATTTCATTAGGTAACTGGTGCAGCCGGAGCTGTGGGGGCAGATGAGGAAACAAACTTTCCTTAGTTTACTGTGGTTACACCCACTTGAGCTATATGAGAAAAATGACCAAGTTTTTCCCAAATAGCCTTTAAGTTCATAGTTGAGTTATTTATTTTGTATTTTATTTGCTTGTTTTGTTTTATCTGATGTCCTCTAAATTGTGTCTCGTTGGCCAAAACCAGAGGGAAACATCCACACACAGAGACACATTTTGTAAAATGTATCTCCCCTTTGGACAGGGTTTCATACAAGTGGAAACAAAAATGTAGAGGTGAAAGAGGAAAGCCAAGCTTCTAGAATTCATTTGGCAGGAGTGGGGGGATAACTGCGATAAAGTCAAAGATAATCATATTGAGGTGTTATTTTAAAAGTCCGAAATGACTCAGATAAGGTCTACTGATTTAAGGAGTAAGTTTCATGACTAACTTACTCTGGGCTGGATCCAGTGCTGTTCCTTGCTAGGCAGGTACTTGACATGTACAGCTGAACATGTGCTCAGGACTTCCAGTTCTGTATGGGTGTGTGCACTGAATCCAGTTGTGTGTGTGTGTGTGCATGCACACACTTTAATGGGTGATTAAAACTGCCAAACCTGATAGCACCAGCCATCTGTTCAGTGCAGGAATTCAGATGCAAAGAACTGAGGTACAGCATGCATGATCTGTGGATGAGGGCCTTTCAGGGGCATTTGCAGGCAGCTCTTGATCTCCATAATAGTGCAGCCTTCTAAGAGGTACAAAAATAGGCCTCTTAAAGCAGAAAGTCTCAGGCATCAGCAGGCAAGAGGGCATATCAAGCTCCCTAAAAAAACCTAAACAGGCTGAGTACCACTGACCCATGACTTTTAAGATACTTCCATGCATGTGCATGTATGCATACTTACATGCACATGCATGTATGTATGCATACATACACACTTTTTTAGAGATAAGAAAATTACTGATGCTGTTTTATCTTTGTGAGTTTTAAAAATCAATATTCTGCCATTGAACTGGCCCACAATGAGATGAATCTTTCAGTTTAAGGTTTAAATAGGATATATCTTGCGGCAGCTGCTTTTCAATGCTCCATATTGTGCTGGACAGGATTTGGCAATTGAAAATGTTATGATGGAATTACAGCAACACCTTTGGCCTCCTCTTTACGTTTGGGCAAAATAACAGCAAAGCCATCCATTTTAGCAGATACAGTCTTGCAGCATGTGAATGAAGAGATGCTGTAAGCGCATTGACCCATAGAAGTTTCTGTTTAGTGTGGCCATGTGCCCTGTTTTACTGAGGACAGTCCTTTCTTCAAAGAGCAGGCCAGTCCATCCCTTTCAAAGATGAAAAGCGAGCAGCTGAAGTTTTCTGAAGCTGCTCATCAAAAGTTTGCACCTGGACAGCAGACAGAGGGGCAGGCATGCTGGTCTTGCCCACTATTAGGAGACAAATGGCATTTCTATGTCAATTATAGTATGCCTGTCTAAATTTGCATATATACATATCAATTAGGCGGTAGAAAATTTATGCGAAGTTGTGCTCCGTTTTGTCCTGTTTTTAGTGGGTGCATGTCCCATGTCTGGGCAATGCATGAGCGGCTACCGCACTTGTGCTGTCATGGAGAGGATTCCGTCCAGCTCGTTTGCTGGAGCTGGGCCTTCCACTTGGACCTTTCAAGAGACAGAAGCAGCAGCAAGAACCCTTTGCAAAGTGCCCTCCTGGGTATGCTGATGCGTGAAAGTGAGCCACACAGGTTCAGTGTGACGGACGTCCTGGGAAGTGTGCTTCGGCTTGCCGCTGAGCCGGTGGTTCACCCCCTGTCTGGCAGCCTGTGCACAACCAGGCAAGACGCAGCTGTGGGTGCAGCCTTCTGTGATCCCCATGGTTCTCCAGTTCAGGGCCCAGGCATTATTTTTGCGGAGTTTCAAGCAATGCAAATACAAGATTGGTGGTGACATTTTAATACAGCCCTTAAGAAACTGATCACATCTAATAAACTACCAAGATAAGCTTTTCTATCTGCTATCTGGAAAAAATGAAACTATGAAGCAAGATATCTAATATATAATTTAAAGCATATGTGTGTGTATCTTCCGTGCAATATATAACATTTGTCAGGCAAGAAAAACTAGATATCGCGAAAGAACAATCTAACATGAGTAACATATTTTCAGGCTTCAGAGTTGCCAGCAAGTAGTTCAGCAGAACAATTTTGTCTTATTTTTGGCCAGTCTTCAATATAATGGCATCCTTCTCCCCCACACACTCCCAGTTGTTCACTTCAAGACCTCTATTGACTCAAATGAGCCATTTTTTATTCCTTTGTAGACACGATGGTGAATTTAGAACAGTATGTTATCAAAGAACTCCTCATAGGCAGTGCTGACAAATAGCTATGTGGACAACCTACTCTGGCTGTAGCGAGATCCATCAACCCTGTCACTTTCATATTGGCAAACCAGTTGCTGTTTGTATCAGTTTTCAAGAAGGTGCCAGCTTCACTAGGAGTACGATCCCTGGACCGTTTGCCAGGCTTTCTTAGAAAAGCATCACGCCTAATAGCGAGCTCAAGTGGCAAGTGCTAACAGAAGGGAACCAGAATAGGGCAACTGAGAAACTGATGGGAAGGATCAGCATCGAATCATAGATTGTGTGGTTGAGCAGGTGGATTGTATTAAGCAGGGGGTTGGACCCAACAGCTTTATTGCCCCTTCCAACTATACTGGCTGCATCTTCAATGCCTCCAGTGTGGGAGAACCAACAACCTCCCTCGCTCACTGCTTCCATTGTTGTATTGCTCTAGCAGCCAGGACAGTTTTCCTGATGTTCAGCTGGACTTTGGTTTCCTAGAACTTGAGCCTGTTATTCCATGTCCAGCATTCTGGGATGATCAAGAACAGCCCCATGTTCCAACCTGTCTGGTTTGCTTCTAATTTTGCTTCTGTCTCCCAGGATATTTGCTATCACACCTGCCTTTGTATCATCTGTAAATTTGAAAAGCATTCTCAGTACCTCCTTATCCAAATCATAAAAATGAGTTGAAGAGCTCTAGGTCCAGGATTGAAACTTGCAGTACTCTACTTGTTACTTGTCCCCACTTACTGAAGGCATCACTGGTAAGCACTCTTTGAGTCGGATTCTGCAGCCATCTGTGGATCCATCTGATAGATGTGCTATCAGCCACTTTTAGCTAATCAGGATATCATGGGGCACTTTGACAAAAGCTTTGTGAGTGTGGAGATATATCATGTCCACAACATTCCCATGGTCCACCAGGGAGGTTACCTGATCAGCAAATGGAATCAGTTTATTTTGGCAGGACTTGTTCTCGGCAAATCCATGCTGATTTATAATCATTGCATTGATTTCAGGATGTTTACAGACTGCCTGCTATTTGATCCACTCCAGAATTTCTCCAGGCTGGGAATTCCCAATATCCTCCTTTTATTTTCATTTTTGAAGATAGGGGCAATGTTAGCCCTCCTCCAGTCATCTTGCACTGCTGTTAGGAAAGAAATGTTTTGGTGTTTGTTTTCTTTAAACACTGGCTCTAACACTGCACCCATCTTTGAGGTTTGCAGTTTAGGAAAGAAATCTAAGGGAAGGGGTGCAGGGAATGGCTTCAGATGCAACACTGAGTCAAAACTATATGCAAGAATCTTATTTCAATATGGGACCTGGTGGGATTTTTTTTTCTTCCTCTCTCCCTTAGCCTGAGCATCTTGATCTAGTTTACTGTTCAGCTGAGTAGTATAAGCTACTGAAAGAATTCAGCCACTATAAAAGAGTAAGTTGGCATTTATGTATGTGTATGTGTGTCTGTGTGTGCATTGTATACATATTCCATCTATAGCTGCAATCATTTTCTTTAGCTGAATTCTTTCATCCCGTAGCCCAAGGGGAATGAAAGGGACATTAACCTGAGAGGCTTGGGCTCAACTCTTACCTCATCTCAGGACTTCATGGTCTTAAACATGTCGCTATCTTTCAGCTTCCATTTGGCTGTGAGTATGTGTTGAACTAGCATTCTTGGCTCTTATAGCTAGCCAGCTCTGATGTTGGAAACAGGACTGTTCTGAACTCCAGTGAAATATTTGTCTCTCTGTATCTCTCACCCATGACGGTTAGTTCTGCGATCTTTTCTTTCCTGGAATGCACAGTGCTCAGATCGAAATATCTTGGACAGTTGCCTGAAAGCTCTTTGGCATCAGCTAGGATTTGGCATCTGGACAAAGCTGTCAGCAGGTTTTCTTTAACATGGAGTAAGGAGATAGGCTTGGCATGAAGCACAAGAAAAATAGCTGTTCCCTTTCATCTGGCAAAATGGAATGGATTCTCCCATTGCAGATAGAATGCAGGCCTAAAATAAGCCAAGCCTGCACACAACTTGTGACTCCTTACACTGAACACAGTCCATCAAATGTGGATGCCAACCCAACAGGGACTCAAATGTCAGGTTGTGCTGCCAGTCTGCTGTTCCTCAGGTCCCTTTTGGGGAATTATGGTAATAGAGACCTAACCTCATCTTCACCTGGGGTAGCAAACGCAGCGGGGAGAGGGTGCTGTCAAGCACCTGACAAGACACAAGGCATGGCTACTGAGCTATATTTGATCCAGTGGCCATGGGTGTTTGCTTACAGTAGAAAGTGTTGTGTGTGAAGGGGTCCTCCATTTGAACAGCTGCCCAAGTCCAGTATAGACTTGGGCATAAGAGGAGTGAGCAGGAGAATTGAAATTGCCTGTAAGTGGTTGGCACCTGGACAACTGACTCAGCAGACAGTCGGTCACCTGATCTTCGCTGCAACAGTGAGATGGATCACTGTTGCACTCTGGTTCTGCTTATGGGCTTCCCATGGGTAACTGGTTATGTGAACATGGGACCAAATGGACCGTGGGTCTGATCCAGCCCAGCTCTGCTTCTTCTCCATTATTTTTATTTATATTATTGCAATTAAATCTAAATATGCTCCTAATATAAATTAGCATATGCAAATTTCATGCAAATCTACACATTCTTTTTTACTCTTATTAGGCAACACATTCCTTCCACTTATGATGTATAAGTGGCTACTCCATTCAGCAGGCTGGGTCACAAGTCGTGCAGGCATAGAAGGAGAATTCTGTTAGCGGTTCCTTTCTGCAGTGGTACTGAAATGACAGATGCATTCATTCATTCATGCACCTTGGGAGGAAGGAGTTTGCTCTCTTCTTCAGGAACCAGAGCCGGATGAAAGAGATTTTGGCACTGGCCTTTGAAGGCATTCAAAATGCACTCTGCTTTTATCAGTTCAAATGTGTAATTATGATGGTTTAATGGCAGAACAGAGGCAAGTAATTAGGAGTGAGTAGTTCTGATCACCCTTGAATACCTTGCCAGAGAGCTTCTCGCACTCCTGAAGCCTGGTTTGCTTTGCCTCAAGCCAAAATCCCACAAGGTCTTGATGTAACCAGCTGTCTCGCTAACTAACTGCCAGCGCTTTTCCTGAATGGGAGCTATCATCTTCGCCGACACCAGCCTCCTCCCTAGAGCACTTCCTTGCTGTCTTCCTTCATGTGATTGCATTTATCTATGGCTTGCAGGGACTGTTTCTAATCATATTGCTTCTTGCCTTGGAGGGTCAAATACAAGTCCATTGCTACTGAGACAAATGCAGGGGAGAGGTGGGAGGGTGGGAGGGGCAGCAGCAGAGGACAGAGAGAGACAAACAGGAACTGTCACCTTTTTGTAAGACTGATAAGCATTTGGCAGGCAGGACACCGCAAACGAGAAAAGCAAACAGCCAGCAATCTGTGAGTGCCATAAATATGTTCCAATCTCAGCTGGAAGATGGGCAATATATGCACCGAGAGGCCTTTGTTTAATGAGCTGTCAGAAAGCAGGCACAAAATTATGCTTGAAAACACAGGGAAGCCACAGAGACAGTGCCTGGGCTCTGGGAAGGCCCTCATTCGCCTTTTATGTGAATGTTTTGGAGTATCTGATTAGGCTGAGGATTGTCAGGTGATGCGGGCTATCATTAGTAATCTAATAGCCTTTTGAAAAGCACAGATTTCTCTATTCAGGCTCTACTTCAGAGCCAAAAACACCAAAAACAAAAACAAAAAATGAACGAATGAATGAAAGAAAAATGGCATAATTGGGCCCTTATTCCCCCACAGGTTTCGCTACCCCCCAAAATATGCAGTTCCTCCAAATGCAGCGAATGAGACCGCCAAAGACTCATTAAAATGTAAAGTGCTTAATAGGAATTTAAGCATATTATTTCCAACCCTAGAAAGGCTCTGCTCCTTATTATCTTAATATACTCCCCCAGTTCCTTGGTTATTTTCACCATGCCCATCACAAAGGGAGATACTGCAGGAGTATAATGTGAAAACACAAATGTCTTTGTAAAGGAGTGCACAACACAGAGATTCCACAGCTGTACAACCATGCAGGCAAGGGAATTCTAGAATTAGAACATAGGGACCAGGCTAATGTAGAAAATATGATGTGATGGACAGCACAATGGACCATCAACAGCTATGCAACCATGTGGAACAAATTGCAAAGACATTCAACAAAACCAAAGTGCTTCAGTTTTGCTTTTGTCATTGCAAAAACAAATGAAATAAAAGCTTTTCTCCCACCTCCTGCTGCCACTGCTGAGTTTCAGCTTCTAATTTTTTCCGTATGATTTCTGGTGCCTGTTTTCAGCTCGATTTGTATACAAAGAACTTATCAGAGTTGATTTTCAACAATTTTGCTGAGAAAATGTGGTTGTTATTTGACTGCTGCCTCTTTAGCAATCTGGCCACTGCTGTCAAAGGGGAAATTGTTCATAGATAATGACCAGCACCTTCAATCATACCTGAAAAATACCAGTCACCAAGGCAGATGGAACAAAGGTGGAATTATGTGCTGCATAAACAGGGCTCCAGATATAACTTAAGCAGCCATACGCCATCCCAGCTGAAACTTCTGATCACTCCCAAGGGCAACCCCATGGGTGAGAATTTTGTCCATTTCATTTTCTGGTAAGAACTTACCAGATTTCACATGCAGTAACAGATTTCCTTCAGAGGAGTCATGTATACAGTTCTGATGTAAAGAAGGCTTTTTAAAAACTCCCCTTCATGTGTCTCAAAAAATATCACCAAAATGTGAAAGCCTTTGTGCATGTGTAGACAATTTTTTACGAAAAGGAACAGCCCCATTTTGACTCGGTCCTCTTCTTTTTGCAAATGCATGAAAGACAGTTTCTGATTCTATTATTTTTTGTAGATCAGCTGATGTCAGCAGCTCCAGAGTTGTGAATAGGACACGGTTTCCGCCCACAGTCCTTGGCTTGACTTGTGGGCTGCAAATTTTTGCTAGACTCAGCTGACTTGGAGAACAGAGGGCTATGCACCTGGGACCTGGCTGCTTGAATGATTCCTTTCAACGTTTTCATAAAGAGAGAAACCATTGAGCAAAATGTACACTTTGTGTGACAGTTCGCAATGGGGTGGATCACAGACTGTTCAGGGCTATTGCAAGTCATGTTTATGTTTTTCTTCTTCAACTTCTTTGCAAGAACAATTATGACATGCTATTCCCCTGGAAGCTTAATATAAACTATCTATAGCTACAGCATATGGAATGGATAAGCATCACCCGGCCTCTTAGCCTTCCTATATGGGAAAAGCAATTGAGCATGTCATGGTATCACAACTCCTCAAGGCATTTTGAGTTTATGCACATTTTTCAGATCCACTCTCCTTTAGTTTTAGGCCAAGTTTTTGAGGAGGGAACTGCTCTAGTGGTCTCCTGAAAAGTCTTCCCCATCACTGGGGTCTCCAACATGTCATCCATGGTCACTTCTCTTGATGCGCATTGGGCTCCCTGCCATCAGAAGTGATGTTAAAGGATGGCCTGCTAGGGAGCCCTGAATCATTCCTTTGGAGCTCTGAAACTCTGGGAGGTCATCGGCCCCACCACCCTGATCTCCAGAGGCATTTGCTAAAATAAGGGGCCCTGATGACTTCTGTTGCACCTCATTCCTCTGAATGATCTGGCTTTTTGCCCACATGTACATCACCTCTTTCCCTTGCTCCTTGAATCTTTCTGCCAGAGGCTTCTCCCAGCTAAATCAAATATCCTCCTCTCCCCAACCATCCTTCTCTGCTTACAGATACTGTATTCTTAGGAGACATGATTCTTTAAACACAGAGAGAGACTTTAGAGCATATGCAACTTAGGATGAGCAAAATTTTGCATTTTTAGTCCCATAACCCTGGGTCCAGATCCTTTTCCTATCTAGCACCATCTATGCCTACCACTCCTGATTGTAATTTTGTTTAGATTTTTTAATGGGGGGTTGTGTTTTGGGAGGCAGGCTTACTGTCTTCCAGTACCATCTTTAAATGGGTCCGAAAGACTGGCCTGGCATTTTGGAATTCAGAATGTCTTACCCTTTGGTTCTTAAGCAAGATACTTCTTTTTCAGTCTAACCAGTCTGCCTTCTAAGAAATGTGTGTTTTGTAACCTGGCATCATGCTCAAAGGCAGCCAATTTATGAAGGCTGATTAGTGTAGAATCTCTGCATGAAGAGTTTAAACTGCCACTTTATTGAGACTTCTTCCATTTTCACTGAGGGAGGAAAAGTGTGTCCTTTACATTGCTTTTCCCCTGAATTTGTATCACTTTGCCTTTCTATATATTCTGTTGACCAACCCACAAGTTGGCATGGTGGTATAGTTAAAATATAACAGAACTGAGACTCTCCCTAAGGCTTTTACTCCAGTTTGAATGTTACTACCTGACTTTTCTTTTTCTAAAAACAAGGCTGGGAAAACTGCTAGAAAATGCTACACAGGAGAGGCCCTGGAGGATGCCAATGTCATGAAAAGGCCCCACAAACTTCTGTGGGTGAGGGATCACAAGTGTGTTACAAATACCTCATAGAGAAAAGCCCCATGTGGCAATTAAAGACTGCAGTGTTCTTTATATGGTAATTTAGAAAATGGAGAGGCTTCTGATACTGCAGAACATGATAGCCGGTCTTCTAAAAGAGGTGAATGGGGATAGAATGCCATGGGGCTTTTGTGTCTCACAGAATGTGTTGTGTAACACCAACACCGACACGTGATGTAATGCTTCCCAGAGGAAGCCCTTAAATGGACCCATTTCTCAGTTGGGGTGGATCAGCAGAGCTGTTTTATATGATCTGTGCCAGGGAAAAGCATTTTTGCTCAGTTTCAGTTGCTATGAAGAACTGGGACGTCGTTCTGCAAGCAATGGGCACAGTTTGCAGACAGGAATTGATGGAGTGCAAACAAAATTACTGGGGGCATAAGTACCATCTTTGGTTCTGCATAATCATGTAGCTTTCCTGCATCTGTACTATCTAATTAGAGGCCTAATTAAAGGCACTAGCTGTTTAGCTATAAATATTTTGTTCCTGCATACAAAACAAAATATTTCTTCCATTATGTTTCCTTTCATTCATTAATCAGGTTTGGCTTATTCACTCTGTGTGCTGTATAAGTTTTCCTCCCTTCTGGGTTTTTCTTGTCTCTTGGAGGTTGCACGAGTCAAGACCTTCTCAGTGGTGGCCCCAACATTTTGGAATTTCCTGCAAAAAAGAAGACCTGGTCAAGCCTGAAACTAGTGAGTTTTAGAAAGTGCCTGGCCTGGTTTTTAAAGGCAATCCCATGTAGATTTGACTATGAATAGCATATTATACACTACTCTGATCCCAGCAATCACTTTCAGATATGGTCCTCATATGCTTAATAAAGTCATCCTTTGAAAGCCGGTAATGAATTTGTATTATTTTTTAACAATGGAAAAAATCAACTGCTAGTGCCAGAAATAGAATGAAAGTGACTTTTAATTTTTATGAAGTGGTTTATGAATACATTAGGCAATATGTCTACAAACCTGCCTGGATGGCGGGCTTCCTTTTCAATAAATGCAAAATTTGGTTTCTACTTAAAAGGAAATAATCAAGCCACAGGTAAAAAAAAAGACTCATGCTGTGATCTGAATTTGGGGTGTTGAAACTTTCTTAAAAATTTTACAGAAACAGTTTGAGTGCAGGTTTAATATGTAATGAAGAAAAGAATCTACAATGGTTAGACAGTAACTAAGTAATACATCCATTAGGATGCATGAAATTTAACCTACTTTAAATTTTCCACTTTGTCCTCAATGCTATCTGTGGAAAGGTGGGATACGTGTTTTCTGGCAGGAATAAATAAAGAAATACCTTGGGGTTTTTTGTAACAATCAACAACTGCCCAGATCCACCAAAGTTACTGCAGAATAACAGATTTTACCACCTGTGTGGTGTTCTGAATTGGGTTCTATGTAGGCTAAAGAGTGCTGAGGAATAGGGGGACAACACATCTACACACTTAGAAGCACATTTGGAAGCAACCGGTGAACTCTCAACACTATACTGGATGAACAAGCCAAACCAGAGACATTTCAACAAATGCAAGTGATGTGGCAGCATGACTAATGCAGAGAGCCCTGGTAGTCATTCATTCATTCATGGCATCTTCTAGCTTTTTCTTTGGGGCCCTTTTCCTTGCCAGTTTTGAAAGGGCAACCCATCTGCTTCGTTTACTCCGCAGCCACATTTGGCATTTGATAAACCCAGAGAACAAACTTTCAATTGGATTTACTTAAGCATCAGTGTCATTTGGCTCTCTCTATTCTCTGTACAAGCACAGCCTTCTGTTGTGCTCTCGCATATTGGTAATACAGTGTTTTGGGATTACTCATCATGTAACATGTTGTAAATATTGTGAAGGAACAGAAGTGGCCTCCAATTTTTTTATTTAGTTGGTTGGGCAATGTTATGGGGGTTAAATCTTGTTTGTGTATGTTTGCTAGTCATTTTTAGGCAAAAAGTTAATAATTTAGGTAAAAAATTTAGTTAGAATCTAGTGTGTAGAGAGTTGAATAATAAAGCTGAATAATAAAAAGCTAGACAAACAATGGGAAAGGTAATAGCTGAAGAGAGCAGGAGAGTATAAAATTTTACAAACAAACAGAAGATAAAGGGGAAAGTTTTAAGCTTGAGAAATAGAAACTTAGTTTGCAGAAGTGGACAAAAGGGATATTTCTGTTTAGAGGTGGTAGTGGGAAATTAAGATATAAAAGCTTAGGCAGAAAGACATTGGCAGAGAAACAGAAGGAAGAAGGAAAGAGAAGGAAGGAAAGAGGACCAGAGTCCTAAAGAAAGTCATATTTGCTAGAGCTGGAGAAATGATTGAGAGAGATCAGGAGAAAATCATAGAATCATAAGCTCCAAGATATTACATGGATAAGGGGCCTAGTCAAACTAGAGACATTGTTTAGTTTGGTTATCTGAATGTGTTCATCTTTTCTTCTTTTATTACCTTGTAACTCATATAGTTTGTGTAGAGGTGGTGTGTGTGTGTGTGTGTGTGTCTATTCAGATTCTAAAAACTTTTCCTATTGATTTAGATCAGTTGTGGTGCATCTTTTTCCCTTCCTCCCAAACAGATCAAGATAAGAGCTTTCCAAATGAAGTCATAATTATCTTAAAGCTGACTTGCTATATTGGCTTTGTGTTCTAAACTTGCAGAAATTAGTAACAAAGGAAGCAAGGGAAGTTAGAATACTGGCCATTAGGGAAATATAGATTAATAAAATGAAGATTATTCCAAATGGAATAGCTCTCCTCCTTCCCAGACTGAAAACCCGAGCTTTAAGGTGGATCATGCTGATTAAGGGCAATCTTCTGCTTCATCTGATACTTTTAAATTGATCTCCCTCTTAACCTGACACCGGATGATCAGATTAATGGAGTTGGGGCTGCCTCCTCTCATATCAACTTGCTCACTAGACCTTTCCACAGAACGTGACCCTGTTCATTTCCCAGTGACTGGCATCTCTCTGCCCTGGCCAGTCAGCTGAGAATTCTGCCCCCTCATCCTCTGTATCAGAATCTGAATCCGTCATCTCAAAGGTGGCTGATGGGAGGACAAGGCATGGCCACTACTTTTCTTCAGTAAAAATTAAAACATTATCATTTGAAGCTTTGGGGTCTCTCTTATTTTTGAGTTCCTCACATCAAGTTTAATAGCAACTGTGATCAATAAAAATAAATAAATAAATAAATAAATAAATAAATAGGATAACATTACCTGAACTAGATATTTGAAAGCAAGAGTCTTCAGCCTGGTTAATGAAAGCAGCTAGAGGAAAAGAAGATTTCCACCTGCTAATAGCAGAAAATGCCTCAAGAAGGAAAGGGAGGGAGGGATGGCACAAGGCGTTGTCAGTCCATGACAACATTTCAAATGTATCTATGGAGAAGCAAAGGCACCCTTTAAACATTACCGTGGGGGTACTGTGGAGCCAGTGTGGTGTAGTGGTGAAGGGTGCAGGACTAGGACTTGGATGATCTGGGTTCTAGTCCCGACTGGCCATGAAGTTCACTGGGTGGCTTTGGGCCATTCACCGACTCTCAGCGCTCACGGGGTTGTTGTCAGGATAAGACTGAGGGGGGAAAGAAAAGTATGCCCTTGGACCTCCGGACATCAAGAGATGGAGACAAGAACTCGCTGGCAGGGGAGAAAGGTTATCTATGATGCTTGCTCAAAGTGCTCCAGGGAATATCCCTACAGTAGATGTACAGGAGGACCCCCATATCTGCAGGTAATGGGAGGTGTGCATGGACCTTCCCTTCTGGGCATTGCATTTGTCCATGTACACATTCATGCTCATGCATAGATGGAGGAGGAGTGGATGAGCAAAACACCTGTAGAAATGCTTCATGTCAGGAGTTCCCTCTGTGCTCCACTGATTGGGACAAGCACGCAGAGCGTTAGGCATAGATCTAGCAAGAAAGAAATCCTTGATGTTAAGGCTGGATTGACAAAGTATAGGTGAAAGGAGAACTTAATGAGACTCTTCTGGGGACTCTTTGATATCAGCAGGCTTTGGATGAAGGATTTTTTGTGTTACTGTTCTGCTAACTGAATTTTTATAGGCACTAAGCTATTCCCATCATTGATCCTATTCAACAATTGCAGCTGGTAAATTAGGATGTGGCTGTGCATCTGTTGCTGTATTCCTTAGGATCGGGAGTTCTGACAAACTGTACAAAGATACATGCACATTTTTACTGGGATGCAACTCCAAAGCAAGACATGGGCAACAGCAGTATGTATCACACAGTGCTGGTTCCTGCTTCATGAAAAGCCGCTGCATAGCATTTACAGTGTTCAAGGGATTTCTTGCGGTCTCCTGCTGTTCCAGTCTTAAATCTTTAGATTGATTAAAACAAGGCAGAGTGTCTCACCACTGGCTAAATGAGAGGGGAAGGAGGAAAAGTTTGCTTGGAAAGCAAAATGGTCTCTCTGCGGTTGCTAGATGGCAGGATTGAACCATCTGATACTCAAACAATCTGTATATTCAGAATAATGACTTGGTTCAACCTTATGGGTCCATACCAGAATGCAGGTGGAAAATTACATAATTTTCTGGTCCTCTTCCATCTACCCAGGAAATGAACACATCAGGAGTTTGTTTGTTTTTAATAACATCTGAAAATCCAGTATAGCTAGTAGTATAAATGGGCACCAGGTAACATGGCTAGAATCCAGGGAAAACTTAGTCAAGAGGGCAATATGGCAACCCATACTGAGCATACTGTGGTTTACCTCTGAGCAAACAAAGGACTGAACTGCAAGATCAGAGGCCTAAGCATGCAACGTCACAGTATACTCCACTGAATACTGTGTGAGTTATTTCCAAGTAACCATGCATAGAATCAGATGTAATTCACCATTATTTCAGAGTTCAGCACAAGCTCGGTAATCCACATCATGATGTGCTTAAACGATTGTAAAAACATGCCTTCCTTCTAACCATGAACACTCACAAAAAGGAGGTTTTTTGTTTCTTCTGTCTCTGCTTCTTGGTTTAACATTTACACTGAGTATAAGTCAGTCATTTCTTTCTCTGTTTCCCACCCTCCCTATTAGAACTTGTGCTGCTGACTGTTGAAAAACCAGCCATTAAGAACCAGGAAATGACTTTGCCATCAATCAGAATATTACTCAGCCATGTTTCGACTTTCCCTCTTTCTTTCTGTGCATAATTATTTTTATTCTCTTAAGCACAGTCTAAAATAGCCATAATTCTCTCAAAATAATTTGCTACATTACTTAAGCTGCAGGGTTACTGTTAAAACCATGAAGGAAGATAATTGATGATTGATTTTTTTACAGAGCGCAAGATTTCGGCAATAGCGTATATCCGCTTTCTGCTAGGGTTAGATTCAGCAAGGTTTCATTGGGCCAGTGACAATCTCTTGTTTCTCCTTATAGATGATAAATTGAACAGTGAGAACTCAATACCAGGAAACTTTTTAATTTTTCTTCTAAAGGTAAAATTGTAAATATTAGCATGATCTACAACCTGGAATAATATAGCAATATGTTACTTTTGGGAAATCAATGAATATATGGCTGGTAAGGGGCATTCTTGAAGGGAGCTGCTGAAAAGAACACAGTGGGCAGCTTCACACAACATGAGAAGTCATGGTCAAATCCTACCATTGTGGTTTTTAGGTCATCCAGACCCAGTTTTGGACTTCCTGGGTGGTAGGATTGGTTTTCTGAAACCACAGAAAGAATCAACATCCTGTTCTAATGTTTCCATCCTTCACCACACCTTCTTTCATTGTCCAAATCCAGACTCACTATTTTAACCTTGTTGGCATGAAAACACCATAGAGTTCCCTAGCAAGAACAACCACAGAAGTGACCACTTCTAGCCTTTGAGCTCTACTGCCCTCAGCTGCTTAGCAACAAATGGGTCATTGCTCATTTTATTCTCATTGGCTGACAATGTCCATCTCTGTTCAGTTTGGAAAACAGAAACAGTGTGAAAATACCCAGAGGGAGAAAGACAGAATTGTGGCAAAACTTATGTGGCAAAATAATCCATGACTTTATGCTCAGTCATGGATTATTATGGATTATTATGGGTTAATATGTATTTATTGAGTGTTTGATTTGTAAACCATCCAGAAACGTGCAACATAATTGGATGGGATAAAAATATCGAAATAAATAAAACTTATTTTCTTTTCATAAAAATCTCTGTGAGGGATGTAGCAGCTGAGATGCACTGCAGACATGCAGGTACACTCAGGAGAGGGAAGGGGCAACCCATCTCAGGTCTGCAGTGGACCAATCAGGAAGATACTGCTGGGGACCATAGTCAAGAATGGGCAAAGGATGGGGATTTCATCGTAAGGGCTCATGGGATGCATGGTGAGTCTGCAGGGAATATGGGAACCATGCAACCTGTGTAACCACATGATTGTCTGACTGGTAAGCTCAGGCAAAAATCCAAGTGCTGTGGAAACAATGCAGCATTGTTTCAACCCAGGCAGTGTTGATGCCTTCCTGACCTCCAAAGGCAGGGAATTCCAGAGGAATGGAGCTGCTCCACTGAAGACTCTTCTCTGGACTAACTCCAGTTGGGACACAGGTCCATGTGGAATCACCAGGTGCATGCTATCCAAAGCCCTCACTGGCTGTGCAGGTGTAAAGGAGAATCCATTATAAATCTATTATAAATTCCTGTTGGAATTGTGTTAGTGTTTCAAGTTCTCCTGAAAATTCCCACAGTTTGGGACTCATTGCATAGTTGGCAATAGTCTTGGCTAACGAAGCATCTGTTTTCTATAACAATGGTATTTATTTTGTTTATCATTTTATATTTGGAAACATTTATAAAAACCGCTTTTGGTTCTCATAAAATGATTCACAATAATGTGAATTGCTTAGGGATTGAATATGAACCACTCAGGGGGTTAGTATATTAAGAGTGCAACCCTATCAAGTTGTCACTTGCTACATGAAAAGCTCTGATTTCAGAAGCTTCTGCGATTTCTGTGCTCTATTGGGTTCCTGGCAACAGGAGAGGAGGAACAATAGGGGTGATTTTTGTCTTCCCCATTCCCTTTTTCCATTCCCTACATAGGCACCTGAGCCCATACAAAGGAATCACATTTCCATGGATAGAGCTGGAAATACCATTGGATTTTGCAGAAACGGGTTGCCTACTGCAATGACCTGTCCCCAGAGTTGCCCAAGGTTGCTTTTCTGACTAGACTGTCAAGTCCCTCTTCCGAAGTCAAAGCAGCATCTACAGTTTCAGGAGGCAGCATCCTTAAAATCTTGTGTCCCTGGAATGCTCTCTATAGAATTCCGCACTAAATAGTATAGAAGTACTATAAACAAAGAAATGATGACAAACAAATAAAAGCACACACCTGCTGCAATAGAAGCAATAAAACTAGGGTAAATATAAACAAAATAAAGCAGCTGCTAACATCCTAAGCAGGCTTTGGCAGGCGTTTTCTCTTGATCTTGTCCACAATACAATTTGGTAAAGGCCCCTGCGTAAAATCCTCTTATTTGAAAAATGGATGGTGGGTGTCGGGGAAGGCGGGGAGGGGGGGAGTCTCCCACAGCCTGGGACAATTCTGTTGCCAATGCATCATTCTGCATGGAGTGGGAACCTGCCGTGAATGTGTTTTTTTCCAGTGGTCTGCTCTGCTGATCTACTTAACAATCCAAATAAGAGGACATTCTAAAAGTTGTTAAGCTGACTGCCAAAAACCAAGATAATTAAAAATAGATTCACAGCTGTTCGGGCAAGCAGAGATATAATTTTATCTTCATTATGCCTTATTGCAGATGTTATTGATTTAATCTCATTGCGTTTTAGCGGGTAATATCAATTCATGCTGTCTTTGACTTTGAAAATGGGGGTGGGGGGGTAGTGAGGGTCTAATTCCCTCTACTGCAAAAGCGTAGATATAGTTAATCATCTGGAGATAAAATCCATGAGCTGATAGCCTTGTTTGGCTTTTTGGGTATATCCCCGGTCTCCAAATTTGGGACTTTCTTAAGTTAGCCTAAGTTCTGTTTCTTAAAGTCTAGAAGCAGTAAACTTGTGAGTAGGATCCAGATTTAGCTACAGTAAGAGCAGATCCATTCAAATCAATGGGACTTTTGTCCTGGCTCACTCAAGTCACACTCTAAGTATGGCTAACATGAGCCCACCCTGTGTTTATTTGTGGGGTCTCAATCTAAGATGTGGATGTATGAGGCTGCATTTCTGGGCAAACTCGCCAAGAGGTAACCATGTTTCAAAAGTGTGTGGCTTCCGAGTAAACATGCCAAGGATTGGGGTGCATATGACTTACAGCCTCACAGGCCTCCATATCAACCTTTTAAAGCATAAGAATCTTAGCCCTGGATGGGGTGGACTGAGGGAAAGAAAGCTGAAAAGAGATGCCTGGCATGCTTTAGACAGAGGGCTCCAACAAGTGGTCCACATTTTTTGCTATTCCTGTGCTCACCGCAAGCTACTTTTTATCTGGGAACATCCCACAGTGTTCCATCCACACTAGTATTTGTGACACAACTGCATTGGCAAGGAAGGTCTGATTTACTTATCAACAAGTTTGAAAGCATTTCTCCGATCCATCTTACAAGGAAAGCTTGTTTTTGTACATAGAAGAGATTGGAATTTGAAAGAAAACAAGGCACAAAGAGGTGTGTTGTTAGAGCGAACTGAAAACAACAACAACAGCCCTGCTATAAATCTTCCCCAGTAAGTTCACATGTGTTTGTGTGTCTTGTCAGGTTAGGAGAAACACAGAATTGAATGTTATTTGAATATTGCAGTAATCTTTTTATAAAAGACAACAAGGAGAAAGGTAACTGAGAAAGAATCAGATGTTCTGCAATAGCAGTAACACTGTCTGTCTGTCAGTCCGTCCATCTATCTATCTATCAGCAGCACTTGAGTCACAAAGGATTCCTGAGTTGCACCTCAGAACTTGATCTGCCTTGTGCATATATAGGAGATTGTGAGCTTTTTAATGTAAAAATGTGTCCTACTTGCTTACGTTTTCAAAATGCACAATCTGCACTTCTTAACAAGAACAATTTTAATGCTTTTCCCCCTAACATATGCATCTTTCTCCCTGGGAACAGCATTGCAAGCTTGGGAATGTAGGAGCTTCAAAAGCAGATCGTGGCCTCATTTGCATTTGGGTTCAAAGAAGTGTTAACAAGATAAATTCTAGTAATAAATTTAAACTGATTTCTCAGGCAATCCTAGGGAACATAGATAAGCTCTAAGCTAATCACTGCTTTACTTGCCTTGACCAACAGAGACAAGAAGTCCGTTGCCTCCATCAGGTAACAAGACAGAAGTCCATCCTGTCCAAGTGTACATTAAAAAAAAGCCAGTAAGACCTCTTCCTGTGAATTATTGCATCTACTTTCATTTCATTGCAGAACTGAGATCTGACCTCTACAGCAACAGCTTTAGGTTTCCAGACTTTCTGCTACATAACTTCTGCTGTGCAAACACATAGGTAGGAAGATATCTTTTCTTTTGCCATCAGAAATAATACCTCATTTCCCCTGTTCTAAAACAACCTCAAATCAGGGACGGTTTATAGGCCCTGGCTCAAAAGTGCCATTGAGAGAATCTGTCCTCTTTCCAGGAAAGCGATCTCTCTGTATGTATTTATTTATTTATTTAAAACATTTCTATGCCGCCCCATCGCAACAAAGCCTCGGGGCGGCTTACAACACATAAATAAATACAGAAGTAATACAATAAATAAATACTAAAATTATACAATAAATAACACCCCCCAGTGCAGTCTCAGCTTTAAAAAAAACCCTAATTAACAGTTAAAATAAGTTTTAAATAAAAAGGTCTTAGCCTGGCGCTGAAAAACAAATAACGACGGCACCAGGCGGACCTCTCTGGGGAGCGCATTCCATAGATGGGGCGCCACCGCAGAGAAGGCCCTCCTCCGGGTGCTCACCCTCCTAATTTCATTCACAGAGGGTTTCCGGAGGAGGGCATCTGCTGCTGACCTCAAGGGGCGGGAGGGCATATATGGGTGCAAGCGTTCCTTTAGATAGCCAGGTCCCAAGCTGTTTAGGGCTTTATAGGTCATAACCAACACCTTGAATTGGGCCCGGACTTCAACCGGGAGCCAGTGGAGCTGACGGAGAACTGTATGCCCACATGCTCTTAGTAAGCTATATGGCAGGGCCCCATGGTTTACCCAAGAAGTGAACAGGCTCCATGCAGGGGTGGTGGGGGGATATCAATTATCCTAGCTGCCCTCGCACCCAGGCAGCCTTGTCTCGAGCCCGTTATCAGGGAGTACAGGCACAAAGAGTTCAGCTAGGCAGATCCATTGCCTTTTATTGCTGTGCATTCAGAAGCCTGCATTACCTGGTGGTAAAGGGAAGCAGGTAGCTGTGGCAAGGATCTGACATGGTTAATGCCATGGATGCCTTGCTTCTTTTTACCCCAAGACTCAGTAGTTTAAAAGACTCTGGGGAATGGTTTACCGTGGCACCCAGAGTTGGGGCATTTCCAACAGTAAATCCTGCCCTAGCAACCATGAGCTTAGTTAAGGTCTGATAAATGTCTTAGCAGAGGTGGTGGTTTTTAAGCATCCAGAGCAAATGACAGCATAGAAAAATGAAGCTAAATGTGGACTAATTAATAAGAAAAATATTGCTGTAGCCTACAAATATACTTCAGAGAGTAGTATAACTAATAAATTCTTACAGTTTAAGTGGCTATATAAAATGGAATTGGCCAGCAAGTGACATTTTTATGGTGGCTTTTAAATGAGACGTACAAATATGCTACGGTCAGTTCAGCAAAAATAAAAACAGTGGGACTGTTTGGTCTCTGGGAACCCTGCACATTAACCTGGCAATTAAACAACCGGAGGGGTTGGGGGAATAAACATAAAAATCTAGAAGCTAAACGGCTTATGCCACCTGGTGGATTTTCCTTGCAAAGCCAAAAAGCAGAATGTATGATAGATACCCTCTAGTGGCTAGATTTCTAACATCAGGCTGAATTGAGCAAGAGAAATATCATTGCCATGGATACTTTGAGTTTGCACAGTACAATAGCCCACTATAGACAGCCATCCATGGTGGTTTGTCATGTCATCTGAATCCATTAAATGGAAACAAGCCACACAGAGGACACATGACATGTTGTAGGATTGTTCTTGTCAGATTGTATGAACATAGGAGACTAATTGTGTTGTGCATCACCACAGCTGACTACACAGCTGTTTGGCAAAAGGTGCAAAAAATCTGTGCCACTTGCTTTTTTCAATCTCACTGGATCAGCTCTTTGGAAAGATTGGCATTTGTTTCCCAGGATTTTCTTTTTGGTGCCCCAGAAATGCACAGTTGGGCTTCTGTTTTTTAAATATTAAAAAAAACTTTTTGACTTTTTTGGGGGAGTGGAATTTCACAAGTGTTCAGGTGTGCACTTACACCTATCCAGTATGAGTATTGGCAAGTTGCAGTTGTGTACCAGCTAATTTGTGCACAGTTGTGAAGGACCAGAGGCAAAATAATATTAAAAGAAAAGAGGGACCCAGGACTGAAAATAAAGGGCAGCTAAGGCAAGGGGCTAAGTGCACCAAAAGGAGGGAACCAGTATCTTCCCCTTGGAGATATGATCTACCTTTTCGGTACTCTTGCCTGTTGCGTATTATTTGAGCTAGATATGTAGGGTTAACTACATAGGATTATCAGATAAATGGTGAATGCATCATGTTGCCTGATTGTGTGAAAGCAGAGGGCTGCTATGGCTGAACCCCCCCCCCCCCAAAAAAAACCCTCTCCCTTGATCCCGAGATGTTTACTATTGCTCTGTCACAAATACTTCTGTTTTGGGTAAGGTGCCTTAGCTGTGTGGTGGCATCACAGCTTCTGGTGCTCATGGATGAAACTGATTATCTTGACTGATTCTAGGCTGCATTCAGATCTGGTTTGGGACAGATTTGCCTAGGTCACTCTCATGGATAGTCTTCTGTGAGAGAGGAAAAAGGGGGGGGGGTGAGACAGTGTTGATTTTTTTAAATCTCCCACTAGCTTTTGATATCTTTCAACATGGTATCCTCCTGAATTAGATCCAAGGGTTGGGAGCTGAGGGCACCTTTTCAGCTCTTATTCGTGGGGTTGGTTCCAGAGAATAACACTGGCTGACTGTACATAAGTGCCTTGTCAGTCAAACTGTGGGTTGCCACTGGTCACTATCTTGTCCCCAGTGTCATTTCATGTCCATACAAAGCCACTGGGAGCGGTCATTAGGAGTTTTGGGGCAAGGCGCCTCCAATATGCAGATGATACCCAGCACTATTCCTGTGACACCTGGTTCAGGAGAAACCATGCATGTTCTGAATGGAGCCTGGTGGTTGCAGTTACGGGCTGGCTGTGGGCTAACAAACTGAAGCGGGCCAAGACAGGTGTACTATGGGAGGGTGGTCTACTGGTCTGTGGAATGGGTAGTTTGCCTGTTCTGGATGAGGTTGCACATTTCTGCATCTGTTGTCATCTGAGGCCCAGCTGACCTCAATGGCTCAGAGAGCACCTTACCAGCTTCTGCTGGTGCACCATCTACTTGTATTCATGGACAGGGATAACCATAACCATGCTGCTGTGATCCATGCACTGGTATCCTCTTGATTAGACTACTGCAATGCCCTCTACATGTCCTTGCCCCTAATCTGCAACTGCGTAAAATACAGCAGCCAGCACCTAGCTATGCATATATTGAACCTATGTTGAAATATCTGCAGGGGTTACCTGTTAGCTATCAAGTATTGTTCAAAGTTTTACTGGTGACTTATGAAACCTTAAGCGACTCAGGGCTAGGATACCTTGCTGAATGGCTTCTCTTACATATGCCCAGTTGACTCTTGAGATCTTAGTGGTCATCGCACTTCCAGCTGAATGCCACCAAGTAGTACTGCATAAGCAGCCTTCTCAGTGGTGGCACCAGCTCTTTGGAACTTCTCCCACATGCGTTTTGAAGCAGAAATGATGCTCAGTTTTAAATATCTCTTCAACACACCCATTCACAGAGCCCTTCCCTCACCTGCTATTATTGTTTTGACATTGTAATGTTTTTATTTAGTATTTTATCTGGGCTTTTATATTCTTATGCTCTTATATTCTTATGCTTTAATATGGGATGTGACTTATGGCCTCCTGTCATCCCTGGGAGGCTATTGGATTATTTGGAGCCCTGGCTCCAATATCCTGCTATTTTGGGGCTGGGATTCTGAAGGCTGCACCCACCCCTTGCAGCCAGCACGGGAAGAACCATGCAGCTTTCCCCTTCTCCTGAGGTCAGCACTGCACCTTGGAAGCAGGGAAAGGAGTGTGCTAGTAGTGGGAAGTTGAGGTGGCTGCTGCCACAGACCAATGCCAATTCGAGTACTCCCTATACACCTACCCTGCAACTCCCCACCCCTAAATCTAATGGCCAAAAATGCCTGTCTAGAGAAAATAATACAAGGTGCCCCAGCAGTGGAGATAGCTGTCAACACTCCACTATTCTGCCACAGGAGCTTGGAGGCTTATGAGAGACTGCTGTGGAAGCAATAGGACTGCACCCTCTGGAACATTAACCTATTAAGTAGTACAAAAATATTTAAATAAATAAACAAAACTCTTTTTTTCTTTCCCAAATAGGAAGAAATGAGTGAATTTGGACAAATTTGGATAAAACTGAAAGTAGATTCTCACCCACTCGCACCAGCCACATTCAAGAGGGACACTGTTCCCAGCATGAAGAGGACCGGGATGTACCCAGATTCAGGGATGCTGTCTTCAAGGTCTGTACCAAAGCGGATTGGTAATTGAATTTGGTATGGGATTGAGGGAGGGGGAAGAGGGAAGAGGTTGCTAGTTTGTTCTCTGAAGCAAAGCTCTGTGCACTGTCATTTTCCAAAAGAAGGGCAGGCATAAGTGACACTTTGCCACTGTCCTTTGCAAGAAGTCC
This sequence comes from Varanus komodoensis, assembly GCF_004798865.1. Taxonomy (NCBI): domain Eukaryota; kingdom Metazoa; phylum Chordata; class Lepidosauria; order Squamata; family Varanidae; genus Varanus; species Varanus komodoensis. The sequence goes on from NW_025336321.1 coordinate 1,201,390, forward strand.
TCCATTTCACATCCCTGTTATGTCTTGACAGTAGATTTAATATTACCTATGAGCAGGCTGAATTCTGTCCCATTAATTGAATTAATAGGCCAGAATCTTGCCAAAATGGTAAGTGATAAAGAAGGAAAGAACTCAGATAAAATTGCTGACTAGCAGCAAATACCTTTGTGTTGCTATCATGTACTTGATGCAGTTAATTGCTTTCTGTTTTGTAAGATGTATAGTGTCTTAGAGGGTGTTTTAGATACAAAGGGCCAAAGAAATATCTATGTCACCACCCAGCATTCACCAGCCACCACTGTCCTTTATGGAAACATTAGAAAAGTAGTGAATTAACACCAGACTGCGCCAGCTTCTCTCTCTCTCTCTCTCTCTCTCTCAATCTCTCTCTCTCTCTCTCTCTCCACCTGCCCCCATCAGCAAGGAAGGCAAATAGCTTCTGCAACAGTGAATGAGAATTATTAGCTCCATAATGTTATGGAAGCAAAATCTGGCTTAGGGCCAGGAGTTGTTTTATCTTTTCTGGAATATTCTCAGAGTTACCAAACTGTTACATTAGCTGTTTACACACTCCAGGCATAAAAAACATGTCCTTAAGTGTGTGCGTGCATGTACGTGTGTGCATGGGTCATAAAATTGGTTTGAATGTAATATTCTAAATCTTAGAAGTGATTCTTCGGGATGTCTGCTTGTTTGGATTTTTTTACCTATTCTTTTCTCAAGGGCAGTGGTACGTAGTGATATTAAACAAAACAAAAAACAAATCAAAGCAACATTTTGAAGAATTTCCAACTCATCCCCAGCCATAAAAACCTTTCTTGATTTAAAACAAATATTTCCTGGAAGATACCCATGACTAAGCTTTGTTTGTGTGGAGGAAGAGACTACAAAAAAGGGTGAGTGGTTTCCAAATACAATTTTACATGTCCTCATTGTCTGAATGTAGTATATGGAGACCATTAAGGCAGCCTTCCTCAGGTTCTCAGCCAACATGGCCAATGAGAAGGGATGCGAAATGTTGTCATTCAAAGCATCCCGAAGTTACCAGCTGGGGAGGGCTGTGCTAATCTATGTAAACAAAACACAATTTTTTGCACAGCTTACCACCAAAAATAAAGCAAGGAGTTGACATGATGTACTGATCTTCCTGTTTCCTGTGTAGAGAGGCCATGTGTCATATTTTACAGAGGACAGTCCTTGGTTTGAAGGTACTCACATTTCAAGGGATGTTCAATCTAGAATTGAAAGCTGTAAATTTTTTTGTGAAGGATGGTATATAAAAGCTTTAAATAAAATAGTAAATAAATTAAATTCCCATTTTTTCTCAAATTCACATTTTTCCAAACATAAGATGAGTTCCCTGTGAACTCTGATTATTTTAAGTTCACAGAAAAATGTGTAGGCATTTTTTTTCTCTCAAGGCACTCTTTTTTATATTCTGTTTTGCCTAATAAATATATTTGGTGCATGCATAATTTCTTCATATATAATATATTTACAAACATCATTTGCACCCATACACTTTTGCCCCCACAATCTATATATTGCATACACATTTTTGGATGGAAGAACTGCATGCTAAAATTCAAAGAAGTCCAAATTTTGAAAGATAGCTGAAGTTTGGTCCACGTATCAGTTCAAAAGTGCAACATTAGGCAAGTTTGTATTCATTTAAACTTTTAGACTCTGATCATAAGCTATTTAGTTGCAGTTCTAATGAGACCTGTTGCTGCTATTTTATTGTATTTTACTGCACTGTGATTGTAAGAATGGTTATATTTACTTTATTTGATGGACATTTTGATTTTGTGTTAGCTGACCTATGACTGAGAATCAGAAGACACATGGGATATAGGGAATACTAAAGAAAAAAATAACATCTGAACCTAACACATTTCTTTCCCATATTTAGCCCAGCCCAAGTCCTGTTTGTTTGTTTGTTTGTTTATTTATTTATTAAAAAATTTTTATGCCGCCCCATTCGCCGAAGCCTCGGGGCGGCTCACATCATTAAGTTAAAACAATTATAATATAAATTAAAATATAAATATAAAATTAAAATACAGCAGTACAGAATAAAATAAGCCACCCTGGCCAGTTAAAACCAATAATGTTAACAGTTAAAATGCCGCTTGAATAAAAAGGTCTTCGCCTGGCGCCGAAAAACAAATAACGACGGCGCCAGGCGGACCTCTCTGGGGAGTGCGTTCCATAACTTAGGCACCACCGCAGAGAAAGCCCTCCTCCGAGTACCCACCCTCCTAATTTCTTTCATGGAGGGTTTCCGGAGGGTTTAAAGAACAGTAAGAAAGGAGAGCAAGGACGGGCCTTGAAGCAGCCTGACCACACTGAGAATCTGGACTGCAGCCTGGGCATCTACAACTTGGGGCCGTCTGATCGCAGCCTCTCCCACTAGAATGGGATGGATTGTGTTTTTGTTTAAATGAGAGCCGCACACACACCAATGCCATATAAGCAGCTTTTATGCCAATATGTATCTTCTTTGGCCCACTTGGCTGAAGGTTAATCTCTTACTCGGAGATGTATAAGTGTGGCCACCACCCTAATTCTTCCGTTGTCCAATATCAGCCCCCCCACTTCTTGACTTCTTCCATGACACTGGACTCCTTTCTAATTTACTCAATGCGCATATTTCTAACATTACACAATATTTCTAATTTACTTCACCATGCGCATATATAATAGGTCCAGCGGTATATAAGCATATTAAATAAAAAGAATCTTTCATTGGTGCTCTCTCTCACACATCGTTTTGACTTTTTGTATAGCATATTGCAGAATTTGATATAAGGCTGGTCCTGGAAGGTCCAAAGAAACATTACATTTTGTAAACTCTTAACCAGCCCTGGTGTATTAAGATGGACATCAACTGTGAAATGCCCAGGATTTGTGCAGTCTCTAGGGCAGGGGTGGGCAATTAATTTTCCTATGGGGCCACATGAGAAACTTTGACAGTTGTTAAGGGCCGGACCAATACACTTACAGCTCTGCTCAATATATATCTCTATAAAAACAGTAAATGAAACATTACAATGATACAATGAAAATGTGGAGCACAGAACAACACTATTTAATGAATATTCACAAAAGCATTAACATTAACATTACATGAAAAGCAATCAATTCAATTTAGCAGATCCTTCAAAATAAAAGCAGTGCAGTTGTATTGCTTGCATCTATATTACGACGATATATATTTGCACTGACTTTTAATTTGCCAGTGACCTCATGTGGGCCAGTCAGGGTCAGCCATCGGGCCAGATGTGGCCCGCGGGCCATACAATGCCCAGGTCTGCTCTAGGGGAAGCTGAGCATCTGCTTTTAGGTCAAATGACTGCTTTTGCTGAGGCAAGGAATGCTTGTCGGTGTGTAACTTGGTTTGGGGTTGATTACAGAAATACTTGATAAGAACCTAAGGAACATCTGTGGCAGAGGGGATGACAACCTAAATACCCTCAGAGAAGATGGGGATGCGTGTGCAAAGAAATGGGGACACAATGGAGGAAACATTGGGGACCTTTCCACCAGAAAGGTTTGGGACAGATAGAATAATTCACATGTTTCAATTCTCACATTTATGAAAATGACCCAAAACGGGAAAGCACATGGTCCCATCACTGACTATCAAAAGGCAGCACTCAAGGAGATTTCACAGTGGCTCCACCCCATTCCACTTCTCCGCTCTTCCTTATTGTTTATTCACTCCCTTTCTGTTGCTCTAGTTCAGCGTGCAATGATATAATTTCCTCGTTTCTGTGGCATTCCCTGGATTACATGGCATTTCATTGTTTCTGTATTGCAAACACAACATATAAATTCTGTGCTGCTTCTGTGTTGAGGCTGATATATCAGTTAAACATTTTGTTTCAGTTAAAATCTTGCATGAGTGCCCTTTCCCTCTGCTTATGCTTTACAAACTGTGGTACAAATTTGTGCCCAGGTTAAAATGTCACAATTTTAACTCTTCATTTTAACGCTATTATTTTTAAGTGTACTAACCTGAGAGAAGCAGGTGTGTTTGCATATAGGTTAAACCAGATATTTAGGGGTTTACCACAGGGACAGCTCTGCTTTCAAAACAGGAAACCAGTTCCCTGCATCCAATAGATATATCAACAATTAACGGAGACTATCAGTATCTTACATTCTATCTTTTTCAAGTAAGTCACTAAGTCTTTAAGAAAGAATGATGACAGACTCATCAAAGATTCCTGACACTCTTAAACATACAAATGATGCAAAAGAAATATCCCTGAAGATGCATATCACATGTTTTGTGAAGCTGCACTAACACAGTGATGGGCACAAACTGTCGGAAGACCTTATACTGTGATGGGTCTTTCCCTGAGCAGGATTGTACCATTGTAGTAAACATGGCAGACCCTGAGCTTAAGTGTGAGTAGATGCAGAGAAGATAGAAGCTAGCAATTCATTGAGGAGAGAAGAACGGTTGGTCTACATGACATCAACATTTCTGTGGTCTTCGCCATGAACAATCCTTGCATTCCAGCTGCTACTTGCTCATGCAGCTGAAATCTACATTTCCTCTTGTCCCAGTGGCTCAATTTTCTCCTTGTCTGCTCAGATTGCATTGCACAGCTTCAACGTCCTGAAGTGTTTGTTGTCCCATTTGAAGCAACTTTATTGGAAGGGTATATTCAGCTGCAACCGTGCCAAACATGCAGAGCAGATGCTATCACTTGTCAGAACAAGAGCATAAGTGTCAGCACTTCTAGATGAAGGCAGGGTGCCAGGAAGACCACCGGTTGAGATAGCTAGGACTCCAGGACAGCATAATGTGAAGTGGGGTGACGTGTATTTTAAACAAATACTTCATTTTCTAAGAGCTCAGGGTTATGTGACCTGTGCAGCTGGAAGACGGCTTGACCCAGATAAATATCACGATCTGCGTTTTTCTTGTCCACTTGGTGCTCTCTGCTGAATCTCCAACAGACATACTCATATGCTCATGCATAAACTGAGTCATTCCAAAAGACGTTTGCAAATGTGCATCTTTTTGTAAAGGGCAATGAAAAACATCTGCTCTCACACCGCCATTCCTCCTTTTGAGTAGAGGATGCTGTGATCTATATACTCAAACATGTTAAAAGAACATGGTAAAGCAACAGCATGTTGAAGGAAAGAAACTCCCTCATGTGAACTAGCCCATTAGGTTTAGTCTGTTTGTTGTTCATTAAGCAGCCACCAATCTGTAAGAAGACCTCTCCTCTTATCACATGACTGCAACATTTCCTTGGGAGTCTTTGGTAAGGCACTTTGTCAAAAGCCTTTTGGAAATCCAAGTAATCTTGATTAGTCTTCTCCACGTGTTTGCACAAAAGCAGTCCCATAGCTGGCCTCAGCCTGACAACTTTAAACCTTTCAAGGAATCAATCAACTGAGCAGGGAGTAAATTTATTTACTTCTTTAATTTAATTCCTGTACCACTGAATAGCCAAAGGTCTCTGAGTGGTTCACAGCAGTTTCTAAAAACAGGGCCTAATGCAATAAAAACAACCATAAAAATGTCTCCATTCTACAAAATTTTAAAAGAATTTAAAAATTGACAGACCTGTTAAAATCATCTGACATCCATCTGTTAACCAAACCTTAAATATCTTTATATGCTTCAGCACAGAGGGCTGTCTTAACCTGGCCCTGAAAGGATAGTAACATTGATGAAGGTGGGACTCAGAATGGAGGTCTTTCTACAGGTGAGGGTACAGATCCGGAGCTTCTGGCACAGTCCCCACACATAAATAAGTTCCCCTGAGTTCAGTTGGAATGATTCACAAGTAAACCCTCTTTCCCAATTCCTGACAGTTTACTTCCAGTTTAGTGTCACTGCTCTGTCTGCTGTCTCAGGACCAGACTAGGCGTGATATTACATTGAACATGTTAAGAGAAAGCCTGCCAAGGACAAATGGAAGATTTTCTCCTCTGTCAGTGCAGACTGTGGAGGGACTGCATTTGGACTATCCCAGGGGAAAGCAAGGGTTAAACCTGCCTTCCCCTCCCCTCCCCTCCTACTAAGGTCGTAATAGAAATTGGCACATCCACCATTCAGTTAAAAATACGGGGCGGGGGTTAGGGTGACATGAAACCGAATGGCGTATTTTGTATCATGTCTAATTTGGTCCCAATATCATAGGATGGCTAGTTTTGGATCACAGAATTATCCTGAAAAGGAAATCCTCAATTTCCCTTTAAAAGCCTACCTGGAAATTGTAACTGAGCTTGCCTCCTTAATGTTCTGCCAGCCATTGCTTGGTCTTATTATAAGTCAAGTAGAAAACATGAATGTTGTTTTTCAGCCCCAAAGATGCTCACCACCTCATAACATTTTGAAATCCAAATAGTTTGAAATGGTACAGATTTATTTGCTTCCCTTTTCATTCTTCAAGATGTCACAGAATCATGATTTCTACTACTTCGCTCCTAATGAGTTTCTTTTAATCAGAAACTGGCAAAAGTTTCTTGGGGTTAAATGGTTCCTGGAATAAAGGGTAATGACTTAGATAATCGTGTGGAGTTTTAATGACTGAGATAATCTTTTGGGGTTTTTTGGAGAGATCTTGCCATCTCTATAATGCAAGAAGTTTGCCAGCTAGGAGTACCAACTTTATCTATTTCTCCCCCGCCACACACACACAAACTTATTTCTGGTAAATTGTGCGCGCGCGTGCGTGCGTGTGTGTGTCAGTGGGGGGAGTTATCTGTAACAGTTTTGTGTAAGCCACAACTGTTATGGATAAATTTTGTTGTGACTTTTGGGAGATCACAGACAGAGGATTGACTTCCAAATAAGGCAAAGATTCTTCACATATGTTTTGGATCCTTTCTTTTGTCTTTGTTCCTGATGAATAAATGTACTTTCATTAATGCTAATCAGGCTTTTCAAACTATTAGCATACTGGCACTGAGGATTTTCTGGCAAGGTTATAGCAGACAAATACCATTTTTCGCTTGCAGCTGAAAGATAACAGGAGAGGCATACAAGAGAGGGGCATATCAACTCTACTGCTTGTTACTTCCATATGTACACAAGGCCATTTATGGAAAGGAAGGAAGGAATTATAAAAGAAGAACTAATCCAAGGCATTTGAAGTGAATAGAAAGACATGTAGGAACTGAAGATGGTTCAGAAAGAAAGTGATGAAACCTTGCCTTTTCTTTCTTTTACACATTGGAAGGTATTTTGGAAATAATTAAAGAGTTCTGTTGTGCAGTCGAGATTTATCTCATGTACTGTGCAATTCTATGCTCCTTTATTCAGAAATGTGACCCACTGAATATCATGGGATGCAATTCCATATGTGTGCATAACAGGGCAGCCTTGTTTTGTCTAAGCTTCTGCATCTCCAGGAAAGGTACCCACACAGCTGCTTCCTGCCAAGGGGCAGAAACCCAGCTTCTCATGAAGGAGTGAAAGGTTCCTGCGGGAGTCAGCCCATAAGTTGGCCTCCTGAGAAGAAGGACAAGATGAAGCCCTCTCCCAAATGCCACCTGGGCTCGCAGTTGAATCTTTCTTTGGCTCTGGCAGTCAGGGCCGTCTTAACGCATGGGCCTGATGGGCACTTGCCCATGGGCCCCATACTAATCTGTGTATGTTAAGCCTCGGAAAATTGGAAAACTTCCAAAATTAACAATAGTTGTAGTTGTCGTAGGGGTCCCAGTACACTGCTTTGCCCGGGGCTCATAATGCTGTCAAGACGGCCCTGTTGGCAGTGGGGCAGCACCTCCACCATACCTGAAGGCAACAGATGAGCGGAGGGAGTGCAGGGCAGGCAATGTCACCCACAACCCTCCTTCAACTTTTCCTTACCACCTGCAGCACTGTCTCACTCTACCTAATGGTAGGGCCAGCCATGTTTGCAAAGCAAAGTTTTCCAGGTGCCCACGATGCTCAAAAGTCATACTGAGTTCTAGAAGCTTCTGTTACACAGGTGACATCTCCTATTGCATGATTCCATGAAGCACAAGAAATATCTGTAATCCGGGATGCAGGGCATACCTTATCTTCCTGAATTTCAGCTGGCTTTCTCATTTGCCACTGAGTCAATCTTGGGTTTCATTTTCATTTCAAATTCCAGGGCAACTCTTTCAAGGGCATTAAAGACTTTTAAATTACAAATGCTTGTAAGCCCCCCTCCCCATTAACTCACAATGTAATGTGGACCAGTTCTCCCTTGGTATACTTCTGTGCCACTTTTACAAAAAAGAGAAACATATTATTTAAAAAAAGGACAAAAGCAGGGACCAATGCTCCTAAGTATGCATACCCTATTTTATTTATTTATTTATTTATTTATTTTTCGATTTATATCCTGCCTTTTTCCTACAAAGGGCTCAAGGCAGCTTACATCATTCTCCTCCTCCATCTTATCCCCACAAGAACAACCCTGTGAGGTAGGTTGGGCTGAGAGTCTGTGACTGGCCCAAAGTCACCCAGTTGGCTCCATGGCAGAGCAGGGACTAGAACCCGGATCATCTGAGTCCCAGTCCCAGGCTCTTAACCACTACACCACACTGGCTATAGTAACCAAATATAGTTACTATAGTATAGTAATATAGTTACTATACTTTAAAAAGAATTACAATGCATCTCACCACAACAAAGATGACAGTGACCAGGTTACCTATGTGTTTGCTTGGTCTGCTATCCAGATGTTAACTGGGCAGGTTCAAGTTCCTTTCTTACAGCTTTTTATATTTTAAATCAGACTTGGATTAAAAAAAGAGACTTCAGAGAGAGAAATAATCTTCAAACAAAATGGGGTGGGCAATCTGTGGCCTGCTAGATGTAGTTGGACTCCAATGCCCATCAGCATAAGCCAGCACAGACAATGATCAGAAAATCATGCGCATTGCACTCCAACAACATCCAAAGTGCTACAAGATCTTTATTCCTGAAAAGGAGGATTGTTCTCTGACAGCCCTTCAAATGGAGGACTGTCTTCTGTAAAGTAGGACACAAGTCCCTGTACTGGGGGAATGTATATGATGATCTCCTCCCCTAGCATTACGGATGTATTTATTGCATTTATAGCTCACCCTTTTTTTCCTGCAAGGAATCCAAGGTAGCTCACATAAGCCTCCTCCTCCTCTTCACTTTATCCTCATAACAACCCTGTGAGGTACGGTAGGCTTACAGTGTGGCCCAAAGTCATCTACTGAGCTTCATAGCCAAGGTTGGGGGGACTAGAACCCTGATCTTCCAAAAGCTAGTTGCTCACTCTCACCACTATATCACAGTGGCTTTCTGCTCAATCTACCTCTGAAAGCTCTTCCCGGACTGAAGTACAGATCAACAAGTTACAATCAGGTCAGACTGTGGGTCCTGCTTGAACGTAGTGAATGGGATCACAGCAGAGGGTGATTTTCAAGTGTACCAGGCAGCCACTTACGAAGACGGAAAGTGCATTTTCTCCACAGAGAGAGCCTGCACATTTCCCATGTATAAAAGAGGCAGAAAATTTTGTTTATGCAGGCAATCCAGAGAGATGCTGAGAACAGGACTTGTGGATCAGTTCTGCTTTTTCCAAGTTCCATCATGCCCAAGTCTGTTGTCAGGCATGTTTTTACAACAATGAGATGCCCTCTGAAGCTGTAACTCCTCCCTGTTTAGTTTAGTCATGAAACCCATCAAAACCGCCTAAGCATCCTGGCAATGATATTTCCAACCACTTCCCAAAAAAGCATGCTATTAGGTGATAATGAAACCACAGGTGGGCTGACCTCAGGATAATTCTGCACAAGTGAAATGAAGATCATCTGAAACCTGTCCCAGTGCGCTGTTAAACACCTCACCAGGTATTGACTCTCTTGACTTGGTGGCCATGTGGAGCAGGCTTCATTGCATGACCTATCAAACAAAATGCACAAAATGAATTACTTTGGAGTGTACCCAGTGCCCAGCACAGCATGTTCCCTCTATGTAAGGCAGACGGGTTGAGATGTTCACTTTGTTCCTGCCACTCTGTGTTGGATTCTGCTGAATCATTTAATCTTCAATAATTTCAAAGTAAATGAGGTCAGAACTTCAGAGGTGACCTCAACTCTACAAAAATATTTGCTCTCTCAAATGCTGAGAACAAAAGACAGTTTCAGAGAAAGGGCCCATAACTTGAGTGTCCCTGCTCGTATCTTATTTTGGAATGGACAGTCCTCTCTTTCAAAGGCATTCAGAGGACAATCCTGTCTTTGAAGGACTGTTGTGTCTATGTCCAGTTTCAAGATAATGATCAAGATGAACCATAATGAGCAGGAGCAAAGTCCTTGAAGTTGCCCATCAACAGCTAGCTCCTGGACAGGAGACAGTAGGAACACAGATCACCTGGTCAAAGTCTTTCCTGTTATGCTGAATTGCATCTTATTTGTATTTAAATTACAATTATTTCTAAATTTGTATCTGTGCACATAAGTAGTTTTTATGCAAATCTGTGTTCTTCTTTCAGGTGATACATAGCTGAGCTTCCTACCTATAACCAGACCAAGCCCCTTGTATGCCCCTTGGTATGTCTTAGGACCAAAACAGCTATAACTCAGATTTGTGATTCTATCTCCCAGTGTTTGGGAAGACAGAAAAATGTGGGGTGGGGGCCTGGAATCCTGAATACTTTCCACAAAGACTTTCCACAAAGACTAATTTTACTCAACTTCATTCCTCTAGTAAAATGAGGATAATCATATATGACTTGTCCTGCTAGAGGTAAAATGGAACTGTGCTACAGAATCATTGCTCATTGCCTGTCTAAACTTCATTTGCTAAAATCTGCCTCATGAAAACCCAAGAACAAAATCATATACAGTATGCTGTAGCTAATATATTGCTAAATATTGTTTGTTCAATTTAGAACATGTTTAAAGTTCAGTGCTCATGACCTCAAGGCTTTTTATCTTTTCTTTTTTACCCATGGGGATCCTTTCAGATAGGTGGCAGCGATATGAACCTCATTCTTCTACCCTGATGAAATGCTCAATTATAATTGGCATGAGGTCCTGGCAGCCAATGTGGAATGCATGGGGAAAGCTAGTTTTGGAAAAGCTTATCTAAACTATAGACTCCAAATCATGGCTCACTGAGAGTTTGCCAAGGAACATAATACGTCAAAAGATGGAAGGTGCTATTGGACTTGTGTCCAGCTTGTGAGCTTCCCATGAACATCTGGTTAGCCACTGTGGGAACAAAATTCTGGGCTAGATAGTCCTTCCACCTGCTCCTCTATGGCTTTCTGTCTATTCTTAGGGTGACCATTAAAGGAGGAGTTGTCCTGTCCAGGTGAGACAGAACTGCTCTTAGCATAGATAAGGAACAGGATGACATGGTGTGCTACAGATGGGGTTACTTTTCTTTCAAAGATTTAGGTTGACAGTCTCAGAGTGCTCCTTGACCTGGACTTGCTATTGCTAGCTGTAAGAAGCATTTCATTTTGTTAATACATTGATTATTTTAATGCTTTTAAACTTTGTTGTTAACCACCTTAGGCAGTGCAGAGATGAAAAGATGATCTCTTAAGGTGATAAAGGGGATGGTAAATAGAAGGGTCTTCTCAGTGGCTGCCTCTCAACTATGGAACAGGCTCCCAAAGAAACGTGCCTGGCTCCAACCTTGTTTTCATTTCTCTGAATGAACAGTCTTGAAATTTGTTACTTGTTGTTGTTGTTCTGCTTACTTAGTATAATTGTGATAATTATTTTCTAAAACTTTTTACTGTGATCTTAATTGATTTCATTGTTGTTTTTTAGTATTTCCCTCTAAGCCACCTAGAGAATCCATCTGGATCAGCAGGAGGCATACAAATAAGACAGACAGACAGACAAGATAAAAATGCCCTTATGGATAGATAGATGGATAAATAGATAGACAGATGTGTAACTAGGAAAGAATACTTCTGAGTGGGAGATACGATCTGAGACCCAGGACTGTTTTACCACATTACTCATGTCCTGGACCTTTTAAGTTATTTTGATAATCAGCATTCAACAAGCACTTGTGAAACTTCTCAGGTTGCTGCAGCCTATACATATTGCCCTAGGCGTAAATTTAATTGAACTCAGTAGGACTTTCTTTTCATTAGACATGCTCAGAATTAAGCTGTTAGTAAATACATATTATCCTTATGATGGTCCAACCAGGTGCGCAACCCTCACCACCCCACATTTCAATACCTTTCCAAATCCAGGAACTTCTTCCATTATTAAAATTCTAAACAACTTAAAAATAGCTGCATCTAGTTTGAAAGGCTTCTCTAGTATTTAATCTTTGTAGTTTCTCAACAGAGTTGAGAAGAGCCTCAAAGAAACAGTTAAATTTGTGTGCAGATAATTCATCCAAAGGATCTGGAACGTATAAACATAGCACATTTCCCCCTCCTTCTTCACTGTGCCCTTTAAAATTTGATCCAAGCCTGGGAGTTAAAAAGTCCCATTTTGTGTAATCAGGTTTGGGTTGAACATGATTGCTGAATTATTTTAAATTGAAGACACATGTTTTGGAGGCTGAGCTCTGTATATTATTCCATGATGGTGTCCATTAGGTCTTATCCACAGGGGCTATCTTCATTCCTTCTGCACTGGGATTAACAAATGGTGAAGCATGTCCACACAGGCACAGTCAGAAGAATGTGGTCCTAGTTAAGGAGGGTGAAGTTGGGAAATTATCTTGCATGCATTATTCAAGACTTTTCCATCACCCCCTCCCTCCTGCTGCCTAGGGTCCCTGGGGCTGTTTAAAAGTGTTGTTTTAAAACAGACATATAGGTATTTGCAAATCTATGGCACTCATTCATTTTTAGTCTTGCATTTAGCATTGAACCAACATTCACTTTAACCCCTTTGTCAGCTCTAAAGGACTCTCAAGAGTCTGTTGTGCATCTAATGGCTGTGTTGCCATATGCCGTTCTTTTCTAATATGTCTGTCCCTGAACTCTGTGTTTTAGTGCTGTATTTTTCACAGGCAGATGGACCATTATATAAATGGAAACATATTTTCATGGATACTCCCGGAGGTATGCAAACGTCATTTAGTAGATATTATTCTTGGAGCTTTGTGAAACTCCATAGTTTCCCTAGCTCTGCAACACAACTGACCCTTATTGCCAAAGGTAACTATGGGTTATCAGAGCTGAAATGATGAGAATGACAGCTGTTAGCATGTTAAAAAGGACCATTTCACAAAAGGACTATTGTGAACTAGATTCAAGTCAAAATATCAACACATAGATATTCATTTTTCAAAGTTGCAGCAACATTTCAGATTGAAAGCATCACTGAAGAAATCAATGAAAGGTTGCAATTGCACCTTGCTCTAACACCTTTTAAAACAAGATCAGCAGCAAAAAAAAGTTGTATTTTTTCAGTGGAAAGGGCATATGCATTCTCCCCTTTCAAAGCCACATCATTGTTGCTACCGCTAGCCAACCATCAATCTGCCCAGCCAGCTGAACTGAAGAATATCTACCCTAGAGCACCTTCTCTTTATGAGGGAGCACAGCCTGAGTATTTATGTAAAATTCATTTTTCAAAGTAGGAATACATGCTAATGAATACAGTGTAGTTTTCACTGCGCTGGAAATGTGATCTTGTGCAACACAGGAAGACCATTGTGGGAGAAGTAGGAAGGGGGTTTTTAAAACTCCATTAGCTGGGCATAATGCAAACTAGTGAAGGAGCAGAAACCTAGAAAGAAAGCAATGTATTTATTCTCCAGTTCACTAAGGAAGTCAGAGAGGGAAGGGATGCACAAGGTGGAAACACAACTGAAGGCTAATGAGCTTGGCCTCTGAAGAAGCCTGATAGGAGTTTCCTCTTGCAAGTGGTCCTTCCTGTGCCCGACATATTGCAACCACTCCTTTCCTCCTGCAGAGGAATATCACAGGTTTATCACCCACTGAAAGATATTCTCTGCAAAAAACACAATGTATCAGAAAGGCATGCCAATAACTGTTCTGAAGACTATAACCCATAGTATAAGGGCAGAAAGAGCATGAGGAGGAGGAATTGGGGTGAACATCATGTGACACACCAGTCAGGCCACCATTGCGATGCTGGCAAAAATGCCAAGTGTAGATTCCCTCTTGGCTATCATCATGAAGGCCAGCCACGAGCACTAGATTGGGAATGAGAAGAACTGATTTCTTGTAAACCTTGGTTGGTTGGTCAGTCAGCTTGTTGCTTGCTTGCTTGGTTTTAGAGAAAGGCTATCTGGTGTGAATGTTCCTTCATGGTGTTCACTATCCACGTTACAGCAGCTTAGATGCGTCCTTAATTACAGGGTAGACTTAGGGATATGTCCTACACAGTATTTTCCTGCACAAGAGGCAAATCTGTATCAGAAATAGCCTGCAGCTTAGGCATAGATTGTCGTGTGTGATAAAGATGTGTCCTTCATTTCAGTTCAGCTTCCCACTGCAAGACAGAAGGCCTGAATCAAAGAGCATAGTGCATCTCTTCTGCCTCTTCCTGTTTAACTGATTTTTTCCCTCCCTGGAAAGAGAAAAGACAGAAGCAGCACTGGAACAATGTGGGTAAGGTAACAAATTGAAGACAATATTTTCTGGATGCACCCATAGTTTATATTTGGATAGCACATTATTTCCTATTTCACAGTTATTTCCTCATTTGTATTTTGAGTTGTGCTTGATAGAAAGGCTTGCAGCTTGAAGTAAAGCTAGATAGGAAAGCTTGCTGGTTCCATTACATCTGCCCCTCTCTTGCACCATTTCTGCCCAAACTAATAGGAAATGTAACTATATGAAATCATTTCCAAAAGAAGCCATTTGCCCAAACATCTATTCTCCACTGCACTAAAAATCTCCTTGTATATGAACATTCAAATGGGGATAAAATAGGGGACACTTACAATACCCAACATTACTGGTGCTCAGGGCCAGCTCCATGTCTGTGCTCATTTCATTGATTACGTTTGTATATTGCCCAATTGCTAAAGCTCTCTGGGCAGTTTACAAAGATTAAAACCCATTAAAAAGGCATTATACGTAATATGCAAAACCATTTACACGGAAACGTAGAACAGGCAGCATGCACACAGAGGCACTCACATGTCTGAACTATTTTAAACAATCAACAATAGGAAAAACCCAGCCTTTGTTCATTCCTTGAATGAGTCTCCCCTTCCCATCTCAAGTCCAGCAAAGTCCCCTCCAGTGGGTCCTCTTAGATTTAAGGGGTGGCAGTGGCAGGCTGGCAGCAGACAACTTTCAGCCATCATTTAAATTTCCACAGTGCCCAGAAGTCTCATTACTCTGGGGCCTTGTGAGAACAGAAGCAGAAGCTCCACAGACTGCTCTGCCCAGTGCTTCAGCAGCCGAAACTGACTTTCTCTTTTCAGCTTTATTCTGTTGCTTTCTGCAGGCAGCAGCTTGGTTTCTGACTGCCTCTCCAGAATGCTCTTCTTCAGAAAATGGCTGCCAGTCCTTGGCAAACATGTTGGGATGCCAGTGGATCTGAGCTCTGGATTCCACAGTGGAGCAGATTCTTTCTGAATTTTGTGGATTCCACAGACTTGCAGATCAGTTTCTAATTCTGGGGGGAGGGGGGGGTTTGCACAAATCTGCACTTCTGCCAGTGCATTGTAGCACCTACATTAGCATGGATATGCATTATCCAAGTGAGTATTGCACTAATGAATGCTTGTGCAAGGGTAACAAAATTCTTACACATCCATAACAAACCCCAGAGTCTTTCCACAAGCGGACAATGGAACAAAGACTCCTGTCAACCCGCAAAATGAAGACTGAATGGATTTCACAAAATCTACCTGTCCCTTGTTGTTATTGTTGTTGTTAACTAATTTTAATTATGACAAAACAAAACAATGCCTCACTCAGCTTTCAGGCACAGGCAGCAGCACTGGAGAGCCCAAGGTGAGGAAGTCCTGGGTGAGTGAGTGCCCTAGAGAGCTTTTCAGAGAGCTCAACCAGGCCAGAAAGCTTTGAGGATGGGATGGTCACTGAATCCCTGCACACAAACCCTTCAGCCACCTGCCCGCTCCCTGAGAAATTTCTCTGAAGTGCTCTTTACCACTGTTTTCAGGTGACTACGAAAGAACATAGTCAGGCAAACCTCTTGTGATATTTCAGGTCTTCAGGATATTAACTTGTGAAGTTATGAGCAGTCCAATTACCCACCTGCCCCTCAGGCCTTGGGGTCTTACAGAAAGGAAAAACCAGCCAGGCACACTGTCATCGGCCACGGAGGTCTACCTCCCGGTTGAGCCTCTCCGTAGCAGTGTGTGTCCCACCCATCAGCTCCCTACTAGGCACGGGCACAGTGTCCCCTGATCCACAGTGCCGGGTGGAATTCGGACTCTGAGGTTGCACAGGCAGCAGCAATGGGCTCTTTTGGGATGCTGCAGCCCTGATGCTGCTACTGAGCCTGCTGCTGCTTCCTTTGCCATTGCTGCAGCGTACCGGTAATTGCTTCCCCTGCCAAAAGAAGGGTGAAATGGGAATTAGTTGGATGTAGAGCTCTTTTTCCGATCTTGGGCTCTTCCTCAAAAGGGGACTGCTTCTATTACAGAGACAAAACACCTGAACAAACCTTCCACTTAAGAAAATATATCCATAAGTGTTACAAATATATCCACAATGGTTGCACCACTTGGAAACATTAAAGATGGTTTTTCATTTCCTTTGTTGTTAATTATACTGAATATACACGTATGGATTTGTAAATATACTTGGGAACACTAAACTTGCACATAAAGAGTAGTGTGCACGTGCATGTTCCCTACTTGTGATGCACCACTGATCGCCATGTTGCATCTTCCTTGGATAAAGCATTTCTGCAGTCTGGAATTCCTCCTCAGGCTAGCTGTGCTGAATGTTACACTTTTATTTATTTGTTTGTTTGTTTGTTTAAAATTTATATGCCGCCCCATTCGCCGAAGCCTCGGGGTGGCTTACAAAACATCAGTTAAAATATAAAACACTAAAAATATAAAACACATTAACATTATAAAATGTTAACTTTTGGTTCCCATCCTTTTCTCAGCTATGATGATGGGCAAAGCAGATGGGGGAAATATGTGCTTCATGCAAATTGCAATGCCTTGGATAGTGTTGCTTCAAAGTGACATCATTACCCAAAAATCTTCCACTCGCTGAAATAAGAGGCTAGACACACACGCAGACGCACATTGTGCATGACCAAGTGGAATTTGGCATCTGAGTGATCTGAGACCAACCAGCAAATACGTGCAGTGAAGCAATCAAGACATGGCTACATTAACAGCTTTACATGAAATTGACGGTCCAGCAAGCAAGATCCACGTCCCTTAAACAATTCACGTGGCATCATGTTGCTGTTATGCTGCTGCCCGGTGTACAGGCTGTCAGTAGGGATGACCTAAGGACAGTCTTCTGTTTGAAGGGGTGCCAGAGGACAGTTCTCTTTGGAATGTGTCCTCTGTTTGAAGGGCTTTCCAGATCAACTTTGGTTGAAAGATAAAGAAAAGTAAAAAGGGAGTTCAAGGTGATGGTGGGGAATCCTTGAAGTGGCATAGTTAACTGGAGACCACACAAAGCAAGTAAACTGGTCACCTTGTTTTCCACACTGTAGTCAATTGCCTTTCTCGTTAAATTATACAATCATTTCTGAATTCACACCTATGGTTATCAACTAGCAAATGTACAATTTATGTCAACCAGTGCCTCCCCCCCTCCCTTTGGTGATGCATTTCCTAGTTTGGGGGTGGGGCTATGTGGTCCTCCTAAAAGTACAGCCAATATCACTTAAGCATGACTAAATGATCTTACATGGGACATTATCATGGGAAATGTTGATAATATTAGACATAAAGTTCACAAGCAATCTTAGCAGATAAATGATGCAGAGTTCTTCATGTGATTTTGGGATGCTTCTGGCCTATGTGCGCAACATGTGGGTGATGTTTGCATATGGAAGAATCAGTTTGTTTTCATGCCTGTTGGATCTCTGTATTTTCCCTCCTTCCATGGCCTGCGGTGAGCATTTGTCTTGCGCTGAGCTCCTGGGTGAAGCATTGTGTTTATTCTCCTTTGGTCTTCCATGACAATGATGGGCATGATGAATGTCACCATGTGATTTTGGGATGCTTCTGGCCTGTGTGCGTATCATGTGGGTGACGTGGTGAGAACATACTGGTCCACAGGCCAATATGTCTGTGCCACATGCATTCCTGAAGACAGGGTCTGATGGTTTTTCTTGTGGTTGTTGCTGCTCCTGGCCTAGGCGAGTGATGTGGCTGTTATGTCTCTGTGGAAGGTGCACTGCCAATGCCTGTCCTGCTTTTCTCTGTTCTGAATTCACCTGCTCCCTTCAGGTTGGCTACACATCCTTGGGCTGAATCAACTAACGGTATGGTCTACAGACCACGATGGGAAGTTCCAGGAGAAACATGAATGCCAAGTAAGATGTGACTCTTGGTTGAAAATGCATTGTGTATTTATTTATTTATTTATTTATTTAAACTTATTTATAGGCTGCCTATAACTTCCAAGGCATTCCTGAGAAGCTTAGGCAATGCATCACAAGCATGGCCATGCTCATCCTTGAAGACCGCATTGTGCATTGATGTTAAACCATACATAACTCATTTGACATACCCCGTGTACATTCAACTAATTAGCCCTCTTTGTCTCCAGAGCACTGCTGTTCAGAAGACAAAAGCAGTTTACACACTCCAATAGAAACCAAAATTGCTCTCATCCCTACAAAAAGTATGCCATTCCATCAAATGTATATGTTTGCTTCCAAAAAGTTCTCCTTCTTGCTTACTTCCCTCTTTTCATCTTTGTTCTCTCAGTTTGACTCATAAAAATTGCTTTGTTGAAAATGAGAATAAATTTCATTAAAAAAGAAGAAAAAGAATTCTTTCTTGCATTTTCCAGAGCATTGATTGGAATAAATTCATCTGTGAAGTGGAGTGTGCATAGTTTATGTTTCGTTTAATTGCTTTTGTGATAGACAGGATCTGAGTTATATATGAAAGGAACTCTTTTTTGATCTTTTTCCAATGCTTAATTATAAGTCTGCTCCAACTAATTTCCTTCATGCATCCACAGCTGCTATTCTTTTGTCATCCGTTTATTTTTCTTTGAAAATCTGAATGGCATCAAGGCTTTCCCTGAAAGTCATCAGTCCCACATTTACTCTCCCAGATGCCTCATTTTGCAAGGTTGTTTGGCTGTTTAGCGCCTTGCATACATTTTTTTTCCTTTATTGAGAGAAAAAATGTTGCTTTGAAAACACTATGTGGAATATTTGGTGTGTTGCAATCACCAGATTGTTTGACTTTGTGATACAAAAGACAGTGTTTGAATGGAGAATAGTACAATTCCCTGCCAGTTTGGATGGGCAATGCCAATTATTCATAAGCAACTTCATTTTTTATAAGAATTGCAGCTTTCATGGGAAACACAATGGAACTGTTAATGGTTCCAGCTATGTATTTTCATGGGTGGAGGTATATCATAAGTCTGGGAACCAAGAAAAGGCATCAGATATCAGACATTCATTATTATTAAAGTAGTAGAACTTAAAATGCACAGCTGGTCAATTGTTTTCCTAGGTCCAATGAAAGTGCCACAAAAAATATGCAAGCTTTCCAGTTCTCCAGAACTTTTCATCAGGCAAGGTGGTAGAAAGCAGTACATGGAAGAAGAACAAAGAAAATCCAAAAGTCTGGCTTTATGTTGTATTCTCTGTTTCATGTCATGTAGCCTGGTAAGAGTTCTGGAGATCTCAAAAGCTTCCACAATCTTTGTTGGTATTTAGATGATTTTCATAAAGATACTGCCCAATTGCAGATGTTAAATTTCTTTTCTTATGGGGCATTGTGGATTTCTTTGTTTTTGATATGCCTCTTTAAGTTTAACTCCAGAAAGATACAAATAGTAGTCAAACCCAATAGTGGTCAGCCCAAGTACTTTCTTTTTGTTAGAGAGATTATTAACTAAAAGCTTTGTGGCCAGGGTAAATTTTCTTAATGTCAGCCATTAAAAACAGATATTTTCCAAGAATGTGAAACCTGAGGGTGGTGGTGATAGATGATATACTTTTCCTCCTCCCTGTTAAAGATGCCATCCAATCTATGGGAAGAGAAGAAAGTCTTAACCTGGCCCCAAGAATGAAAGGCAGTGTGGAGGGGTGCTTGGAGTGTTGGTCTGAACACCTGGAAGATCTGGATTCTAGTCCCCCCTTGGCCACAAAGCTTTCAGGTTGTCTTTGTGACACTCACTCACTCTCAGGAGTTGTTGTTATGAGAATTAAATAGTGCTATGGAAACTGCAATGGGTTTGTCACAAGAAGAAAAAGGCAGATTAGGAATGCAATCTGATGCTGAAGGAGGTGGTGGCAGCAAGAGGAGGAGAACATTCCACAGTCGGGAGGAACCACCACACTGAACTGGGAGAACTTAACAGCGTACTGTCATAGTTGAAACATCCCTGGGAAATGCTGGGACTCCAAAGGCTTCTCCACTCAAGGCATTCATTGTGGGCTTGCAATTCCTCACTCATGGCCATTTGCAGTGACTTTACAGGACACCAGCATCCTCCAGGGCTTGTCTTGTGCTCCCCAAGCATTTCCCTGGCCTTTCTTAGAGCAATGAAAGGGTAGCATTAGGTGGCATTAGGTAAGCATGGTAACTTGGACGGAAGGAAAACCTTCTGTGTTTCCACAGTTCCACCATACTGCAGTGCCGTCTTCTGTTTGGATAATAGAGCACACAGAAAGGCACAGAAAGGACCCCCCCCCCCCAAAAAAAGAACACACATAAAGGACCAGCTCTTAATCCCACAAAGAATCCAGAAGCAGAAACCTGAGTTGCTGCAACCTGAACTGATTCTGCTATTAAGCACATTAGAGTGCATTATACTATGTTTACTATTGCTCTGCTAATTTCCCCCATATTTTCATTCATTATTATTCAAGTTGATAGAACAGATATAGTTCTCAAACAGAAATTTGAAGGTGAAGAATTTTCAGGGAAATTATCATGGGTTGCATTCAGAATTCTTCTGTTTTTACCTTACTTTCTGAGTAGATGAGAGTGTGCTGGAATACCCTGCCTTTCCTTGTCTGATCATATCTCTAGTAGCCTCCTCGAGTTCATGCATTTCAATTAAAGCTCAAGAAGTAATTCCATCAACAGGGCTTTTTTTCTTGGTTGGTTTTCAAATTTTCAGATCAGATAGTGCAGGGAAACAGGGATACTGCAGAGCAATCAGGAGAGGTGTAATTAGAAAGACAGGCAAGCGGGCACAGGGCACCAATCACTGTGAAGTCAAAAGCACCACTAAAAGAAATCCCAGATAAATTCTAAAATGCCCTGAGAATGAGGCAGAAAAATAGAAGTCTCTTCCATGCCTGGGGGGTGGGGGGCTTTCACAGCACTTCAGATCAAATGTTGGCACACCCCTAGTTGCACCTCTTCCTTGGAGCTGCAAAATACTGCTCCCCTCAGGCGCACACACACCTGTTAGCGGGCTTCTGGGGAAGTAGCAGTAAGTACCAGGGCCTGCATTAGAGACTAGATATCTCCACAACCATAAGTCATAAATATAACATTTGGAAGATCCTACAGTGCTGCACCCCGAAGCACTTGGAGCCCAGACTTCTCAGAATACAGCTTCCTGAGAAAAGTCCTGATGTTTTTCTTTTCTTACACCCTTAGAAGTAAAAGACCAATTGTCTTCCCCATTTTTGGTAGGATTCTCCTTCCCATCTCCCCACTCTCAAAATCTTCCAGAACAGTACTTGGTATGAAGGATGGTGGAAAATGCAAAGTGGGGCCCAGGCTGTCAACACAAATGATGCTGTTGCCACCTGCAGTCACAGCATGGAAAACAAAACTCCTCAGCAAAGCAAAGCAAAGCAACGCAACGCAAAGCAAAGCAAAGCAACGCAAAGCAAAGCAAGACTCAAGCCAGCTGTGGCATAAGCCTTGCCAGTAGTGAGTCCTGCCTGTGAGAAATGGTTGGAGAATTTATATTCCACATGGAGAATTTCAGTGAAAATGTCCTGCCAATTTTTCTGCCCACAAATAGAGAGGAGAATTTCAAGTGGCCATTTGCCCACAGCTCAAATGCGTACAACTACAGGAAGCTCAATTTAGATTTTCTGCTTAGGTAACCAAAATATCTTGGACTGCCTTTGAATGCCATATCTGAAAGCCAGCACATACAAATTTTCCTTGGAGGGGAAAATATTTCAGAAGAAACGTGCATTTAAATTCTGTGCTGCTTTGTGTTATTTCAAACTAAGGATGACATTGTGGAAGACAAGCCTGTACCAAAAAGAAAAACCTTATAAGCTTCAGTACTATGAAATGATGTACTGAGTAGTTAAATACAAAGCTGAAAGACCAGTTTTGGTATTTGGTAGTTTTCAGGGCATTGGAATTGACTGTTGAGCTCTGCTCTCGAAAGAGCCAGATTTCTGAATGTTAATCAGAAAGCAATGTGAACTGTCAAGGTTTAATTATACATCTTACAGTGGAAATCTAAAATTCTCTTGGCTGAATCCAGCTATAGTTCCTGGCAGCCGGTGTTGCTTCAGAGGCAGAAACGCATACCAAGAAATGTATAGCCATGCCAACAGAGCTTGGAGGAGCATTGTGATGGGGCTAGGAATTGGGACAGGCATTCAGATTCACTCTGGTGAGAGATGAAGCCAAAAGTCATTAAATACATGCTTTTATTGGATGTGAAATGCTATATAAATGGTGTTTTATCTTTATTGCAAAAAGTGTAGAGCTGTTTTATTTATACTTTAAGAACTCAGTATATGCATGTGTTTAGTGGTCCATTTTTTTGATACAATTCAAAATGCTGTTTATAACTTACAGCAAAGGTTTTGGCCCTCCAGGGGTTTTGGCTTATGGTTCCCTTCATCCCTCACCATTGGCTCTGCTGGTTAAGGCTGATGGGAGTTGTAGGCTAAAGCACAGGCCACAACCTGGGTTCAGACAATCTGATAACCCACACTCAGGGTTGGTTGAATCAGGGCTGAATGTGCATTACTTTTGAACTATGAATTACCATGTTGCTGAAACATGGGTTACCATGTTGTTAGAACCCAGGTGTGTTAACAAGCCATGAAGAAAAACCATGGCTTGTTGTTGGGTTATGAATGGTGGGTTGTTCACCATGGTTTGTTCTCACATGAGGTTAGACCATAAAACAACCCATATTTCAACAGCAACCCCTGCCTCAATGAGAATCCATTATCATCCCGTACTCAGTGCACAAGTGTGGGTAATCTTGTTGTCTGGTCCCAGGCTGTGTTTAGAGGATGAAATGGAGAGAAATAAAATATTGTAAGCCATGTTGGGTTCCTTGCAGAAAGAAGAAAGAACAAAGGTAATGTAACAACAACAACCACCTGAAGGACCAGCTTCTCAAATGCATACCTGTCCAGATATTAATATCCTTGACAGAGCCTTGACATCTTTCCAACCTGTCTACTTCTGAAGCATGTTTAGCAGGGAGTTTAAAGCGGGCCTTTTTCATAGCTGTGCACAGGCTCTGGAACTCCCGTAATAGATCCAGATTTTGTTTTGTATTTATTCTGGGGTCTGATGTTTCAAGCTTAGGGACGTATGGTAAATAGAGTTAATTTTTAAATTAACATTTGCCAGGTCACTCCTTTTGGACCAGACTGCAATCTGCAGTTGAAGACCATACATTTCCAGTAAATGCAATGCGATTCATGGACCAAACTGATTGCATCTGGTTGCATGTGCACATTTGAAAACTATGCATGAAAAAATGCATACTTTGGGAAAATATGTACAAATGTCCTTTAATGAAGGGAGGGGGGAAGGAATATATTTCATAGATGTGCCCAATTGATGCATATGTTTCAAAAATTCCTATGACACATAATTTTTAAAGTAAAGAACCCCCAAAGCTTATAATATGATACAGGCTCAAGATGGAACTGCAGTTCAAAGAACTTTCGTGTCCTTGATTTTTGTTGATTTGTGAATCTCTAGTTAAGCTCTTCTGTTTTCATTTTTGTTTTAATGGATTGAGTTGACCTCTGTTTTACATAACGACTACTGAATCCAAAAATGTCTTTCATTGGTAGAAAAGCTTGACTGATGCAAGATTTTTCTTCCATGAGGGAAAATCACCACCCAGGGTTGGGAGATCCTTCTCCCCTCATGCTCCAGGCTAATCCCATTCATCCCTTCTGTGCAACACTTTCAGAGTGCCGGAGGGTTTGCCATACAGAGAAACTTCTGCCGACTCAGTTGCACACACCTAAATCTGGCCCCAGCCCTCGGGGGTTTCTTTTACCAGCCCTGCATTTGTCAGGGTTGTTTAATTTGGTATTTAATCTTACTGTTAGCTGCCTTGGCTACAACTGTTTAGAGAGGCGGGATGTTTAATTAAATAATAAATAAATCATGAATAAAGGAAGACAAACAAGGCCCCTGAGCCAATAGAGGAATATTATATTTTCAAAGTAGAATCAACTACTGGGATCTCCCATAAGGAAACCTGTTCCTTTGAAACGGTGAGCATTCCCTGTTGAATACACAGAAGGCAGCCTATTGTCCTGTGTGTGCTTTAGGTCCTGCCTGCAGCTTCCATCTCTGTCCCTGGCTACAAAAATATCCCTCAGGAAAGTACAAAATGTAAAACTGACCTATTGTCATTAGTGTCATGATAGAGTCCCTTCACTGGGTCTCTTCTCCTTTCTTTGGGGACAATCTAATTCTGGATTCTCCTCTTGATGCAAGTGCTTGGTTCTCATTAATGTCAGCTTCATTGTCACCTCTCTATTAATTGCTTTCCCTCTCTTGATCTAATCACACAGCCAGGGGAGCGGGAAGTTGTCTTCCCAGGCTGACTTGATGTTGATGATGCTTAAGAATCTTTTCTTGGAACCAGAGATGGGGAAATAACATATGTCTTCAGCTTCTAATGTTAATGAAGACAACTTTATCACAATGGACCCATACAAATGCAAATATATGCAGATTGTTTACTTAGACAAGAGCTTTCATGCATCAATCTCCTCTGTCCTCTCTTTTCTCCTTCTCTTCCTGGGAAGAGATATTGTTGTTATTCTAGTCATCTCTCTCTTGATTTTATTATCTCTCATAGCCATAAAAATGACAAGAAAATGGATATTTTTTTCTCCCCCCAGACAAGAGACTTCTGTTCCCAGTGTAATTTCATGTGTTGAGCTAGAAATACCGGCAACATCAGATAGTTCATATACTTGCTCCTTAATTAAATAAGGAGCCAAGTTTTTGAGAAGAAATGTAACACTGTATAATTAAAACATTGTTAGCCCCTTGGAGTATGGGTATATATCCTGAGAGTGAGAAGGGAAGGGGAAAAGGAGAATGTGGCTAATGGATTAATGCAGGTGGTATTTAAGAAGAAACAAAGACAGCTTTTTCCCCACTGTGCACATCTTAATATTTATGTCTTCTTACACATATACCCACAGCTGTCACATGCTCAGGCCCCACATTATGATAATTCTAACACTGGGGCTACACACCTGCGAGAGAGAGAGAGAGAGAGAGAGAGAGAGAGAGAGAGAGAGAGAGAGAGAGAGACAACGGAAATGGTCTTATGGTGAAAGAGAAAACGTAATGGAATCTTGCCAAGCACTTGTGTTTGATCTTGCCCAGAGTATTCTGATTCAGATTTTCTAAACTGCCCTGCATCCTTCCATGATCCATCATGCCATGCTTTCACGTAACTGTTTTATGTGTGTATGTGTATCTGTGGTACCATACATATCAGCTGATAAGACAACTCACAGATAAGGCAAAGTTGAAATTTTAGGCTGTTTTTCAGGTGTTTGTCATATGTTGGGCATCTAAGGTGACCCCCAATTGTCACTTAGCTATTTGCAGCTTCAAGGGGCTCTTATACACCAGTATGTAGGGATATTTGTCAGCCAGAAGCTTCTAGACTCTTGTGACATCGTGTTACCATAATAGTCACATTTCCTTTCTAAGTTCACTTGAAAAGATTTGGTAAAGTTGGAGCTGATGGAAGCCCACAAGGGGGCTGGCTGGTTGGGGCTGGTCGAGGAGGATGGCCAGCACTACAGATGGACACAAGGAGGGGCGGAAGGGAGGAAGCCCGCACAGGCAGGGCTGTGTCTCTGCACAGACAGTCGCATGGGAATACTTCCCGCCCCATCTGCCACTACCACAACTGGCCTGGAATGGTGTGCTCCCCCCACCCCGCCCTGGCAAAGACAAGGTGGGTGACTGATTTGGAACTCGGCCCATGGGCTGCTCACAAGGTTTGTGGCACTATGCAATGCAGGATGAGCTCCCCTGGTACCAGTAAGAAGTTTTTTAAAATATTATTAATAAAAATGAGCTTGTAAATATAATTGTCTTTAGTATCCATCCCTTTTTAAAACAATGAATATAATACGATGAAAACTTATCACCTAACTTATAAGGTGACCCCTGATTTTTGCCTTGTTATTTCCAGTTTCAAGGGTCATCTTATATACTGATATATATGATAGTTGTCCTCTTCATTGTTACTCTGTATATGGAATGGATAATGCTACATTCTCTGATCAACATGAATACAGTTCAAAAGTGGAAATGAGGTTGTTTTCAAAACATCAGAATAGCCCCATTGCATCAGATCAAAGGTTCAAGAACTTCTTGCTTCTAACAAAAACAAACTAGATACATCTGGAAACTGCAGGTGAATGGGGCATGAAACTTTCCTATATTGTTCCTTGTATCTACTATTAGTTAGATATAGTGCCTCTGAACTTTGGGGGCTCTTGCTTAAAGACTGTAGCTAATTTTCCCATCCTCAAATGAGATTTATAGGATTCTGTATTTTCAATGTATGTATGTTTGTTTGTTTACTTATTTAATGTACATACCCCACAACTGGGAAATGTCCTTGGGATGGTTTAAAGTAATAAAAAACTGAAAACAACAATAAAATAACAAGCAAAATAATGCTTTCAACAGTGAAAATCTCAACATAAGATACTAAAAACTTTACAATATTAAAGCACCAGCAGTAAAGTTAATACTCAGTGCTAAGGGTGAAATATTAAAGAAAAAGGAAGGTTCTAACCTGGCATCTAAATGTATACCGTGAAGATGCCAGGAGTATCTTCCTGGAAAGAGCATTCACAGATGGGGACCACAACATAGAAGGATCTTCCATTGGTAGTGCCCATTGCACCACTGTGGGTGGAGGCACTCTGGGAAGAGTTTCTGAAGATGGCCTCAGCAACTGGGCTGGAACATATGGGGGCTGCAGTTCTGGAGACACACAAGTTAGCTGCTATGAATGATTCAAAAAACAGGGAATGAATGAATGAATGAATGAATGAATGAATGAATGACCTATGCAACCACATGGGTCCAATACCATGTCCAAATAAGCCTGGCTTCCATTCAGCTGAAGCCTTTTCAACCACATGTTTACAACTCTTCGTGGAACTTGAACGGGGAAATGGCTCAGGAGGAGGGCACAATACTCTAAATGGAGGAGGTCCTGTATTCATTCCTCAGCAACGCCAGGCTGGGCTGGGAAAGATCCTTGTCTGAGCCACTGCCAGTCACTGTAGACTACACTGGACCAGAGGGACCAATGCCCTGGCAGAAAACAATGCCCTGTCTTGTGTTCTTAACAGCTTTGCTAAGGATGCTATCCCAAGTGAAGATCTAACAAAGTGCATCGGGACCCTCAGACAAACTCAGAGCTTTATTGTGTGCTCACCATTCCTCATTTGCAGTATTTGGGGGTGGGGGGTGTCTAGACAGTGTCGACACCCTTCATTGTCTCCTCTGCTTTTCAACCATAGTTCCCATTGGTTAGTTTTGGGGGCCAGCAAAATGTGAAAGGGTGGTTGTTTTGCTTTTGTTTTGCTTTGCTTTGGAATTATGACCCAAAATTGTTACCATGTGCCATGAAATTGCATCATTCCACTTTGTTCCCCTAGGTCATAGTGCCACCTAGTGAGGCCTCCAAGAAAACCAAAACGCAATGCAGTTTGACTCATGGGAATAAGCCTGCACCGATAAAACCATGAATAGGTATTATAAGGAGAAACCATATGGGTGTCCATGGCAAGTACTGCTGGGTGTGTGGAGGAACTCTTGCACCAAGGCACTTTGAAAGGGTAGACAGAATAACATTGATTTCCAATGCATCCCTGTAAAATAAGGGTGACATAGTAGAAAATACTGAAAACAGAAAAGGGGAAAAGCAAAAACAAAAAACAAGTGTGCAGAGAGCCTAAGAAACAAAATGTGATCAACTCTGCCTGGGAGGTGGTTCAGAATGAGCTTCAGCTAATTCTCTCAGAAATGAGATTTTGCATTCAAAAATGTTCTTAGAAATGTGGCACTTGCTTTTCAAAATCTCCTCATTGGGCAGCAGGGAGATGTTGGACACAGGAATCTAGACTACAGCATGAAGTTGCACCAAAATCTCTCATAACTTTATGGCTAGTCTACTAGAACACATTCTGACAGAGCTTCATAGATTGACAAATTTAAATTTGAATATCAGTATGTTTGCATAGTCATTCAACTGTGTGATCTGGATCATTCATTCACCTGATCTGATAAATGACCATGGGGACATTGCTTGCAAACCTTGTAAAAATCTGAGGAGAAACCACACTTGGATGTGAGCCCTTTGTGCCTGTTAGAATCAACAGATATGAAATTTACAGTACCTTTCTCTTCTGTTGTATTTAAGCCATAGACTCGTTTATTAGGTAAGGGGAAATTGTTGCCTTGGCTTTCCATAAAAAATAGGAATCATTGGGCATCAAATCCCAGCTTGGGCAGCTTTAGGAAATAATTTTAGATATAAACATGGACAGTTAAAGCCATATTTATTTAAAAGATGAACCCGTAGCCTGTGGCAATGTCCTATGTTGATGTGGCACAGATTTATGTGTAAGCACACTTATGCAAACATGCATGCTAGTAAAACATGGTTGCACATGCTTACAGCAAGTCTTATCTAGCAATACACTGTATGGATACCTACAAACAATGATCTCTAAGTCAAAACCGAAACAAAATCTTATTAGACAACACGCAAATGATGAACATTCCTCTACTCTCTTAAGAAAATCTCATTTCCACCTCATGAAGAAAACTAAAATTTCTTAAGTGATAAATATGCACAGATTGCCAGCCCCCGGTAATATTCCACAGATAGGTGCAGTATATTTTCTCTCCCCCACACCACACACCACTTAAAACATATCTAATTGCAGCAATATTTCACCACCAAAGCTTTAACACTGAAAATTCTTGATTAGTGAATCAGTCGTTACCATTTTTCCTAGGTCTCCCAGTAACTCCAACACACATACAGATTTTCTTGCTCCCATAAAGTTCTACATCCATTTAGTTTCTTTTATTTGGGAATCTTTCAGAGTGCCACTGATTTCCATGCATTATAGAAGCTAAATTGTTCGTATTTTTTTAAACATGTTTGCATCACAACATAAATAGGAAAGAGCAAGTTACTAAAAAAAAAATAGGAATTGTACTCTTGATATGTTTTCCAATCTTGTTCATGAGGACAGACCACCATAACTTACCACCCCATGATTTAAATGATTTAGATTTGATTAAGCCCAATGGTTTGCCCTCCCTCCCTACCTTTTCAACTCCCCTTCCCAGAATAATATCATACTTGCCAGAAAACTATAATGCAAAACAACATGCTAAATAGATATTCAGAACAATTGACAACCATAATTACTCCATGTTTTCTCCTAAAGGGGTTATCCAGGACCGTAATAATGTCAGAAATATGCCCCAAAGAACAATATTGCTGAGAAGAGAAACCAGGATCAAATAAAGAGACCTTGTGTAATTATGTTATTTGTCTCCTCCAAAAGCTCCTGCTCGTATTTGTATCTGGTGTGCGGAAGGCCAACTTCAAGGGAAGCACCAGCATGTTTCCGATGGATACATATAAATCAAAAAAGCTGATGGCTAATTTTGCCTTGCTCGATTCTAATGGCAGTGCTTGGCAGGTCTGCTTTAAATGTGGAGCTATGCCTGGATTTTGCCCTGAGCTAAAGATGCCACCTTTAATATACCAAACTGTCAAGAATTTGTTTTTTTGTCATAAATGAAGCATGGGGCTGTGCTTTAATTTTCTTCAGTGCCCTCTGTCAGGTAATAACCATAAATACTGTCCCGAATCATTAAGTCACAACCTGAAATGTGATCCTGCCCAGTTCCCAATCAGACAGCCATCTGGAAGATGAAAGAAGTCTATTTTCAGTTTGGAATGATCCGGACTGTAATTTGTAGTAACGTTCTTAACAGGCTGTTGTAGCGACATTAACCAGAGACTGGTCTCCCTTACTAAAGGGAATGGTATTGTGTGAAATGCCAAAAAGCATTCTCAGAACACTGCACCACACTAGCAGCTTTAAACCTTGCACAGTTCCGTGGTTTTTTAATCAAGTGCCACATTCTTGAATGGGCACTGGCCATTCAGCCAGGACTGGAGAAATAAATAATGCCATTGTAAGCGTCAGGATTCTAACTGGGCAATAATTTGTTCCACTATATTGTCAATGGCTCTTTTAACTTGGGGACTGTTTGAATGATAATAATATATTGTACTATTTTTCCTTCCTGTGGTTGAAATAAATATTTCCATTATAGAGGTTTGGGTTTGGGGAACTTTTTTGCTTGTTGTTTTCCAGTGGAACAGACCTTGGGAAAGATCTGTGTTGTGTCACTAAAAGAACAGTAAATGATACTGGGTTGTATTGGTTGAACTGTGCAAAGCCATCCCGACACAAAGGTTTCGATTAGTGGGTGAACTCACTAAACAGAGGAAGTAGATCTGCATAAAAAGAATGGATCGAACAAATAGGCAAGTAGCAAAACATTCTTACTTCTATCTTTCCACTGGAGTTTGGCAACTCCAATATCAGTGGGGCAGTTTACCCACACAGAGTTATAGTCTGAACTTTTGAGGGACCATCCACAGTGCTGAACCTATTAAGAGAGAAAAATTCAGCCCTGCAGTGAGTCCCTCTACTGTACAGACTGGTGAACTCTACCACTGATCTTGGCGCTATCAGCTTCTCTTTCTCTGCATTATTTCTTGTTCTGTGAGGGCTGGTACCCTAAATAGCAGCTTTACATCAAAGAGTTCCTGCTTTCTTCTTCCAACACTGTAAGATCTCTAAGCAGCTTTGGAGCAATGAAGCTCTGCTTTCACAAATTTCCACTATCTAACAATAGCACAATATTCCTTGTTTGTATAGACCCGCTAAATGTAGATGAAATAATTGCTGAGTGAACTGAAGTTGCTGCGACAGAATTTGGAGGATGGCTGAGTACTCAAAAGTCTACAGTGTGGTTCCCTATAAATCAAAATTAGTATGCTTAGGATTGGTTGCAGTCTTTTTATCCATATGAACGATACATCATTGCAAATGTTCAACTTCTTATAGATTGTTTTTGCTAGGGAAAGTTGAAGGCAGAAGAGGAAGACCAAATGTGAGATGAGTTTGCAAGAGCTGAACAAGGCTGTGAAGAGCAGGACTTTCTGGAGGGCTTTCATGGTTATGAATGCTTTAAATATATCCGGTTCAGGCATCCTGTTCAATTACTCCAGCTTAGAGACCACGTGCACATGGACTTCTGGGATGCACAAGATTCTGCAGTGATCACAGCATTGTCTTTGCAGCACACGTTTCTTTGAATGCAGAGAGCTTCCATGTGAGTGACCTTGCGGACAGACAGACTTCACGTATGCATTAGAGCCCCATGTCCTCAGGATGACTCTCTCACAGAAGAGCATAAAAACTAGAGAAGTGATGTGAGCTGTACAAAGAGTGGGCATTTACACTGTGAAGGCACATTGTTTATGTCTTCCTGGGGCATGAAACTCTGATTTCCTTGCAAGAATGTTATCTTTTCTCCAAGAGATACAAGACCGAAATGCTGAAAGCATGCTATTGTATAGAGCATGTAGAAGCCCTAAACATGCTGTACAGTACTACATTGTAAATGACTTTAAGAAAACAGAAAGCCTCTTTATACCAAGCCAGATCATTGGCTCACTGAGTTTAGTAATGTCCATTCTGACTGGCAGTAGATTGAAGGACATGGGGCCTTTTCCAGCTCTACCTCCTAAGACCTGGGATTGAATCTGGGCCTTCTTGCTTATATATCAGTTGCTCCATTGTGTTGCTCCAGATCCTTACAACCTCCTCCTCCCTGGTTGGAAGAGTTTGGTTAATTCCCCAGCTGAATGCCCTTCTGGATCTCAGGACCAGTTATTTTAAATGTCATGCCTTGTTTCTTCCACTAACCTTAGATTTATTGCCATCATTATACTCCTAAGAATCTTAAATACATGCAAATATTAAAAAAGGCCAGGCTATAGAATGTAAACACAGGGAGAAATTCTTAAGTCCTGGAACAGTGAATAACACAGACCCTTCCCATATCTGAATCTGAATCCTGCTTCTTATATCTTATTCCTATCCATGTGTCTAACCAGTTACAATGACTTAAGAATGTCTCTTCTCTGAAGGAGCAGTCACTCAGGTCTTCCTGAGCTACTAGACTCTTTGCTTTCATTCTGTCTGTGTTTATGTTATAGCATTTCTATTTTTTATGTGCAGATAGCATATGCATTATCTCTCAGATCTAGCACTTCTTCCACCCTTAATGGCATTATCCACATATCTCAGTTTGCTTGGAATAAACCAAGTTACAGCAGATACCAATGCAAAGATGTTTTCTCTCTTCACATGAAAAAAACCCTGCTTTTACCTGATATTTGTAGCAGTCTTTTTCTTCCAAAGGCTGTGGAAACACTAGATGAATTCTGAGCATGAATTCAGCGGTCATGTGGGCTCCTTCTGCAGATGGACTCAAAATAATTGAATGCTAGAAAACTATTTTGCAAGCACAAGTAACTGAATCAAGGATGACCTGAATTAATATCATTTGTCTCTTGCTATCTTAAAGCTGAACTGCTCCCTTCATGTCATTGATTAAGGTTTCTTTCAGCTGATTGAAGTCTGCTGGGATTATTTCTGCACACGATATAGACAAGGAAGGATCCAGCAGATCCCTGGAAGTCTCATCTTACTTAGGTGGAATGGCCATTTTACAGAGGGCAGTTGTCTATTTGAAGGGCAGCCAGAAGACTGTCCTCAATTCTGAAATGCTTTCTATTTGAATTGCTGTCCAGTCCAGGTCCAACTTAAGGATAAGGAACCAGAGAGCTTTGGCTATTGGAAGATATAAAAATGAAATAAGTAAGTCATCAGAAGGAAAAGCTGGATCTTGAAGGCACCCATCAGCAGCACTTATCTATGGAATGCGCTCCCCAGGGAGGTTTGCCTGGTGCCGTCGTTATTTGTTTTTCGGCGCCAGGCGAAGACCTTTTTATTTAAGCGTCATTTTAATTGTTAATATTATTTGATTATTTTATCTGGCCAGGGCGACTTATTTTATTTTATATTGTTATTTCTTGTATTTTAACCTAATGTTGTGAGCCACCCCGAGGCTTCGGCGAATGGGGCGGCATAGAAATGTTTTAATAAATAAATAAATAAAATAAAAGGAGCAAGACACTCAGCTCAGCTGGACCCAGCCTTCCATAATTTGCCCAAATACGACAGATTTATATTTAAATTAAAATAATTATTTTTATATGTGCACCTATAGTATAACTTAGCTTATGCTAATTATTTTTATTCTTATTACTGAATTTGCTTGGAAGCTGCTTGCTAGCATCACGCTCTCTGGGAGGCCATTATGTTATGCAAAGTAGCCCTTTGCTTTTGTCCTTCCTTTTGGGGATTCTAAAGAGGCAACCCCACATATAGCTCATTATGCTCAGCATATCAATTTCTATGGCCTGTAGTAGGAGGAGGAGTTGTACCCATCTCTGTGCCCAGTTACCTTTGAATGTGTTATCCCAATGGATTGCATGGCCTTTACTTCTCAGCAGTCTGGAAGTGGCCATCCAGTGTGTGACCCAGCAGTACCTGAACCTGCCATTTTTGGGTTGTACCAAAATCTCCTACTCATTTGGCTGCACCTTCAAAGTTCCCATGCCTTCATACGACCCAGTATGAGAATAATCTGTCACTACAATAATCCTACCATATTATTATAAAGCAAAAAGAAAACACTATTCCATTTTCTCCAATTAGGATGTAGTTGGTTGGTGTGTGTGTGTGTGTGTTAAGTCTATCTAATCTCACTGAAAAATCTCTCGGTGTGTGTTTTTTTTCCTTAACGGTGCCATATTCATTTGGACAAAGCAAAGTCATGATTACATGCGGCGAGCTGAAGCTTTCTGCATTCCATGGTCACAGTAATGAAGTCATTAAATTACTAGGTCAGAGGCCCCAATTCGCAGAGAATAATACTGGTTTATTATTTCTAATCTTATTAAGCTAGAAAATGGTCTTGAGATGTAACGTCAGCTTGTAATGGCTGGAGTATTGATTATATTAACCTTGAGCTCATGGATAATTCACAGAGCCCAATTTCATTTAATTCCTGTAATTTTTAAAACTGTCCTTTCCAATTGCCTCATGGAAAACAACCCCAAATTATTTTTATAAATAATGTAAATTTATTGATTATAAGATTATGTTTTTCCGTGGATTTCCAAGAAAATGTCTTTGCATAATTACTTGAAGAAGTCATTTTGTGTGCCTTTTAAAAGACCTTTTTTAAAAAAGGAAATATATCTTTTTATTAAACATGGAAACCAAACCATTTCCATGCATTTGCCAGATAGCAGTCCAACCTAATATTTTATACTGAGTCCTACACATTTTGAGGACCTCATAACTGAACATCATCCTATATAATATAATCTGATTCATGCATAATGAGTGACTGCTGTCAATGTTATCTTTACTATCTCTTATTTCCCTTAGGACTATAATGTGTTTGATGTTATAGCAACATTGGACAAGGAAGTCTTAGGATTCAATTTTCCTCTTTATCAATGGCTTAGTCCTCAGGGCTGAAGTATACATGATAGAGAGTTCTTATGCTCTCTGGTTTTGAGCTTTTTGTAAATGAAAAATTTAGTTGCAAGAGTCTAAAATTGGAAAAGATGGTGGATGGAGACCGTATTTCACTTCTTCCCTTCTTATGATTTTGTTCACTCAGAATCATCATTGTGTATTTCCCTGTGCGAGGAAAGAGATGGAATTTGTATACATTTCCCCCTGTGGATAGAAAACAACTCAGAGGATTGTAAGAAGCATCAGAAAGGTCTAGGCCAGGAGAGGGCAACTTCAGAAGGTCCAGAAAACATTTTGATAACAAGCTAAGTTTGTCCACTGTGGTGTTCCATAGCAGTTTGTGTCCAATTTTTGATGACAAGAGCAGGTGTAGCAGTAGATGCTTTATAACATGCTGGCCAAGTGTCCCACTTTATAGTACACGTCTGTATTTGAAAGTCTATCAGAAGATGGTCCTCTGTTTGCTCTTTGCCTGTATTTCAAGGACTGTCTAGTCTAATTCTGGTTTAAAGATAACCTAAAAAAGAAGAGCATCAACGATTAGCACCTCAATGGACTAAGCAAACACCTGGTCATATGGTGATGGATATTATATTTCTACTAAGTTTTAGTAATTATTTCTAAATTTAAATCAATATCTTTAAAATAGCATATGCAATGTTTCTGCAACACTGCATCTTCTTCTGTCTTCCTCTTTGCCATTGCATGCCCCCTTGTTTCACAAGGAATTACCCTCAGTACCCTAGTGGATAAAAGCCTATACAATATGCACTGTTAGCCCTGGGCTCAGAACTTGGTCCAGCGACTGCCCAGCCTTAATACATAACAAAATGGCTCTGTGCTGTCCTCGGTGTGGTACAATCCACACCCTGCTGAAGTCACCCAGAAAATGTCTTTACAAATGATGCAAAGGGTATATTAATTCCCTGAGCCACTTACATCAGAAAGAATGTACATTTCATCAGGAAATAGCCTTCTTCCATAGAAGACATTCGGATGGGATGCTCTATGATGTGCTCCTATCCTTAGGTATTAATATGTCCACATTTGTTGTTTTTATTTATTTATTGCATTTGTATGTTGCCCCATAGCCAGGGGCTCTCTGGGCAGCTCACAGCACCACACGCACACACAGATAAAAATAAGTAACAACAACAAACAAACCATGAAACGTAATAGAATTAAAATAGAATATAAATATAAATACAACCATATAAATAGGAACAGGAGGAAAATAAACACAATGCAACCAATAATGAAAACCAATAAAACAATAAACCAGCAGCAAACCAAAAGATAAAGTGGATGGGTTTTTGTTGTTTTTATGATATCCTATGTCTCTGGATTGACTTTTTCTTCTTCATTACATTTTTTTTTTAAAAACTGAAACATACCACTACAGTAAAAGAACTTGCATTTTAAGCTGGTGGGTTGAAACTGGATTCTTACCCTTTCCTGTCCCACACATTCAATCCTTCACTAAAGAACTTTAGGCCACCCAGTATTGCCCTTCCAGGGCTGGTGGTCTGCAATATGTTGCTGCTTGAAGCTGAGCAGCAAAAGGTGCTTCTGTCCCTCCCATGTGTAAATGCAGAGCACCTGATGCCAATCAAATTTCCCAGGAAGGGGAGGGGAGGGGGAGAACAACAACAACAACAGAGGTAACAGTTTGCTACCCTTTGTGACCCCCTTTGCCATAGGAGAAACCCTGTCTCCTGCCAGAGCTTCATATTCAGGAAGCCCAAACCACAAAACTGAGTAAATTAACAAATAAGAAAATATATGTAAATCAATAGGGATGATAGTGAAGGTGGTAGTGGTGTTATTTTAGGGATGCTCTTCAACCTTGCTTTTCAGAACCATTTCTTCTGGAATTTCAGGAGACTTTTTGCATTCTCCTTTCTTTTCTTCTTTCTGTACCTCCACAGCTTTGCTAGCAACTTTCCACATGCACACATGAATGAAATGAATGTGAGCCAAGTCACTGAACCAATCTTTAAGACCTTTTGCTGAAAATTCTTTCCTAAAGGAATATTTATCACCTCAGAAGACACGTGCGGGCAGACCATGTTATTTAGGGACCTGTAATGCCCAAGTAATGATCACAATAAATCAGACCTCATTATTATGTAAGGGAGGTCTGGATGAACGGCCTTGCTAGGTAATGAGGTCTAATTCAGTATCACGACATTATTTTACTCAGTATTTGTCACTGGAGGGAAAAGTAGAACTGGTGCTGAGGGCATCCTAATTGATCCAGAATTCTTCTGTGATGACGAGCCAGCCAGCTTGGCTTTAAGAGTTGAAGTCAGTGCTTTGCAATGCTGCTTTGCAACTCTAAGAACAGCATTCCATAAAGAGGTTCTAATGCTGCTAACCCACCAGTGGCCCCTCACCAAAGGAAGAAGAGACCAGCTGGCTCATGAAAGAGGCCTGGCTCTAAAAAGAAGAGTGTGAGTCGCCCAGTGTAGGACAGCCAGACAGGCAGCATTTCTGAGTGATGAAGCTTCCCATTTCTCTTACAGACCTTGGTAGTAACCAGCTTATGATGGTTATACCATCATAAGAACAGAACTTAAGGAGAGTTGTACTGGATCAGATCAAAGGCTCAGCTAGACTAGCATTCTGTTCCCACGGTGGCCAACTAGATGCCACAGGAAGCCTGCAAAAAGGATAAGAGTACAATGGCAATGTTTTGCTTGTGTTCCCCAGCAACTAGTATGAAAGGCATATCACCTCTGTTACTGGAGATAATACACAATCATAATGACTAGCAGCTACAAATCACCTCCTCCATCTATTTCTTTAGAAGAACAGAATTATCTCCCCTTCTTTAACATACACTACTGAGCATGCTCGGTAGCATAAGTTAAGTATATGTTAGTCCTGAGCATATGTTAGTCAGGACTACAAAATGAAGCCTACTTCCCACTTCCTGCCTATAAGATTTAAGTGTTCTATTCAGAAGGGAAACCAGATACATCTACATTCTATAAAAGAGGATCAGAGTCTATTCCTTGTGTTATTTAGCACACAAATAAGACTGAAATAAAAAGTGGGGAAGACTATCAACACCTGCATAATTGGCAAGAACAGGACATGTCCTTATGTAGCCTGAACTACTATCAGAAAAAGTTCTCCTCATCTCCAGTTGTCCAGTTGTGGCTGGATATTGGGACCAACACCCAGGGGTCCCTGAAATGACGGGACGGGCAGAGTGGCAAACAAGCTGCATTTCAACCATGCAAGTAGAACTTCCTTTCTGACCTTGCCAGCTCAATGCAGTGAGGTCTGAGCTCAGGGGGCTGGGTTGGCATTCCAAGACATGTAAGGGATGAAGTCAGTATGCATGGTCCCATCACAGGACCCGCTTTTGAACCCTCATACATTCAGGGCAATTGCTTTTTACACATGAGCCTGGGAAGGAGCTGGATTTTGTTCTAGGAAGCACAGTTCCAATAAGGTTTATCCTATTGAGAACATATTGGGATGGATCTAGGATCTGCCCTCCATGAGCTTATGCCAGTTTTGGAGGGATCTTTTCCTTCCACCCAGCTCATGCGTCCAGTGGCATCTCATGACTCTCTGTGACTGGTCACGCATCACACCAAGCTACTATGGATTAATTAACCTCTGATTCTTAGAGGCAGATGTAAACACCCATTTTGAATATTTAAGCTTATCATGTCCTGTGAAACCAGTGAGGATGTTTGTTGTTGGCATAGTTAAACCATGGCCTGTTTAAAGGTTGTGGGCAGTTTGTTAACCTCCTGAACAACTCATCCTGGGCTGGTTCATACAACATGCCATCCAGTCTCTGAGTCCTGAACGAGTAAACCATGAGTGCTGCAGCAATCATGTGAGTTACAGCAGTCATGTGAACTGTGTAGCTTTTACAGGAAGCTCAAAGGGACAGCAGGGAAAAAAGGGGAGCAGGAAAGTCCACTTCCACCCATGAAAATAACTTAGCAAAAACCTGAATCCAACTTTGGATGATGGTGAAAACAATCAGAA
Source organism: Varanus komodoensis (assembly GCF_004798865.1). Classification (NCBI taxonomy): domain Eukaryota; kingdom Metazoa; phylum Chordata; class Lepidosauria; order Squamata; family Varanidae; genus Varanus; species Varanus komodoensis. The sequence continues at coordinate 1,240,456 of NW_025336321.1, forward strand.
AAGGGGAGAATCCAGGCATAATTTAAACTGTGAGAACGGAAGATCAGTCTTCTAATATATCTTCTCAAAGTGGGAAAATGGTCATTGCTGCATGTTGATCATAGTGGGGGTCACTGACCCAGTACACATGATTACCACATGCTTACGTAAAGCAAGAAATATTACAGCAACAATGGGTGTCAGTTTGCTGATTCATGCTTCGTGTTATCCCTAGTTTCTCATGTTATCCAACAAACCACTCCACAAGCCTCCAACAGGCCACAGATTCTAGGTGGCTTGTTAACCACCTCAACAAGCCTACTGCCAGGTTCGGACTATCTGGGAAGCCATGCCCAGCAAGGGTCATGATCCAAATCCACTGGCATGTAGCTGGCATGTACAGGATGGTTAACATGCTGCTGTGGCTTATTAACCAACCTAATGTCATGTGAACTGGCCCACAATATTCAGCGTAGTCCCACCCATCACAGTCAATTCAGTTCTGGCAAGATGTGCAGTTTCCATTAATAAAAATGCACGTTTAATTTTGTGCAATTTTTTCCCTTTGTCATTTTGAAGCCAGCTACCAAAGCTACGGGGGAAAGTAATTGCTCCAGGGAGGTATTTCTTTTTGACTTGTGCCTATCAGCTGCCATTTCATACTGTCTGCAGCCCTTTATCATAACAATCCATTTATTGCTTGGTGTAATTCTTTATGCACAGCTTTTCATATTGATCATCTAACATTGTTACTTTGGGTCATTCCATGTCAGAGACAATGGGAAGATCAATTTTAACTAAATGAAAGGAAGAACTTGCTTTGAAAGCATCCAGCAGCTGGAATAATTTTTCTTCCTCCCTTCCCCCCACCCCACTTTTAAACCATAAAGCTTTTACTAGAGTAGTGGAAAAGTCATTATGGGACAATGAGCCATGCTCTTTACTGTGCAATATCGAATTCTGGGTTGGATTCAGACTTAGAGTACAGCCATTGAAATCAATGGAACTTAAGTTAATCATAACTAATTTAAGACCCATTGATTTCAATGGTTTTGCTTGAAGTATGACTATACCTAGATACTGTGCAATAACATGCACATTATTCAATGCTCTGATGGAAATTTATCCCACGTAATTTTAGACCATTCTTCTTCTACAATGGAAAAGAAAGTTGGGTGAGGAGAATCATTCACTTTGTTCAGGGTTCTTATGTTTACTGTCCCTGTGAACAGCTGAGGAGTGTGCATGAATGGCCCACCTTTCATTGTACAATCGTCTCTATGAGGCCTTTTAAAGCCTGGGGATTGTGAGCAATGCAGAAATCTGTACTACCAAGAAAGCACACACTATTCCACCTGAGCCAACATACCAATAAGGTCAAAAAAGCACCAAAACGAATTTAAAGTGATAAACTGCTGTGTGAATGAGGCAGAAAAACTGAAGTTTCTCTGATGTGGGAAAAACATCTTTCAGGAAATTAGAGCATTTCCTCTTCCTCCCCTCACTCCAATGGCCAGGAATGATGCTAGGCTGTAAACACAGAAGTGATGCTATCGCCATGCACGATGGTCTAACCCCTTGCACATTGTGAGACTCACCAGTGGGAAGCTACTGAGAATTTCTTTTCCCACTGGAGAAATTTGATGAAGCTGTCCAGCCAGTCTCTCCATCCACAAATACGGTGAAGAATTTCAAGAGGCCATTTCTGTAGCTTTAGGATTATCTAAGTCCACATCCAGAGTGGCATGTTTGCGGGTGCACCAAATAAGCACTATCAGCAGCCAGAATCCATAAGGAAACGGTGCTTCATTTCTGCTTGTGAAGGATAGCATGTGGTATTGTGTTTTATAGCAGCTAGAATGTTGAGAAAGCAAACGCACCAGAAATCCCACCTACATTCTGTATGACAGAATTGCAGGATCCCCAGGGCCAGGGAACAAATTCAGCTCACCTGCAACCCCACCCTGGGTCTTTGACATTCCCTAATGACCTCTCTCTCTTTCCTTCAGCCCAGCCCAGCCCCTTTCCCCCAGCCACTGATTGTTCTTGGGTTCCCAGCTTTTGCAGTTTCCATTGTAAAAGATTGGGATGCCTTTCCTAAAGCTCAGCCTTTGGCAGTAAGATTCAAGCTACAATCTGCTGGCTTTTCCAGCATTTGGTCCCTGCCCCATTTGCCCTGTCACCTTTGCCTTTGGACCCCACCCACCACTAGAATTCAGGAGCGTCTCCAAATTGGGATTGAGATGTCTTGCTGAAAGAGGTTCTGCATTCCAGCCATACAGCTGTGCTAAAAAGAACCCACATCTGGGGAAGAACTTTGAGAAGGGACCATACCTTAGTAGTAAGCACCTCCTTCCCATGGGGAAGATTCAGGTCCAGCCCCTGACTTCTCCAGTGAAAAGGTATCAGGTAGGAGGGGATGGGAAACACATGTGCTGGAGACCCCAGAGAGTTCACCACTGTCACTCTGAGGAAACAGCACTGGACTGCTAGATGGACCAGCACTATGGCATGTGATAAGGCAGTTTCCTTGGAATCCCTTGTCCCATCATGGCTGCTCACTTGCAGAGATGATGTCTTCTGTGATAGCTTGTATCAGTATATCCGAACAGAGAAGGTGTTGCAACCTGCTGAACCTAACCCCATGGTACAAAGCCATGAAGAGTTCAGGTTGTGTTCAAGATGCTGCCGCCCACATGCAGGAAATGTTTCTGTTAGCAAGAGAAAGCTTCATGCTTCTTCTCCCAGGGCCTCCATTCCACACTTCTGCCTCCAACTATGGGAGCCTTTCTATCTGAATGCATATCCAGTGTGGTTCCACATGGGCATCAGCTGCCAGGATTATGACACATGGATTTGACACAGTGCCAAATCTCTTGGTGGCTTCATGCTTGCTGCAACACCCTCCTGGTAATGTCTGATCAGGGCAGGAATTCTGGAAATTAGCTCAGGCCTAGCAGATGCTTCTGAAAAATCAAGTTTGTCAACTCTCAAACTACTGAAAATATACTAGAAAAAATACACAGTACGGGAAGGGATAGAAAGAAGGCAGGGCTGAGGAAAGCCAGTGAACTGTGTCGTTGTAAAACTAAGGCCATCTAGAAGATGGAGAGATTATTTGAGGTTAATTCAAGTAAGATGTTTTTGTGATAAGCTAACTAAAGATGCATATGAGCTAAGAAATAAAAATATTCCAAATTCTATTGCTAGATCCATACCGGGTAGACAAATGGTGAAATGTGAAAAGCTGATTGTGCAAAAGCATAATCAATCGATCGATCCATCCATCCAATGTTCTTTTGTATGATCAAATAATCACAATATTATATTGTTATTTCATATTGAATCATAACAGAGACCTAGTATAGTGCAGAATGTGGAATTGGAACTCACAAGTTCTCGGTTCTAGTCCCAAGTCAGCCATGAAGCTCAGTGGCTGACTTGGGACATAACACAGAGCATAACACAGAAAAGAGACAAAGGATTATGTATACTGCCTTGGATTCCTTCAGTTAAAGGCAAGTTATAAGTGTAAATACTAATGCTAATAAGAACAACAATTGTTAGTTTTTAATATTCTCTCTGTGCTCCTTTAAATCCTCTGCACCCTTACAAAAGAACATATGAAGAGCCTAGAAATGGTTCTCAGAAGCATACTGGGAATGAATCTCACTGAACTTAGTAGGGTTTACTTGTGAGTAGACAAATGCAGGTATGCACTGTCAAAAATGTAGCGGAAAGAGTTGCAACTGGACTTTCTCAGTAAACACTGTCTCTGCACTCAGACATTTGGAGTGGGATCAAAGGGATCTGGTTTTAGTCCCAACTTGGCCATGAAGCTCGCTGATTGACTTTGGGCCAGTCACAGGTTCTCAGCCTAGCCTACCTCACAGCCTTATGAGGACAAGAAATGGAGAGGTAGAGGAGGATCTTGTGAGCTACTTTGGAGTCCTTGCAGAAAAAAAGGAGATATACTTGTCATAAATTAAAATGAACATGTAAATAAAAGGGGAGTAAGCATTTAACATTTTGTCTTGCAGACCAATGCATTCAATTTTCTATAAGAGTTGAGCAGATGCTTCTGAAAATCCATGTATCTGGCTTTGTGGGTATCATTTTCAAAAACAATTCCCTCCTAGATGTATGAGCGTTTAGCTCAAAACATTAATTATAATTTATCAATGTTACGTGTTGTGCTTAGTGGTGCACAGTGTATGTTGAACAGCTGATTAACTTTGTATTGATCGGAGTGCTTGTTCAGTAAATGGAGAAGACAGGAAGGCATAACATATAAAGAGAGCTTGCCACACTGAACATCCTGAAAATGTGCCTTCACTACAGAATTGGACAGATGAACATGAAAGCCCCCGCCAATTTCATTCCTTCCCTCTCTGGCCTAATCCTGCTCACAAATATTAATTTTCCCCAGGTGGAGCAGGAGGAGAAAGAAGCAGTGGGTGTGTTAAACGAAACAATGACAAGGCACCCTGACAATAAGCCATGGTGTGTTGATTCTTGCGTAAATAGTCAATGGCACATGCAACAAATGATGAGCCTTTCTAAGGGTTGTTCACCCCTTCCCTCTGAGTTTTCCCTTCGGTATCCAGGGGACACTGCAGTGGTGCCAATTCTCTCCTGCTTTGTGCCATGATTATAAGCTGATTTCAGCTCACCGTGGCTTTTTCCTCCTTGATCTTTTTCCTCCAGGGATTGTAAAGTCTATTTTCACAACCTCCATTTTGATAGCCACTTACAACCTCCTCCAATTGTCCAAGTGGCATCCTGGAGGGACTGCCAGCGATTCTCAAACTGCATTGCTGCTTTTGTTGCTGCTGTTTTTGCACACTCAATGGAAGGGTTTGCGCAATGCAACAAGCCATAGTGGTTTCTTCAGCAGATGGCCTGTTGTGTTGACCAAACCCTGTTGTGGTATTTCATGTTTGGTTTTTAGAAACCACTGTAAGAAACAGCAGTCTGTTCTGTGGTTTCCATGCTTCACCATGATTTCCCTAATTGTCCTGACCCATCATTATGGTTTCCACAGTCCTACCACAGAGTCTCCTGGAAAGAGTGGCAGCTCCAGCCATCCAATATGTGATTTAAATTCAAGTGCAGTGGCTGATGGGATATGTGCCAACAATGGAAAGACTGGGCAAGAAGGGCTGGAAACTACACTCATGTAGAAACCCCTTGACTGTGTGTAAGGCACATCCAGGTTAAAAAAAAACTCCACAGGATGGCTTGCCATGATGTATGACCCCAGCCAGTGTGTGCAAATATTTTCTTCTTTAAAAATTATTATTATTATTATTATTATTACATTTCTATGCCGCCCCTTGCCGAAGCCTCAGGGCAGCTTACAACACAATAAGATACATTGAAATACAATAGAACTTAATAAATTACCAATAAATACAAAAATACACTGAGATATAATAATATAAAATTAAAATTAACAGTATAAGATAAGTAAATAAAGAATATAGGAGGAGGAAAGAGAAGGAAGAAGAAGTTGCCCTGGCCAGATCATATGTTTTAACAATTAAAATGATGTTTAAATAAAAAGGTCTTTACCTGGCGCCGAAAAACCAGTAACGACGGTGCCAGGCGGACCTCTTTGGGGAGTGAATTCCATAGGTTGGGCGCCACTGCACACATTTGGGAAAGGCTGCCTTGTTGGTCAAAGGCAATCACTGGAATGCATGGGTAGGAAAAAAGTAAGACTAACAACTTGAACCAGCATTCAGTTTGATGACTTGATTGCATGTCAACTCAGCTGAAAACATACCTGAGGAGGCTATTTGGATCCCCATTTGAGAATGAATTTGTCTTCAGTCTTCATTTACTAGTCACTAATGAATGATCAATACACCCTAGTTCAATAGGTCAACAGATTTACCTTCAAAGTATTATGCTCTTCTAATTAATATTTTGTCTTGTACCTCTGCCTGGCACTACCTTCCAAGGTACCTTACAATGAAAATAAGCATATTGCATAGTAATGACACAGTAAAATTAAAAAGATAATAAAATCCACATTTGGACAGCCTTCCAATGTAATGCAAGTTATTCATCTCTGTGCTACATGATGACTAGGTGACTTCCGGAAAAATGAATGTCAGCTACTGAGAAGTATTCTGCTTGTTGATTGCTTTGTGGAGCTGGCAATGGTGAGGGCAAATATGGTGAAATGTTTGCCCCATCACTTCTTCTCAGCTGAGAATATTTGGCTCAACCCTAGTTCCAATCAAAGACATTACAAATAAAGCCAAGTGAGACAAAGACACTAGTCAGTTCATGTCTAAAAGGGTTGCACTCTTGTTGCAACAGAAACTCTAAGAATCCCAACAAACCAGCCCATTGGGAAAAATAGGATGTCAATGGAGAAAAAAGAAAAGGATACAACAGTCTGGGACAAACCATGACTCAGTTCTCAGAAATAAATGAGTAATGTTGCCATCTTATGCTAATCACCTTGGAGCAAGGCTTGCTGGATTCAGTAGGAGCTTATTTTTTGAGTTGGCATGTATAGGATTGCACTGAAAATATGCCTAGTGTGTAAGAGTCATGTAGTTATTCATTGGACACAAGTAGCTTTTGGGATAACGGCCTTAAAGCATTCTTTGTTGGTGAATTCTATATACAGCTACTTATTTAGTTATTAGATTTTTATCCTGCCTTTTCTTTATAACAACAGCTTACATCATTCTCCTCCTCCTGTTCTCAATCTTATCCCCACAACAACAACAACCCTGTGTGGTAGGTTGGGCTGAGGGTCTGTGACTGGCCCAGAGTCACCCAGTTGGCTCTGTGGCCAAGTGGAGACTAGAACCCAGTTCACCTGAGTCCCAGACCCATGATCTCAACCACTACACTGCACCGGCCCTTTTACTGTTCAGTCATCACTCTGCCAAACAAATGGGTCCTTATTAATCTGGAATAAATGGGTTTGGACTCGCTATTTTCCAGTGATTTGCAACATCCAACCCAACCCTTTAAGGTCCACCTGTGTAAGAAGAAGGGGCTGAGAGAGGAGTATGGCAGCCCCTGTTTTCAAATCTCTTTTGAAAGACTGGCTAAGAAACCCTACAAACAAAACCCCTTGTTAGCCAAATCAGCTATTGGGGCTGACTGTGGACACCTCTTAGAAGGTGACGGCTTCTGGTTGCTGTTCGCATATAGCAAATTGAGACACTGCAGTTTTTATCTGTTACTAGAATAAAGGGCCTTTAAAAAAGAAAAAGAAAACGCTGGAGCCCCACCGTCTCATTTTTAACAAGGACCAGCTGAGAAATGAAGGCAAGCAGCACACAAACCATCTTATGTCTGCCAATTCATTTCCTGGCCTGAAAAGTAGAGGTGGGGGGACTGCTCCAGTTTCCTCTTATGCAGGCCAAACATGGCAAAGCACCAAGGGAATTCTGAATGGAATCAATTGCACTTGTTACTGAGTTTTCTTTATTCTTATATTACCAAGGCCTGGATACTCAGCTGCAAACAATTACAATGAAGAGTTACTGACTAATGGTTTCCAGATTGCTCCATGATGGGGCATTAATTGAAAGGGACAATTTAAGAGCTTAGGCCATGTAAATGCATTTCTTATTCTGTCAGATTGAGAAATTTCGGCATGCAAGAGGCTGAAATGCTCAGAACTGATAAAGACTTAATAGTAGCCACTTAAATGAACATTTGGAAAAAGGGTTTTACATTTACGGGATCAAGAATAATTAAAATAAAGTACCAGGGCAGCTTTAAAAAAGCAGGGGAACAAATTATATAACAATGATCTAGGGCTGGTTCTCCAGGGCTTTATCCTTCCAGTGGGTTGCTGAATGTCCATCAGTCAGAAAAGCAGAGCCTGACCCAATATCTATCAGTCTGATCCTAGTCCCACTGAGGTGCAGCCAAGTCACCCCTCACAGTCTTAAGGGGTTTCGATTCCAGACCAGTGCTCACATTGTATTTTCTAGCTAAAGGATATCTTCCAAAATCAATTCCCTTGACAGAATACAAGGACTCTATTGCCTGAATAAATTTCACATTTGATTTCTGATCCCTTGCACATAGTTGAACTGTGCAAACCATATTCTGGAATATTGAAGCTAATAGGATTTTGAAAATCAAAGCACATATTCTATTCCATACTTATTCACTCAACAATAGGAACGTGTTCAGAGACAAGGACAAATTGCAGGAGTCATTCTGTGTTTAGAAATACAAGGAAATATGAACTGGTCAGGAAAAGGCAGACGTGTGTCCACACAAAGCCATGGTACTGTGATAACGTAGTTCATATTCTATTAATGATTATTCAATGCAAATACGTTGTTGTTGCCTTGCTCCCATTTGGGCATGTGAATGAAATTAACCCTTTGCCACAGTCCAGTGAGTGTCAGTAGGGTTCAAACAGCACAGTGTGACACATGTCAAGTCAGAAATAGATCCCATTGGATTCAGTGATGCTTACACTTACATAAGTGGCTATCACAGTCTAATTTAGGATAAGTCTAGCCAAGCACGGTTCAGAAAATGCAATCAGAAAAACGGCTGAGATGTCTGGGTAAGGAAAGAGGGAAACAAGTTAATTAATTTAAATCTTCGAGAGAGTTTCTGGCATCCTAGAATTTGTATTGTTTATTGGCTTAATTTTATCCCAAGTCCAAATACACTTTGAAATGTAACATATCATGGTATAATTTGTAGTTACAAAGCATGTCAGGTTGCCCATGATGGTGAGCAGAGCTGCTTGGCTTAATTGGATGGAATCACAGCCACTCCCTCCCCCTATCCAAAAAGTCTGATTAACAGCCAGGATAAACATAGCCCAGCAACCTAGGACACTGTTCAAGATGAAGCTCGCTCAAGACATAAAACTGCCAAGCAGCAAAGCACACAAAAGTAAGGGCTGAATGCAGAATTTTAAGTTCTAAGATTTTCATTAAGCTGCTGCATGGAAAGATTGGTACAGGGGCCGAAGGTGAAGCCAGTCTTGAATGTTTAATAAGATGGCGGCAAAATGAAAAGGAGTCCAGAGAAAGGGAACATGAAGGTTCAGATCCCAAGAAGGAAAAGATGTAGGGGAGTCCTTGTTTTTGAGGGATATTTTCCAGCCCATGCACTGAGAAGTTAGGCATTCCAGGATGAGTTCCAGATTTTTCCTCTTACATTCAGCATCATTTTTCTAGTGGCATACAAACCCTGACAGACTGTCTGAGGTGAAAAAATGAAACTGGTTCCATATCCTGGTTCCATGTATGGCATTTAACCAGGCCGGCCTTTGAATCTTACTTTGGCCTCATTGAGAGCTGCAGATTAGTTTAAGGGAAGGGATGAGCAGTTATGCACTACCAAAATAAGGGAGCACGTGAGTATTGGGAAAAGAGGACCAAAGAGTGTGTCTATTTCAATATAATCTGCATATTTTAATTTATGTGTATCTATACACATTTGGAGATATGCACTAGAATTTGAATTTCATGAAAGACAAATTAATTTTCCAGCCAGATATCCTGCACACAATTGTTAAATTAATGTTCAGCCCACTCTTACACTGTTATTTTAATTTATCCCCAAATGATCTGGGTCAAACTCACCTTCATTAAATTATCTTCATTCAGTTCAATTAAATGCATCACTATCATCCCTAAAGAAAATTAAATTATTGAGGAAAGGTAGCAGGACAAGTGCCTGCATGCCTACTCAGAAGTAAGCAAGACTGAAGCACTCAGCAGTACGCTAAGTAGTATTCCATCCAACTACCAGCTATCAATGTTCTGCCTGACTAATCTGAAGTAAGCAAGAGACTCCTCAGAAGTAAGCAGGACTGAATCACACACCATAGACATTACTTCTAGTCCCCAGCAGGAAAAAGTTCCTAACTCTAAGCAGATGATCAGAGATAAGATCTTTTTCCTGCTGAGTAATTTGAAAGGAGCCTTTGCAGTATAAAGGAAGCAGAAACATAATTTCTCTCCCTATCCTGAGGCATCAGACCAGGTTGTGCAGCTGCCAGCTCAGCTCAGCCGCTGGCTCAATTTTGGTGGCTAAAATGAAGAAGAAAGATCCGCACCACCTTCTCTCATCCTTTTTGTCCACACCAGACCAATCCAAACCACTGCTTTCCCAGGCAGCCCTTGAAATATCAGACACTCCAGTAGGAAAGGCAGCCCTGTTAGGGAGAGTGGTCCCTACAGGATCGTGTGTGCAGAATACTGGTCCTCCCACAGGACCGTCAATGCCACTTGCTATCGCTCCCCAGCATCTGCTACCTGAGGCCTCAGGCTACCAAATCGTAGGCCTGGTCCTGCTGACAGATGCTGTATAAAGGCTCAGCTTGTTTTATGCCCATGCAAATTCGTAGTTCCTCTAGCAAAAGGGCAGCATGTAATGGAAAGTTCAAGTTATTCAGCATTAAGCCAAATAATTGCAAGGATTTTTCCTTGAGCTGTAACATTTCCACACACACCTCAAACTCTTCGGCAAGACAGTTGCCTTCTTTTCCCTGGCAATCATTACTTTTTTCTTGGGGTTTGGGCATATGTGTCGTCCAATTTTTAGTGAAGTTAAGCCCACTGCCTTTCTAAAGATAACAACTGTAATAATGGTAATAATAGCAGGGGGCATGTTTAACCACAAGCAGAAGGGACGTTGGCTCACAGATTTCTTTCTGTAATGAGGCTATATTATTTGGGTTGCTTTTCCCTTCCCTGGAAAGGAGTTGAAAGCATTTATATAGATGACCCTTGGCAACATTCCAATGACTTTCATAGGGTTCCTAGGCCTTCAGGTTTTTTTCTTTTTTCCCCCAAAGACAAATTGCTTGTCTGTGCTTAAACAAACTATTAACTAACTGTCTTCGGTTAGTTTTGATATTTAATGGTGTGGCTGCACAAATGTATATATGTAAAGTTGAGCTATACAGAAAGCTAGAAATCCTTTTCTTGTGTGTTTTGTGCATGTGTTTATATGCTCAACAACAACTACTCAACAAATGGGGGCATGAGGGGAGAGAATCCTGGACTGCAGGTGAAAAGAAAGAAAAGTACTGCAGGTAAACTTTTTGCTGGCTGCTCTGCCAGTCTTGGGTACACACAAAGAGATCTGGGTTGTTTGCTTCTTAATCTGAGAAAACATTCAAGCATAGGAATCCATGCGAACAACAATGTAAAGTGATCCTATCCAGACTTCTGCTATCTCAGCCTGCCACCTCTCTCTGTGAATATATACATCAAAGGAGAGTATCTTCTGTTATTATTGTTTTCCCAAGAACTGGATTTGTCAGAGGTCACCCCACTCTATACCAACCCCCTCTTTCTCTCTGGCACCTACTTTTCTCTGTCTAGTCCCCACTTCTCTCTGTGTTGCTCCCCACCTGCAATCTCAGGCAAAGCGGTTTTCCATGGGTGCAGCAGCACATGGAGAAGCAAGGACTGCCAATTCCCTCCCTCCAGGGACACACATCCCTTCCCACTCCACACACACCACAATTACACTGGGGAGAAGTGAATTCAAACCAGTGTAAGATGTCCGTTACAGCCCATGCCCTGAGCCTAATTCCTGTGTGGGAACAGGCTGAGGAGGTAAGGTTGTTGGCTGGGTGGAAAGGCACCATGGGCCATTCCCAGCCTGCTGGCTGCCAGACCCCCACCCCTGCTGTAGGTTGATTCTATCAGGGCTCTAGCCACTTGCTTGACTAAGTAACATAATTTTCCTTCAGACTGCTCCCCACAGAGATCTTGCCATATACATTAGCCACTGGGCTGGAGGAACACAAGGAAAGGCAAAGAGAGGGAGAAATGGGAAACCGGGGGACACAGGATGGAAGTGTGTTCCATCTTCATTTCACTCTTCTTGTGGAAGAGTATTCAGGGAGATCAGGGATAAGGTTAAGCAAAATCACCTACAGAAAGGTGGGTAAGGGGGCTACCTGGTCTCTGGACTGCTACTGTGGTTTTCACTTAGTTTTACTAACTGGTAGAGCTGAACCAAGGTAGAGAACCGTTTTATGTAAAGCTTCAGATCAGTCATAGATGTTTTATTCCCCATGCAAAATTTGCCTGGCTTGTCAAAAGCTGAAATGGGTATGAGGTGCTCGGCATGAAATGCCCCCTGCCATGAAATGTGCCCCACTTTTGGAGCACTCTGCGGGGACTTTTACTCAGTGCAGACATTCATGAAACACATTCAAGCAGGCAAGCCCCCATCCTTGGCATTCAGAAAGCATTTCTCTTGTAAGAATATTCATGGTCCCCATCCATTATTTGTTCAGCACTTTTTCTTCTTTAAATCTTCCTTCGTAGTAATAGGGACATCATCATATAACAAATCATATTTAGCTATGGGATAACATTGTGGGAAAACAAGCAAAGTTGGAGTGATGGCAATGCTTTCCAAAAAGGCATTGCCTTTACTCTGCATTAGCTTGGTTTACTTTCAGTGACCTCACCGTGTAGCCAGACTTGATTGGCTCCATAACAATGTTTTTACTAGATGAAAGTTAATAACGTTGAGTGAAATGTACTATACTAGGAAACAGACTTTGAAAGGGAGGGTGGTTCTGAAATGTCTCCTTTGGCTGGAAAACATTTGACTAACTGTGCTTTTAAACTAACCTTGCCACACAAATGAAGATAGAACTCATTCTTTTGCTTAGGTAACATGGATTGATTGCCACTTCACGATATGAAACATAAATGTTTTTATTTTAAAAGGTTCATAATATTTCTGTCTTCTCTGAAGGCACAAAAGAAGCGACATGTTAAAACCTCAAGTCTCCAAAGGAATAATATGGGATGGTTCACTGCTACACCCTATTGCAGAATTACTCAGAATCTATTGTCCTACCAGTGCTGTGTGGGTAGAATTCAGCCTGCTGATGAACAACAAGAGATTCTGAGACTGGATGTAATTTGACTCTGTAAAAGCCAATAAGAGAACCTTTATGAGTGGTTCTTACTGAACTCAATAAATGTAAAACCAACAGGGCATCATATAAACAATTTTATACTCTTACAGCCTTAAATACTCAGGTGATGGCCAATTAAACCCCTCTAAAGAGTTTAATAGCATGACATTCTTATTTCACGGTTAAGCTTAAAAGTTTTATTTCATCTTATTAAATTCTTAGTCTGTTTTCCTCCATAAAGGAACATTTGAGGAGTCAATTTGTTTGGCAGACATTTTATAGCGGTGTAAAGAAAAAAACAACCACAACACAGAAATTCAAGCCTTTGGAGGTTTCATGGAAGCCAAAGTGACAAAAATGCTGATTGTAATAGTGCCACTGGGTGCCATCAAAGTACACCCTGGAGAGAGAAGGGAGAGAAAAGTGGGGAAAGTCACGGCGCATGCTGGCAGTGCCGCTTCCTTCAAGCATGTCTTCTGAGAGTGTACCATATTCCCCACTTCCCTTTCCAAACTGACACTAGCTCTGGATCAACAATAGGAGAATAAAAATAAGTCCTGGCACCTTTTGTCACGCATGCTATTATCCTTCTGTGATGCACACAAAACTGAAACAGATATTGTATGGTATGGAAACATTTTTCTGGGGCTTCAAACCTGATCTACACCACTAGTGTTGTTTGTATTATTTATATAGTGCTATCCAGTGATGTAGTGGTAAATGTGGAAGCGCAGGTATCCAGCATGATGGTCCCTAGAAGCATGCCCCTCTCTGCCTCCACCCAAGGAGAGTTAAAAGTGCAGGCAGCTTGCCATTTCTGTTTTCATTTCTACCAGGGGCATGCTTTATAAAAAGCGAGCAGAGCTTCACTACCCATTCAAGAGCAACCCACCCTCAGATCCTTTGCATTTTAGCAGGAGTCATGTACAATTACGTAACATTGTTGGGGAAATTTGCTCCCAGCACCTGAACACACGCAACTGCTGTGAGGATGGCAACCAAGCTAGGTCTGCCACTTGTGCATCACAAAAAAGTGTGGACACCTATCACAAGAAAGAAGAGCCATCATTTACATATGTATATGTGGAAATTTAGAAATGGTTATTAAAATTTAAATAGCATGGGATGGAAGGCTGTAAACCTGGGAGGAGGCACAGGATAGAACAGACTGATGAATGAGCATGTGCGAAAGCAGCACGCGGTAGAAACAGGTTGCTCAGTTGCAGAGTCATGTTTAGTGTACAGACAGGACGGGCTGCGGTCTCCGGGTAGGGCTGGCAAATACTCTTGCCTGGGACCCACTGCCAGTCCCCTGCTGTCCTCAAAAACTGTTGTTGTTGTTAGTCGTGAAGTCGTGTCCGACCCATTGCGACCTCATGGACAACACTCCTCCAGGCCTTCCTGTCCTCCACCATCCCCCGGAGTCCACTTACGCTCACACCAACTGCTTCAGTGACTCCATCTAGCCACCTCATTCTCTGCCGTCCCCTTCTCCTTTTGCCATCTATTGTTCCCAGCATTAAGCTCTTCTCCAGGGAGTCCTTCCTTCTCATTAGGTGACCAAAGTATTCGAGTTTCATCTTCAGGATCTGGCCTTCTAAAGAGTTGTTAGGGTTGATCTCCTCTAGGACTGACCGGTTTGATCGCCTTACAGTCCAAGGGACTCGCAGGAGTCTCCTCAAAAACTGTAATGCAAAACAAAACTGCTGACCCCCAGTGGTGTGTGGAGAGAGAGAGAGAGAGAGAGAGAGAGAGAGAGAGAGAGAGAGAGAGAGACAGACTCAGGATAAGATGGCAACCCTTTCTTTTTATTGTTCAGCTGAATTACAAAGCATTCACATTCTCCCCAGTAGTTTTTCCCAGTTCACCAGGCCAGGAGCCCAAAGGACGTTGCTTTGTAGAGCTGTTGCCAAAAGTTGTTTAATATTAAAGTCTTCACTTCTGCCGAAATGCTGTGTAATTGCTATGAAATTCTAAAATGTGCAAAGTCTCTTAATATTTATCCACACTCTTGATGAAACACACATTTATTCTTTTGACTCAAGCAATTTCTTTTTGATATCACTGCTTCTAATTGTTTGCTCAGTGCATGAATGGAGACAGAAATAGAACCAGATTGGGGCTGCTGGGAAACACAAGGGAGGTATCAATATGTCCTGTGGAGCCCTAAGGATGACAGAAAGACCCTTTTTAGGAAGAGAAGACCTTGATGATGGAGGCATTGTTGGGACTTGTAGGCATGATGCAACATCACTGTTCAGACATTCTGTGTTTTTTTCACTACCTGAACAAGAAATTAAACCTGGACAGAGGGGTTAAGGAAGTCACTGAGTAAACTCTTTATGAAAGAGACCAAATATCCTGTAATTGTAAAAACAAACAAATGGAAATGTTAATTGACAAATGTCTTTATTGGTCGTAATCCAACAAAGAGTCATAGCACAATTCTATACATGCCTTCACAGAAGTAAGTCTCACGGAGCTCAGTGGGAGTTTCTCCATGTAGCTGGGTATAGAACTGTTTTCTTAACTGTGCTTGAAGCACATTTATTTCAAATGGCTTTTAGTTCACTTACTTCTATATTGAAATATAGGTCTCTCCCTTTACTGTAGGAGCAAATGAAAAAACACACTGAATAAAACAGGAAATGTATTTTATTTGAAGAAATATTTGTTGGGGACACAAGGGCTAGCTTTCACTGGGCAGAGTGAAGGAGCTGCCTCAGGCAGTAGATCTGGGATGCCATGAAAGGGGAGAAAAATATTATTTAATGTATTATATTTTTAATGCCAAGGAAGCAGAGAGATGCTGGTAGGGTTTGCTGCCTCAGGTAACCAAATAACTTGGCTGGCCCTGAATACTATATACAGCAAAATATCTTGGGTTAGCCCTGCTGGGCACGAAATTAAACAGCAATGTCCAGAAATATTACTCATACAGCATATGGAAAGAGTGAGGTATAGGGATGGGGTAGAAGAATTCCACATGCTAGAGGTTAAGTATTTTGGCCTTGCAGAGGGTCACTGAAGGAAGCTTGCGAAAAGCAGGACCTACTTCCAGAGAGTGCTTTCCATGATGGGAAAGGGAAACCATCATTTCATTGTCTTCCTGCAGACTGAAAGGAGGCAAGCTATATGTTGGATCAGCAGGCAGCCCCACGGAATCAGCCTACTACCACCAGGAAGGGATTTAGTTACCAATTTTTGCTGTTCATCCATCAGACTCTTTGGCTTCAGTGATGGGTTTTAGACTTGTCTGAAAAGCCTTCATGTTTCCCGAATTATTATTATTATTATTATTTTAATGTCAAGGGTAATATATATACAGACAGTGAAGAGGAAGCATATGCAGCACGAACAAAGGATGAATTTCACTTTCAGAAAATGCTTATGGGTTACTCTCCAATTTTCAGTTTGCAGCTGGTGAATTATCCAGAGTGCTAAAATATCTCCTCGAGTATTTTAGCACTGGTTAGCACTCACTGAGGAGAAAGTGCCAGGGCTGTACCACTTTGAATTGCAGATAGAGGTCATGTGGTTGATGCTCCTTTCAAAAAACACAGCCAAGGTTTAGATGCTGGGGAGAACAATTCCAGCAATTTTCCCTCTTGTCTGCCATTCATCATTTTATAGGGGCATATTAAAGAATATGAACTAGCTCCTACATGCACTCTGGGGTGGTACAGCCCAACAACAGGTCTACCAAGGCAATGTGAAATCAGTGCTACATTCTTGCTGAGCCTTCAGAGAAAATATCAGGAGCCAGTTATTTAATTACATTGCAATCCTGTGCTTGTTTACTTGTGAGTAGGCCCACTGTGAAATTCACTGCCAAGGCAACAGCATAAGATCATATTCCCAAAATGAAAAACCTAAACATATTTATCTGGGAGTAAGTCCAACTGAATTCAGTGGAAGAGTGGCCAGTTAATAAAGATTTGGAAGCATGACTGCTAATGTCCACATAGCAATGGAGGCTGCAAGACCATCATTGCTATTTGGTCTCAGTTTTCATTTTCTAAATCCTTCCTGTTTTAAAGGAAGATTGATGGAAAATATTCCAAACAAAGTTTAACACGTAAACTATTCCGTTAAAACTGTAACCAAGATAAAGAAGATCTGGTAAAAGATCAGTTTTTAACAAGAAGAATTCTATCTGTTGCCAGAGAAAGTGAAAGATGTTTGTTCATTTTAAAAATCACACTTAGTTTGTTCCCTAATCTGTATGCTAATAGTGAACCTCAAGGTTCCTTGGTAGATGGACTCTTGTGGCATGCACATAAGCAGAACAAATTTATTTCAGGGCTAAAATGAAAATATAAGAAGAAAGAGCTGGGTTTCTTCCAGTCTATTTCAAAATACACAGATAATTTCTTTTTGATAGACAATAGCTGCTCCAGTTTTCATTTACCTTTATTTAAATGAGCATTCTAAGCAGGCCCTTTTGAGGTAAACATTCAGTGTTCCAAGCAATGGAAGAAAGTATAATGTTGACAAATAGAGTGGCCACTTGTTAATTGGAAAAAAAGCACCAAAATAGAGGGCACTGGTTTGCATAAATTTTGCATATTGATATGGTTAGATGGAAATTTGAAAAGAATTTTTATAATTTAAATAGAAAAAAGTACCCCTCATAACTGCTTAGAGGACTGTGGCCAGGAGGCCCATGAGCTCAGTCTGCTGCTCAAGTACTGAGAGTGGATAGGCGACTTAAAAGTACCTGCTGTTCTCTTATAGTTCATTACCTTTAAACTGAACTTAGACTGGACCACCCTTCAACTAGAAGATGCCTTCAAAGAGGACATTCCTTTGGCGACCCTTCCATAGAAGACTGTCGTCTGTAAAAGGGGACAAACAGACATCCTTTGTGGCAAGAAAGGGTGTCAGTTGAGAAACTGCTCAATTAGAAGCTGACCCATTCTTACAACATGGACAACTGATAACTTCTGAAGGTAGGGAGGGTTTCATACTCTAGCTCATTGGCAAGAAAATGCAGAAAAGGTATCAACTAATAGCAGACTGTTCATAATGAGACCCCGTCAGACTGCCCTATACTCTGCCCCCTTTCACAAATGTATGTATGCTAAAACAGCCATACTCCTATTAATAGGCACCATTTAATCCAGAATAAATACAACAAATACAATTTGCGAGACAATTTTAAGAAGTTGGATATTACTTCCCTGATGACTTCATTGAAAAAATCCATCTAAAATGGGTAATAAAGCTAAGTTTGTTTGTTTGTTGAAGCAAATGGAAGGTTTGCAACATTATGGCCTTACATCATGGAAAGATGTATAAGACTCGTTCCTCAAAAGTCCCATTAAGTTCAGTAAGGTTTACTTCCTAGTAAGTGTGCTTAAGATTGGAGCCATATTCCTCTTGTATCAGCCTTGGATACGTTTTCATTTTTGATATTCTGCCAGTAGTACAAGAAAATAATTCTGTTTCATATAAAAGTAACTGCACCGGTGTTGGTTCATAAATTTTAAAAAGTAAATGCCATCCTTTAATCTTAATTAACTCCACTGGAAAAGTATGAGACATCTTTGAAGCTCAGAGCAGTTAAACCTACTCTAAAAACTGAAAATAATTCCTGAAAAAATGGATGAATATAGAATATCTTTCTTTTACTCTAGGTACTTCTTTTACTATACTCTATGTAAAAGGAGAATTGATAGGCAAGCCATGAGAGGGAGAGAACACAGTTGTTTTATCTATTTATTTAGTGAGCTTCTATGCTGCCCCATTCGCCAAAGCCTCGGGGCGGCTCACAACAATATATAAATACATATCAACCATATAAAAACAATATAATAACAATATAATTGGAGACGTCCTGGCCAAAGGTATAAAATCAATACATAATGTTAACAATTAAAATGACGTTTAAATGAAAAGGTCTTGGCCTGGCGCCAAAAAACAAATAATGACAGCGCCAGGCAGACCTCTCTGGGGAGCGCATTCCATAGATTGGGTGCCACCGCAGAGAAAGCCCTCCTCTGGGTGCTCACCCTCCTAATTTCCTTCACGGAGGGTTCCCGGAGAAGGGCCTCTTCCATTGATCTCAAGGGGCGGGAGGGCACGTATGGACGTAAGTGCTCCTTTTGTTCGCTCATAATACCAACTCATGTTTGTTCAATCCATGGTTAATCTATAGTTTATTGCCCTATCCAGGTTTAGACTAGGTTCCCATAGCACAGCAACCTATCATGGGTAACTAGCCACAATGGGTTGTCATGATGTCTGGATACAGACTGGTTCTTGTAAGGTGGCTTATTTTTCATCAGCAAGCCACCTTGACCACTCACGGCTTATTCGAAGGTTTATTCAACTGATGATCAGCTGTTATGTCATCTAAACCCACAAAAGCAATTTCATCATATGTTGTGGGTATTGGCTAGTGAGCTACTCAGCAAGAGAAGCAAATTCTCAATGGCCTTATAGGCCTCTTCCAACTCTGCTGTTCTCTAATTCTATAATCTTGACCTTGTCACCACTAGTGAAAGCCTCTCCACTAGTGTACAAGTGACACTTTGGTGTGACTGTCACTAGTTCACCACCCTTTTTAAAGAACGGACACAGAAAATTGTTTGTATTTTTAATTATTATTGTTGTTGGTTTTGGTTTTTGCACATATACAAGTGCAATCTTATGGCTGTTTGATGTCTTGTGTCTTGGCTGATCACTTTCCTTGTTCCTTCCTTTCAGCTCTTGGGTGTGGAACAGGTAGACTACATGGAAACTAGCAAAGAAAGACTGCCTGCAGTCTGCATTTTGCACACAGTGGCCAGGACCAGCAGCTGCGTTGTCAATTGAAAGAGCCTAATTGTTGATTTTCAGTGTTGGCCTGATAGTTCTCAGTGCCCTCCACTGCTAGATCATAATGATTTTGGAACTAAGAGTATGAAATGTACAGTTCAATTCCTTGCTACAACCCATTCCAAAACTGTAGTACTTACAGTGCAAAGTTATACATGTCTTCTCAGAGGTTAGTCTTAATAAATTCAATGGGCATACTCCCAGGTGAGTGTGCGTGTGTGTGAAGTCTTAATCATATTCACTCTTCATTCATCCCTGTAATGGTACTTATTCTTTGGGCATGTCAGCCTGGTTGAAATCTGGATGGGTGACCTGAGTCCTGCGTTGAACAAGTGGTTGGACCCAATGGCCTGCTAGGCCCCTTCCAACCATATGATTCTATGACACACCCACCTTTCTAATTTTATTGTCATTGCCTAATATTTTAGGCTTTTGAATAAGAGTCTGCTTATTACTTACATTTTAAAATATCATGATCTGACCAGGTTTCTGCTGAAAGATCTGCTGCATTTCAAGTTCATTTCTTTTCCAGGGCAGGAACTGTATGAACAGCTGTGAAAGAAATTTACCTAAGAAGGCAGGCAAGCAGGTCAGATTTTGTAGTTTTCTTTCTAAAGTTCTGAACAGTAGCCAGTTACCTTACACTTAATCCCTAATAGGATGCAGCATTCTTTCACAATCCCCCTCCAAAACAATGCTGTTATGATAATGCTAAGGGATGGGCTACCATTACACATGGGCTACCATTTTGCCAACCATTGTTGGCAAAGCTTGCCCAGTTACTCATGGCACAATCTGAATGGGCAAATGTCTTTGAAAGTGCCTAATAACTGAGCTTCTGTCTTCATTATATTTCCTAACTCAGTCCAAAAGATAGACATTTTAGAAAAGAATTGGGCTAAATAAAATCCCTAATGTTGCACATGATAGAGTGCCTTGTATTCATATACACCTGCTTGGAATAAACCTGATGTTTCAAATCACTATTTTCTACCCCTTGCTTCTGAGACGTCTTAGCCAATTAGTGTAATATCAGAGCTACATGGTGTTATTGCATCTCCAGCTGTGACTTGCTAATAATAAACCTATCCACAGGATAAAGCTGCCATATGGCCAATGGTCAAAGAAGCCCAAAATGTGTATTCAGGGCAGGATGGGGGCGGGGGGACAGTACAACGTGGCTGCTGACAATGCATGGATTTATGTTATGCAAGATCAGGCCTGCAATACGACAACAGCTCTTTTGCTTTTTTTAGAACTCACATCTCATGGTTTTCACTACTGTGCAGAATATTTTATATGGAACTGTATAGGAGATAAAGTATCATAAATATGTGCAGAAGAATCCAAACACAGAAAGGTAAAGAAAGGGAGTTAATATTACACAGAGTGCATGGCATAGAAATCAGATAAGATTGAGACCTAATTCTCCTCATTCTGGGGGAAGAAAGCAAGTTTCGTGGCAAAATATACCCCATGGCCAGCACTTCTCTTTGCCATCATCTCAGATACTGTGCATATTTACCTCTTTCTTTCCCCCCCCTTTCTGCTTTACAGCAGAAAGAGCAGATTTGGTTGTGTCAAGAAAGTTCAGATGGCTGAGAGAAGGGCTGGAGGATCCCTTTCCACAAAGCAATGGTGCTGATACACCAGGAAACCAAAGGAGGAAGTGTGACCATTCCTTTCCAATTCTAAGATTAAATGGCACCATGGAAGAATGTAACTGATCCTCTTACCTTTTGTTTGCATAGCTATTTATGAGCTCTCCATTTTAATTTTTTATAGATATAAGCAGAGAAAGGTTCCCTTTTTGTGGGTGTGCAATACTTTAGGAATTAGTGAGATTTCTAGGAACCAGGTTGTTATGAGGGAGGGAGAGAAACCTGCCTCTGCTAGGGAGAGGAGGGATATTGGGACTTTTTTACATGATGTGTTTCTTGAGTGCTTGGGATTCCATGCTTATCATTGGTTACCAGCACTTCAGATGATATCATGATCTTCCAGTTTCTCTATTGAGTTCCCACCCTCCCCCTAACATTTTCCCTTTTTGTTTTCCTTTTTTCTTTTTTTTAGAATGGAGAAAATGAGGTATTAGATTACAATAGGGAAAATGGCCCCTTTTCTCCTAGTGTATTTATGCTATTCCATTATAGCACAGCTCCACCTAGAGGCTGGGTAGTAGCAATGCAGGAAAAGAAGAGCTTTTGTGTAGAGCTTGGATCACCATTGCAATGAAACAAGGTAGATACCTGATTAACAGCCTCATGTAGAAACTCTTGGTCTTGTGGATGCATTTTGGTCACCTTTCCTTCTCTTTTTGCTTTCTTTCCATGAGTTACTTAAAATGGAAAGTGCCAGGATTCAAGCCCACATGAAAACCACTCATGGGGGAATTATTTAGATTGGTTTGCATTTTGATGCAATCTTATCCAGTTTTGCACTTTTGAACAAATACATGAACTGAAACTCAGTTATTCGTCAGCATTTACACCCCCCTGAGTTTTCCAATGGAACTGGCATATATTAGTGAAAATAACCGATGCATTACATTTAGAAAATTGCTTGCAAAAATGTATATAAGTGCAAAATCCATACAACTTTTCATGCAAACTTTTTTTTAGCCTCAAAGTTTTAGAGGAGGTGAATTAATATTGGAAACATTCCTGAATTTGAGCCAAAGGTAAGTATGCGAAAATAAGAAACTGATAGAAACCAAACTTGACAGATTTGTCCATGTTTAAAATCCATACCTTTGACTCTGCAATGGGAAGGGTTGGGTATGTGACAATGAGAACTGACTATGGAAAACAAAGGAAATGTGCCGTAAAGAAGGAGTAAGGAATGGGCAGTGCAAAAGAAAAGAGAAAAGACAAGTAAGGGTGAAGGTAGATGTAACTACTAAGTTGGGTGGAATTGTTTTGAAACCTCTACTGCAGTCTAGGGCATTTGTCTTCCATCACACTTTCAAATGTCTGTTCTCACTCTCACTCACAACAAATTAGAGAGAATGAACTTTGAAAAACTTGGCTATGCAGGAGCTTGGAATTGCCACACTGAGTTCCCTTAGCAAAAGCAAGAGGAACTTTTCAAACACCCCATGTCTTCGTTGTCAGGGCACTGAATAACAACATTAGATGAAGTGTATGGAGGGAATGTAGATGCAGAAGTAAGAGAAGGAAAATGAATTATCGCCAAAGGAATGTAAGATGAGCTGGGAGCCAGGTCCTAGAAAAAGCAGAGCACATGGAAAAAGAAGACACCATCTTTCTGCCTTCTTTAGCAGTGCTGTTCTCTGAACTAGTTTTTAAAGCACCTGTGTTTATCGAGGACCTGGATTTTTGCAGCTTTATCTAAAACACATTCATAATTCACTGGCTGCTGTTGCATCAGACATATTTACATGCTAAGCCATCATGGGCAAGAAGTCACAGTGAGGTGGTATTGGTACAAACAACCCATAGGAAGCCTGACAAATGATTGACAAACAAAAGACATCAAGGGTCTCTTGCTATGCAAAGTTTTTGGGGGGGAAATTTACATACCCCTTGCAAAATGATCCTCATCTCTCTTCTCTCTCTACCTTTAATTTCCATTAGGGTGGACATTTGCACATTTCCTGAGCCTCTAGGTTCTTGGAAAAATGGAAATGTGCAGCTGACTCTCTCTCTAGAGAAAAAGGATTTTTGGGTCCCTTTAGAAAGGTGGTTTGGACTGGGATATACCAAGTATTTTACCAAACCCAGCTAGCTGTGTCAAAACTGTTAAAACTCTTATTTCCCTAGAAAAAGGGGAGTGTACATTTGCACTTTCCTGAGCACCCAGCAATTGGGACAAAGTGCAAAACATTCACCCTTATGGGAACTAGATGAGGATCTTTTTGAAAAGGTGGTATCAATAATCCCCAAAATAAATTTCTCAGAGGAAAATCCCTTGCACATCTAAGCACTGTCAAAAGGAACTGAAGAGGGGAGGGGTGCCTTTGGAGCCTCTTCTGGGCAATGTCCAGGGCTGATCTGTGCCCAGTGCCCCAGCTGAAGTGTCAAGTTATGCACCTTTCCTTTCCTTTCCTTTCCTTTCCTTTCCTTTCCTTTCCTTTCCTAAATGCCCTTGCAACCTTGGGCAGCCCCTTTAATGCAATACTATATAATCAGAATGAAATATACACAGATTACAGTAACTGGATTTGCATGACAAAATGACTCATCATAGGTTGTTCTAGAGGTTCTTGTACTTACAATGGGTACTTGTGCCATTCAAACCTGGGTGAATGACCATCATAATGGAGGGGAGGGGAGGGGAGGGGAGGGGAGGGGAGGGAGGATGGAAGAGACTTCTACAACACCCAGACTGCCACATTTAGCCATGGGTTAGAGTTGTGAGTCTTCCTCTCTCTCTTCCCATTCATAGAATTGCTTAGAATGATTGTGCTTAGAATAGATCCACTGAAATCAATGGGTCTTAAGTTAGTCAGGCCTTCAAATGATCTACAGTAAGCCTCAAACCAGGATTCAACCCAGAGAGCTGAGTGAACTGGCTTGATCAGAGCAATGTGGTGTGGGGACGAATGTGTTTAATAAGTATTAGCTAGCATTTTCTTCTGGGCATGGGCTGAGGGCCCTTGGACCTTTTCTGAGGTTGCTCCATGGCCATCCATGTTGTTTTTCAGGCAAATGGACAGGAGATCAGGAGCTTGAAACCAGCTGCATGAGGACTCTGGCGTTTGGGCACACCATCTAAAGCATAGCTACTTGCCAAAGCCAATGGGCTTGCTCTTCTTGAACTGTCTTGGTTGTCATCAATGGAGACATTTAGCCCTGTGCATTTTCTGTGGCTTTCCGGGCCACCCATCTGCTTGTGTTCTGTCACCTTGCTGTTTTACACGATGTCCACAGGAAATCTGGCTATCTTTACCTTATTCCCAAATCCTGACTTCTTAAAACATTAAATAAAATGTTTCTTTCATTGCTAATTATTTTGGACTGTGACAGAAACCAGCTCCCCTGGAATTTGTTGACATTTTTTTAAAAAGAGGGGGAGACGCAATGTGAAAATTAAGGGGAGGGGGAGCACATCTATCCCATGCTTCTGAGCTAATGCACCGCCCTTCAGATCTCTGACAGAAACTTGGCGTCCCTTGGCCCTGAGTCTGTTGAAAAGGCAGGGTGCCTGGCAGCTCTTAGCACTGCTTGCAAGATGTACTAATATTTACAAGCAAGCAAGAAGGTTTCTGGCTTTGTTGAAATAACACTGCTTGCTTCATCTGGCTGTTGCTCCAGAGCGGACCTTTGCAAACAGCTACCAGGGGAGGATGAAGGGGTGGGGGGCAATGAAGAGCCAAGCTTTCATGAAACACTAATGTTTACTTTAAGCCCAAACAGGTCACAGTTATATTAAACAGATCTGTGTGCGTGCGTGTGCGTGCACACACGTATAAATAAATTCCTATTATTGTTCTAAAATGGCCAGTGGAAAATGAGGATGCTCTGTGTGCATTTGCATGTCCGCACGTGTGCATTATAGTAAACAAGCAACAATTTTCTCAGCTTCATCTACATAAAGTTTTTGCATGTTTTGCACGCACACTGAGAGTCTGCTGTGATTGGAATGTGTCCTAAACTTACAAAGTGTTTGCAGAATTTATCAGAGTATTAAATGAGAAGGGGGAAAGCTATGGCTAAAGAGCTTAATTACCAGCATTCTCAGAGTCATTTATAAGGAGATTTGAGGGTGGGAGGAAGAGTATAAAGGAGCTTTGGCTTGTCAGGATGGTGTGTTAAGGGAGGAGGAGGCAGGGCTGTTTCCAAAGGGCAGAAACCTGCCTGAATCCTCCTCAATGAGGATTCCAGAAACAGCACCGTGTAAAAGGAGACATTGTCTTCTGAGAGTTCAAAACTTCAGGCAGCTAGGCTTTTTCTAAAGCTCCATCAGTCCCAGAGTTCTCCCTTTCAAGCAAGCTTTCAGTTTTTTAAATTCCTTCTCTGTTTTGAAAATGCTGAAATCAGAACGGATGTGGTCTGAAGTACTGAAGTGTTTAGCCACCTATGGAGTATGTGGCATTTGGGAATGAAGTAACGAATTTATCACATCTACTAAGTTATTAGGTATTGCACAGCCTGATTGGATATTACTGACCGAGTTATTGAAGTTGCGTTCTCCAGGTGGGGGAAATTTTATCATTCCTCTTCTCAATGTCATCTAATATGTGCCTATAACCTTTGGCATGTCTAGTTAATACCATTGGCAATCTGTTTATTTGTCTGTTATCTTTATCAGTTTTCAAACACTGTAAATCTAAATAAATGTCATCCCTGACTTAAATCATACCCTTCTTTCAGGAAACCTTGCTACCCCTTCAGTATATAGTGCGGCTGTAAGAAATTATTTCCAAACAATTCTAAATTCTCTAATATCAGCATTTTTAAAAAAAATCATCCAGATGCTCATCTCAAAACCCATGCTTTAATACAAACTTTCCAAGTCTGATTGTTAAGATGTGATATTCCTAAGGCCATCTCAAGCCACTGAGGTAGAAATCAAATAAATGCATTAATAAATAAAATGAAAGTCATACTTCAGGACTTGCTGTTCCATGTACAGATACACAGGACTGTTTCTGAAAGATAAGCCCCGCAGGAACAGCATTAGATGAAAGTTTTTCCAGTGCTCCAACCGTGATATTGGGGGGAAATACAGTAAGGAAGTGGATTGTTACTCAAATACTTAGGGCTGCAAACACTTTTTTTACTAACCTTTGCTTTTCTATGGAGCATTAAAAAAACAAAGCCTAAAAACTAGAAACAAAATACACAGTTCTGGATGGAGAGAAGAATGTGCAGTTCCAAAACATCATTTGTACAGTGCAAAAATTCAAACCATGCAACAGTTGCATTATGTTATCTGATGTAATGCATGACTAAGAACAATGTGAAGGTAAATGGAACAATTCAGGCTCCTCTAGAACGCCAGGCCCTGACCGCCCACCCCCATTTCTGGGGAGGTCCTCGACTGCAGGCTCCAGGGGTCCTCATCACAAAGTTTCAACAATGAAGGAAAGAAGTCTTTCTAGCACATTGGGAACCCCTTTGCTGACACTTGTGAGCGTAGCCATGAGGAACAGCAGAGGCTGTTTGCTTGATTAATTTG
This sequence comes from Varanus komodoensis, assembly GCF_004798865.1. Taxonomy (NCBI): domain Eukaryota; kingdom Metazoa; phylum Chordata; class Lepidosauria; order Squamata; family Varanidae; genus Varanus; species Varanus komodoensis. The sequence goes on from NW_025336321.1 coordinate 1,267,307, forward strand.
TAATTTATCTGTCACGCTGGAGGGATTTGGAGAGGTTTGGCCACTTCTGGGGAGGGGGATGGTTGATCATTCCTGCCTGAGCTGTAATGCCCCCTAGATCTCTCCCTTTGTGGGCCAAACAAGCTGACTAAATGACCTTCCATTGGCACCAATTGATGCTGAGGACTCTGGGAATAGATATGGAGTATCAGGAAATAGATTTCCCGCTGAACCTCAGAGGGTCCAGGCCTTGCAATGTCCTTCCATGAACAGAAGGCAAATCTGATAGGGGGAGGAGAAGAAATGGGAGCTGTGGGGCTGCACCACATTCTGTGGTGTCCCTCATTTCTGTAAGCTGAGCATGTGGGAGAAGACGGATTGTGCAAATTGTGCTCAGCTGCCTCCTCCACTAAGCCTGTGGCAACATGTGCATGCTGTGAAGTTGGAGGAGGCATTTCCAGAATTTTAGGGCAACAGCATGAACCGAGCGAAGTGTGAGGCAGGAAAATTGTAGGCATGTGACAGATTGCTCTTCCAGAAACCCCACCTCTTGGTTGGTGCCATTTTTGTTTACTCACAAGGATCCATGGAAACATGACAACACAAGACGATGCCATGGTATTATGATCAAGGCAGGAGAGCGGGAAGGCACGGCTTCCTGTCCTCACATGGGAGCCTGGTGGCTCACAAAAATAGCACCTGTCCCCGGCTAGGACATGGGAATGTGTGACTGGCTACTGGCAATGTGGTGAAGGGAGCAGCAACACTGACAAGGGAGCTGTCTTGGCAAAATGCTTTTCTCCCCTGGCCCCAAGCCCCAAATTCAAGGCAACACATTTTGAAAAGAACTTCTAGCTCAGTTTTGACTACTGCTGTTATTTGTAACACACACAGCATTAACTCATGCAGCACTATAAAAATGGTTGGACATTTTGCCCCTTCACAGCCATAGCCCATCACCTCAAGAACATTTTTAAAATATATTTTTAAATACATTTTAAAAATAAAATGGTATTTTGGGCATGGTGGACTCTGTGCCACCCACCTATGCAAAATTTCTCAGTTTCTTTACACCATGGAAAGATTCACTCTGCAAACACAGAGAACTGGCAGCTCACACCCCTTGCTTCTCCTTTGTTATGTTTGTACTGGTATTGAGCTAAAGCAGGATTTATTTATTATTTACTTATTTGACACATTTTTTATTATTGTTGTTACTCTGCTCCTTAGTCAAAAAAGGATCCCAGAGAGGCTTGGAAAGATCAGCTGGGGCTAATGCAGCACTGAAAGGAAAATCTTTCATGTGGCTCTGAAGAGATAATTATATATACATTCCTTGAAACCAGCAACTTGCCTTTGGACAGGGGACTGAGTGTGGATTTGCACTTTGGTTTCCGTCAATTAGAACTGACTGCTCTGCTTTGCCTTTGCCTTGAACACCATGAGGATCCCAAGGGGCAAAAAGGATAGACAAAGATTTGAGATTTACTACTAGAAACACTTTGCCTTGAACCCTAATATTTCAGCATTCAAATGCTTCCTGATTGCTGTTCGTGATTGGATGCCCAGATCTATGTGGATGGAAGCAATGGATTAAAATAATCAAGGGCAAAGGAAGAGAGAGAAAAGAACCCAATATGTTTGAGTAGTCTGGATATATGTTTCTGTATTCTAATGCAATTTTCAGTTGCTTGTAATTCAGATGATAAAACTGTCATCTCCTTGAGGCAACAGACGGTCGATGCCCCAGGTTGAGACTAATGCCCCAGCGAGCTGTAGCGCACCAACACGCAATGCTAGCAAGAACACTGTGACACTTTGGTGAGTAAAGCATGGCCTTTTTTGACCATGGGCAAATGCTTGTTATTAAAACTGAAACTTGCCAGAAAAGTTCTCCGTGAGTGTCTGATTAGTTTCAACAGCACTGAGTTAGGCGAGTGCTTTGCTCCCCCATTGAAACTGAAGGGGACTAAATTGGGCTGGATGGGGTTTTCAGATGAGATTCACTGCTTACTGAGAAAGTAATGTGTGCAATGGCATCTTGAGACTAATCTTTTAGGAGATTTTTCATGCTCTGATTTTTTAAGTGAGATGCTGAGGTGGAACTGAGGAAAGTAAAGCAGAAAAGTCCAGGAAAACAACCAAGATCCTCAAGGGAAAAGAATGATATAAGTTATGTAGAACCTGTACAATAAGCTTTCTCAGACTAAGGCCCAAACCAGCTCTGGGGAAGCCCATCAGCTGGTTGGGGCCATACCCAAAATGAGCGTGGCTATCTCCACTGCTGACATGCTGCTTCCAACACACTCCCTGGACTCCACTCATGCAAACCTAAACACAGAGCCAGGCTTGCTCAACCATTGCCTTTCCCAGTCAGCAAAGGCAAGGGGCAGGTAAAGCCACTGAGGTCGGGCCTGGCTCCCCTAGGCACCAGCTCAGCTGGGCATTTGTTTTGCCTGGACTTCACCTTTTCAACTGGGAAAGGCAAGGAGGGAAGGAGGGAGGCCAAGGCTGTGCCATGGAGGTTACTCCTTGAGACTCTGACTCAGTTGGGAGCCCCTTTCTCATTCCCTTTTCCCCTTCTCTGAAGGAAAGGGGGTCACTGACACTGCTCATGCTGGAATGAGAGATCTGACCTGAATTTGGCTGTAGGCAAAAGTTCCCTATCCCAGCTTTTTACATTGTACCAGGAAGCCACCATCTCTGTTCAAATTTCTGTTCAGTAATAGCCAAATTTCTGTATGAACCCTTGTTCAACAACCCATGGTCCATCCATCCACACAACTTGTCCTTTCTAAGAACAGTGGTTTGAAGGCTCACAATGCTGCCTTTAATCTCTCTGGATACCATGATACAGACCTCCAAATTACTGTCAAGTCATGTGGATGTATGGAAAGTGAGATTAAGAGTTCATGCAGAAATTGGACTGTATTATGGCAGCTGGCATTTGAAACTTGGTCCTGCTATGAACTTACCATGCAGCCTTAGACAAGCCACTGTCTCACTCAGCCTCAGTTGCAAGACAGGAGACTAAAGACTTATTTAGCTATGGCACTGTTTTAAAGATTACATCCTGCTAATACATATGAAGCACTCCAAGTAGATGAATGCACAGTACAAATGTTAATCATGATCTCCATAACCAGGAGCTCCTAAAACAAAGGATGGCAGGAACATGTCTGCATGAAAATATTCATTATACCTCTAGAACAACTTGTAGTTTAAAGGTTACAGCTACTTTGGGGAAACATGGTTGCTGCCCTTTGTGCCCTCTGTACAATGGTTAATGCCGTTACCACTGACTGTGTTGTCTGTTAAATTTTGCTTGTCAAAGTTACCTAAACAGGAAAAGGATATTTAAGGCCTTGTTTTGTCACTGTGACTCCTGTTGTATTTCCTTCTCCTCCACCTCCAGTCCCTGTAAATATTCTGGCAACCTAGGAAGGCAGAACAGGAGGAGATTTCCTCAATGGTCTGGGAAAGTTCAATGGTCACAGCAATGGCTAATGTCTGTTCTACCAGATACACAGAGGATGTTAATTTAACAGCACACTCCTGGAAGAAAATTAAGGAGCCCTGATGATCACCAGACTTTAAACACACACACACACATGCTCACACACACGCACGCACACAGAAGCACCATGTTTACTAATAGTCAGTTTAGCTCAAGAGCATGAAAGAACCTTGTTTAATTTTAAGTTAGAGAATGAAACTGGATCTATAATGATGAGATTAATTCAAGGAATGCTGTGATGTTAAGGGATGTTTGAATTTCCAGCTTTCACATCTGTGCCTGCACTTGCAAAAGAGCCTGAACGTATGAGACTGTGGATCTCCTTCCAGTGAAATAATGTCAAGAGATGGAGCCATCATCCTTCTGTCCTTGGAAGGATAGTTTTGGTGTGGAATTGAACTTCCTTGTCCTCTCCTCCCCTGATGAGGGCCCCCTCACATTCTGGCAGAGGTGAGCATAGCTTCTCAGCAGCAAATGCATGACATATAACCATAATGATGATGATAAAATCCAACACACATTATGGGGTGGCCAAAATGCCAGTTGCTGAGCCAACCTATGAGCAGCCTAATTCAGTGAAAAGAAAGCTAGGAGTGAAACCCAGACTAGCCTGGCCATGATCAAACCAAACTTTCAGCTAAGAAATGCAATGGGTTGGATCCAAATTTAGACCTACATATAGTAGACTAATAAAGTAAAGTATCAGATAAAGTAGACTGATGGGGGGGGGGGGGGGGGAAAGGAACTTAATTCAGTCATGACCAATTTAAGTCTTGCTGATTTTCATGGCTCAATTCCAGATAGGACAAAATCTGAATGAGACCCATGGAAAAGAAAACAGATTTTCTGCCACCTACCTTTGCCATGGGCTCTGTCAAGAATGCTCATAAAATCCTGCAGCAGAAATTGTGACAGATCCACATGATAATCTGCTTACCGTGGCCCAGCCGAATAAAACTAAGAAAAATATGGCAAAAGCTCAAGGAGAAGTGATACGGGTTGTGCTGTCACAAATGGAGATCTCAGGAAACTTAGCCTGTAAGGCGGCAAATGATCAACTATAAAGGCACAAAACATCAAAAGGCAGGTTTTACAACAGCCAGCTTCCTCTATCAGTGCAACACTCTGATATATTACTCCCTTTGTTCCTGCCGGAACTGTATTTTTAAGAGCCTAGTCTCCTATGTCATATTTACATGGATCTTACAACACTGCTGATCATTTTCATTTTGGCCCACGAGCCTGAGAAGATATTATCCCAAGCTGCTCTTCAAGTCATATGTCTTCTCAAATGTTCCAAAGTAGTGTCAGAATGGAAGACTGTGAAAAATGTGCCATAAGTGAAGACAATGAAAGAGGTAAAATGGTATTATTGATAATAACTTGTGTGGTGTGTGTGTGTGTGTGTGTGTGTGTGTGTGTGTGTGTGTGTACTGGGGACAGGGGTGATCTACATTAGGCTTGTCTGAATGTCATATGACATTAAGTCCTCCTTGCCTCTTCAGACCAGTTATTGCCTAAGCTTTTATATTCAAGGTACATATTCTAGAGGGTGCTAAACTTGTGGTGCTGTTCTAGGGGAAGCAGTAGTGCCTTGAGTGGGCTGGTGACTGGGGGTGGCAGATGACACTAGAAGCAGAAATGTCCTATTGGTTTCTGGGGAAATGGTGGCAACTTTGGGAAGGAATTAATCCTGCTCCATCTGCAGTTGTTTTCCTGCCTCTCCTTCCCCACTGGCCTCTCTTTCTCTTGCTGACACACCCAGTGGGCTTGAGAGTGAATGCAAGGTTGCTTCCCCCTTCTCCCTTCCAGTACTGTCCCATTCCCTAAAAGAAGCAACTATGTCTACTCAAAAGTAAAGCACATCATCTTTGATGGTGCTTATAGGCATGTCTACTCACATTGACTTCGATGGCACTCTTGGCAACGTCAAAACAGGAGGGGGAATGTGCATGCTTTCAGGAATTACTTTCGGGTGAAGGGAAATGTGTGTAGGGGGGTGACCCCACTGCCTTCACCCCACAGGAAGTGGGAGAACAGCAGCAAGCAGCACCACAGCTTCTCCCTCTTCTCTTCTCTTCTCTTCTCTCCCCATCCCCTTCTTCATGATTTTATGTCAATTTTCTTTTCCTTAAAAAAAAATCTCCTCTGCCTCACTTGTTTGCACTTACGTAGAGCTAACGGGTGGGAAGATATTTTTAAAAGGGGGGTTTCCTGCACACATCCCCTTTCCAACTCCTCTTCTGTCTCCCACAACTGCATCTGTACATGAAACCAGGTCATATTTTCAAGCCAGTGAAAACTGCACTATATTTGTTAGCATGTGGCTGAACAGTGGTAAATTGGGTTTGCATCAATTCCATGACAACACTCTGTGATAGAGGGAAGGAGCTCTAGCGTGGTTGTCCAGTAAAGCCCTAGCCACACAGGAATGCTTCTATAGCCCTTTTCTTGTCCAGTGGCCAAGCTGGGTGGGTATTACCTGTCCAGAGCTTGAAAATTTCTCTTTGTTAGGAAGCTGTTCCATCTTGGAATTCTGATCGATCACCACAAAGGGCAGTCTCACCAGAACCACAGTTTCTGGCCTGTGGATGCAAAAGTTCCTGACACTTTGCTCCTGCCTTCCCCAAGGGCTCTGTCCCCCCCCCCCACTCACTCACCTGCTCAACTGTATGTCTTACTAAAAAAACAGAGAAAAGGGAGAGCTGAAGGAGAAAAGGTGTGCTTCTGGGAGGCCCAGAAACATCTCAAATTCAGCTTTGATGTCACCACCAATTAGCAACTACTATGACCCTCTGGAGTTCTAGTGGGTGTGTTCTGATTGTTGTTCTATTGCTGTTTTTACTGATTGTGATATTTTTACTGTTTTATATGTTTTTACATGGTTTTTATTGTTATAACCCACCCAGAGAGCCAAGCAGCTAATGGGTGGTTTAGAAATCTAGTAAACAAAATAAATAAACACAGTTATCCTAGAATGAAACAGTTTTGGTTTTGTTTGTTCTGGGATGTTCTATTTGTTATTTAGGTTCATTATTCTTGGAGGTTTACTATTTGTGAAAATGATTGCAAAAGTAAGGAAAAGAAACTGCATGAAAGTAAGCTGATATATCCATGGTAGCACAGCAGATCACAGTTCCATCGTTCATTACTAAAGCAGCCTTTCCAACAAATCTACCACTTTCTGGATTGTTTTACATGAGGAAGTGTCTCATTTTTCACCCCTGGCAGGTTCTTTTTTATGCAAGGAGCAGAGAAGCATTGTCAACATCTGGATTTTTAAAACTGGTTTTGAAAAGAACCAATGTTTCAATTCCTTCACCTAAAACTCTCAACATATGGTGTCAGAAGTATAGTGAATTTTTGTCACAGGAAAAGTTTATTTGAAGAAGTTTCATTCATTATGCCTCTGTGTTGTATTCTTTCGGTAAACAGGCCTTGGCAGGAAACCCCTCTCATCTTCATTTGTGCTTTGATTTCAATGTTATTCATTGCTTTGTTTCTAAAATGATGCATATCCCACCTTCCCTAGCTCTCAAAAGGGCCTCCAAGGCATGGTTGGCCCAAGATGTTTTGCTGCTTGAGGCAGAGGACAAGATGGGGCCCTTCCCCAAGTGTCACATACACAAGCTAAGTGGATTGTCTGTGGAATCACCCTTTCAGACTGGCTGCTTCCTCAGCATCTAAAGACAGGGAAGTCCTTCAAGACATGCAAGGGAGACTTTTGGCAAATGAATTCCACACTCCAACACTTTGCCCCACTCTCTACCCGCCACCAGCAGACAAGGCATCTGTTCTTTACATAAAAATGCAGAACTGATTTGGGGTAGGTTGGGGGCTGGATGGCCATCCACTTCATGCCCCATGGGCCAGAAGACATCAAGGGCATCACCTCCTTTCAGCAGTTCTCCAGGGTTTCAGGCAGGCATTTTCCATCACTACCTGGAGATGCTGGAAACTGAATCTGGGCCCTTCTAAAGGAGGTGCCCTAACAGTGAGCTGCAATTTTTCCCCACTCCTAGTGCTCCAGAATTGTCAGGGGGTCCATTCCCCGCCCCATCTCCCTCTCTCTCTCTCTCTCTCTCTCTCTCTCTCTCTCTCACACACACACACACACACACACACACACACACACATACAGAGAGAGAGAGAGAGAGAGAGAGAGAGAGAGAGAGAGAGAGAGATATTCCATAACATCTCCCTGAACCTGCCCATCTTCCATTTCCTGTTACTGTCTTGGCAATGTAAGAGATGGGGGCACTGAACTTTCAATATGGTGTCAAGAAAGCACAAATGAGCAGGTTTTATTCTGCTGCTATCTGAACAAACTGCACATTTCTTTCTGGCTGACAATGTGATATGCATTTCACTGGGAAGATGAATGTCCAGTAGCTTATTAAAAATAAAACCACCAGTTTTATGAGAGCTGTTCTTGCTTATTGCTCTTCTTTCTCCACCATACGGTGCATAACCCAGGTGACCTTACTCGGCGATATATTTCCGTCTGCCATTGGGCGTTAGCTCACCTTGGATGCAATCAGCAAATAAACTTGGGTGAAAACAATTCCAAGCAGTTTGCTGCATATTTTCAGAGAACAGAGGAAGCCAAGCCAAGTGAGAACTGTCCCAAACCCAACTGAACAGGTGTGCATTTCCATAATGGCTTCAGGAGTCAGAGAGGCAGGGACGGTTTGCTTCGTACGCTTTGGAAATGAATTAGCAATCTTCCTGCACCCTGTCCTAGTGATTGAAATAAATTACTTTGTTAAATTGCTAAGCAGGTTGACCCATCTGTTGGCCCATGAATGTTCGGATTCTCCAAGGGTTTATTATTGCAAATAATAACTGCCATATGCAACCGTAAACAGTTCTTTTAGAGATGACTGAAACATTCTGTGTTACTTCTGAAGGCAATTTACAAAGCCATTCATACTCCCATAAAGGATCTGCCCTTCAACAAAACTTTCAGAAAGTGATCCTGACCAGTTTGTACTGCCGATAGGGTGTATCTCATTTCCTTCCAGCAAAGCAGCCAGTAAAACTACACCAGAAGACTGGAACAACTTAGCATCCATTCCAAGGGCAGAGCAAGGTGAAATCATGAGTCACTGCAACTTGATGTCCCTAAACACTGGCTTCCAGATCCTTGTATGTGCTTATTGTAAGGGGGCATTAACCACAATCAGAATGCTACATGTACAATCTGTGTTTTGACATGCACTGTAAAATAAATCTGAGATGACAGTGTCAGCATTTGTTGAGAAACACTGATCAGGCCAAGTGGAGTAAAACTTTCCAAAGTGAAAATGACTCTGTCCAAGGGGATAGATAGAATTTGCAATATACTTTGAAACTCACTAAACTTGAGTTCCTTGAAAGGAAAAAAAGAGAGGTATTTTTTTATTTAATTAATTAAAATTCTGGCTTTACCCAGGAAAAGTATAAAGCCTGACTTCTAGATCCAGGTAATTCCAGATCCAGATTCAGGACAGCTGTTGTGATGGCCACCAATTTCAATGGCTTTAAATGGGAATTAAATAAATTCATGAAGGCGAAAGCTAGTGTTGGCTACGAGTATATGTTGCCTCCAGTATCAGAAGTAGCATGTCTTTGTATAGCAGTTGGTGAGGAACATGAATGCGAAGGTGCTTTTTTACTCATGTCCTGGTTGTGGGTTCCCCACAGGCAGCTGGTAGGCCCCTGCATTTTGAAGCAGAATGCCCATTGCCCTTCACTGTTGGCCACACTGATTGAAGATGATGGGCGTCATAGTCCAACAACATCTACAGGGCCAAAGTTTCCCTTTGCACTGTGATTCATACCTCAGCAAAAGTGTGCCCCAAAACGCATACAATTAGAAGGTACTCATGAAACAGTATATCCTTTAAAGATGTGCACAAAAAGTGATAAGCTTCAGAAAAAAGTACACAAAGATATCTACATTTTTGTGGAAAACATGATTCAACGTGGCCATGAGTTAGGGATGAGCTTTAAGGTAGACATCTGAATGCGCTGATGAGACTGAGTTTTACATTTTTCCACATTCCTACCCACAAATACACGTTTTACTGTTTGGCCTTCTGTCTGTATGAATTTCTTGAAAGCTATTCCTGACCAACGAACATTTTCTCTATGTTTTAAAACCTCCTTTAATATGCACCATCCTGATGCTCAAACACGTCCCTGGTCCCTCTGCATTAAGATGCGTTCCATATTATAGCAGGAACAATAAACCATTGTGGAGGGGATCCGTGATGCAGTCATGATATGAGTCATGGTCCATCACTATAGTTATTGATTCATGCATCACATCCAGCACATGACCGGCTCCTGATGTATTCTACACAAGTATTCATCATGTATGAGTCTCTTCTCCCGCTGTGTGTGTGTGTGTCCGCGCGCGCGTGCACGCATGAATAACTGAATGCCTAATGCCACATGTTGTGCTTGATCAGCCCACCAACATGAATTTGAAATGAAAATGGACCTGAAGAACTGAAAGGACATACAGGCGCTATTGCCCAGGACGGACTTCTGACTAACCAAATGACTGACCTTTCCATGGGCTTATTTATGCTGGAGTGAAGTGCCTTTCACAGAGGATTCCAAGGAAGGGTTGCCATAGAAATAGAAACTTGAGCTCATGATGTGGAAACAGGATTGAAGTTCAGCCAAGCAACACCTGCAACACAAGGTACCACAACAGAAAGGCTGTTGCAGCTTAAGCTCCATTTTCCCGAGACAAGGGCAAAGATCCATGGGGCATGTCAGGATGGTTTTGCAAGGAACTGAGCATGTTTTACTTCCCCATAGGAAAATCATATTCAGCAAAATGGTGCCAGGATATCTCAGGATGGTCTTTGTTTTGCTTTCTGGGAGCAAGTAGTCTCATGGTAGATAGAGGGCTCTTGGTATGAGCAACCTTACCTGGAGATGAAAATAATCTAGGAGCCACTTAAGTACATGAACAGCAACAGTCTGATCTTATATGTCTCTACTTAGAAATGAATCCTGTTGAACTCAGTGGAACTTAGACCAAGGTATATGGGTGTGAGATTACAATCTAAACAGTGGCAATCTAAATCACTAAAAAGAGGGCAAATAAATATTCCAGTTTGTATAAAATTCACCTATTCAAATGTATATGTAGAGATGCAAATTTAGAAATTATGCTCCCAGATCCTAGAGTTGCTGGGCAGACTTGCTCCTTGATGATGCGTTTTCCTCAACAAAACTGAACAAGCCAATCAGTTATTTGAATTCAGTACATATATTAAGAATTCTGAGCTGAAATCTTTCAACAAATTAGTTGACCACTGCAAAGGTCACACGTCTTGGTTGGAGGGAAGCACAAGGATCATGTTTCTACTCCTTGCAATAGGTCATGAAACCTTTATGTTTGGTTTCAAGTTTCATAGGAAACTGTATTGTGCAGTTCTGCATCTTTTGTGATTACTATGAGGGCTCTAAACCTGCATCATTTTAGAAGTCGGAGCTTTTTCTGTGATCTTTGCCTTCCAATTAATAATCTATTGGCTGCTGCATTGCCTGCTATTTCAAATCCTGCAATGCACTGGATACAAATTTCACATCACTGCAAGCAGAGTTCAGTTTACACGTGGTTTATATTCTACTGGCCAGGGATTAGAATGCTCTTCTCTAGAGGATTTTTATTCAAGACTGAGTTACTACTCAAGAATAAACACTGATGCCTCTGGCAATCGTCCCCCAACATTACACCATCTTAATCCATTTGCTAGATCGAAAGCACAATATTTCTGAAATGGCTTTGGGCTGGACATTGCCAGAGACTTCTTAATGGCATGAGCTGTTTGGTTGACCTCAGGGCAGGGGATAGGCTCTCCTTCACTGTAGATATTTATGGTATTTAAACAAAAGCAGCCACCTGTCAGGGTTGCCTTAACGGCATACCTCATTGTAGATCCTGCATTGGACAGGGTGCAATAGGAGGTTGCATACCATGACCTTCCACATCCCTCCTGGTTCTGTGATTCAAGCATTTAAAGATGACCAAATTGATGCCTTGGATTATGTATGAACTGGATCAGGGCCAACATGTAATCCTCATATAGATGGCTTCACTGCAACTTCATTCTTCAGATCCTTCCTCAAGTTCCATCTTTTTGGTGAGACTTTAGGATTAGTCTCGTCATCCTTATTCCCAGTTCTAACCCACCTTAGTAGAGGCTAACAGCATTTACCCAATTTCTTCTTTCCCTATGCGTGACTCTCCCTCCCTCTGTTGTATTCCCTATTATCTACTTCATATTGCAAGTTTCTATTTACATTACCTGGATAACTACAACAAACATCATCTACACCAAGAGAGGCAACCTACTGCCCTCCAGACTATATGCAGCAACTCATAATCCCTAATCATTTGTCATGGTGGCTAGGGCAGATAGGACTAATGGTCTAAAATATCTGGAAGGTACTAGATTGTCTATATCTGATCAACACCAGTGGTATACCAAGCATTGTTGTCTATATTAGAGGAGGAGGAGGACAATGACAACAAAGGGTGTTTGAAATATATATATTTAAATATATCAACTACTCCAGATTTGTCCAGCTAATGGGAACATAGGAAGCTGCCATATATTGGCTGTCAGATCATTGGTTCATCTTGCTTTATACTGTCTTCATTGACAGACAGATGTTCTCCAGGTTCTAAGACAAAATTCTTTCGTAGTCCCTGGAGATACCCAAGACTGAACATGTGATTTTTGTGTGTAGAATATATGCTGCACCATGGTGCTATGATGCTACATATAAAGAATAATATTACTATATTTCAAAGTAGAAGCCAAATTGCTTCATGTCCATACTGTGTGTGTAGGATTTATACCCCACTATTTGACTAAAAACTGCACTCAGGGTGATGATTTTTAAAAAATCGAGAGATGTGAAAAACATGCTGTAATTAAAACATTAACCATCATCAAGTCAAAATTCATCAACATGAAGAACTAACAGTATCCACCAGATTAAAACCTTCTTCCACTTAACACCAAAAGCCTGCTGGCAGAAATACAACCATGATGGAGTTAGTGTGGTCTCTCTTGCCAGGAGATTCCAGAGGCAAGGGCAGCCATGGAGAAGGACATTTCTTGTGTTCCTGCCAAATAATCAACCATCAGTACTGCATTTATCATTACTGGGGAAGATGGGACACTGAAAGCTTGATATATACCATGGAAGTTTTTGTTTTAATAAGAGATCACTTGATTTATGGTGAGGGTGGGATTCTCTTGTTTTGTTAAATGGTGAAATAACAGAGAACCATTTTCCTGCTTCACACTCCAGCAGCAATAGGAAAGGCAAAGATAACAGTGGCTCCAAAAAAAAACCCCAAATCCTCACAATTCATTCCCCTCTATGCACGCACACACACATAACTGAGAGCACATCACTAATGTAGATTGTGTACAGTGTGGAATAGCCATTAAGGAGCAGCTCACACAGCTGGTTCTGATTTGATCATGACTGTCCCTTGAGAAGTCAAAGTCAGAAATGAAACAGTGGGTTGCAGGTCACTGAGTGCAGAGGCTAATGGAACCTTCTGGAAATGGCATTATGGGAGAAGAGGGATGGCCAGTGAGCTGCCTGAAGGAACACAGAGGACTTCCTGTTGGCAATACTATGGACAGGAAGTCAAAGCAAAGCTCTTGGGTTCACCTTGAACACTGAAATTTCTCCAGTCTTGAGATGACTGAAATTGTTTTTATTTTTTATTTTTATTTAAAGTTTTTGTATGCTGTCCCCTTGCTATATAGCCTCCGGATGGCTCACACAAATAAATAAATATAATACAAATATAGTTAAAGCCCGGAAACACCCCGGCTGTTAGCATGTAAATTTATAAGCATCATTGTATATGTTTTGTCTGTGTTTTTACTCATGTTGGCCCAATCTACACATTCATGGCAAGCAATTTTCTAAATATAATGCATTTTAAAGGTTGGTGTGCCTAGGATATGCATTTTTTTAAAATGAGAAAACCTTGTAACATTCAGCAAAGCTTGACAATCAAAGGCTAGCTGTTCATAGTGTGGTTCAAAAGTGGCATAAATGGTAAGTTTGCATAAAAATGTGAGATGAACACATTTCTACTCTTTTCTAAATTCAGTAGATCATTTCAAAGATGAATCTACATGAGAACATAAACCTTCTTCTCATCATGCAGGGAGCTCCAAATAGATAGGGCCCTGCACATAATCAGCTATAGGTGTGTGTGCCACAGAATGACACAAAGGAGATCTCCAGATGTTTTGGAGTTTAATTCACAACATTTCTGACCATTGTCATGTTGGCAGTGGCTTCTAGAATGTCCAGCAATGTAGGCTCTCCATTCCACTGATTCATTCAATGCAAGGCAGGCAGTAAACACACGAACAGGGAGTGGGGGTGACATGCATCTAATAAAATGAATAGTGTCCATGAAAGCTTATTCCACAATAAACTTGGTTGTCTGTAAAGAGCCACAAGGCTCTTCTTTGGTTTTGCTGCAACAGATTAATCCCTCTGCAGGTTGTTAGGAGTCTTTCCGCTTCCATTTTGTGTATATTTGTAACTTTTCCAAAGGCACCCTAAGACTTCTGTAGTCTCTCATCCAAGCAAGATTAGATTATTATTAAAACCTGTGGAATCCCCGCAGGGTTTAGCACCTCTCTGGAAAGTAGGGAGCATATAGCAATATTGCTGTACAAAGCTCTACGGCAGACAAGCAAGGGAGAGGAACAATCCATTCAAAGTGTATGCCTCTTTTGGAAACTCCCTAGTATTTTTCAAATAAAAATAAAAATCTGGCTTTGTTTAGACCTCCCTTGTACCCCTGATGAAAAGAACAAGTTTTTATTCATCGGATATTGATATCTCTCTCATCATCATCACCATCATCAATAATCACAATGTGTAGATGCCTTTGATATTCCAAAGACATCTGTGTAACCTGAGAGTTGGGAGTCTGAATTCAAAACTAAGTAATTGTAACCAGAAAACTCTGGGTGAAAAGAATGCTTCCATGCTTCATTTTGTATCTCTGCCATGATCAGTACATATGACTTTGGTTGTTTTCTTTCAGAGGATGGTCTTTTTATTTTAGGACAGAGACAGTAAGCACGAATGCTTAGACCAGATGCATCCCAAATCTGCATATGTCGGATGAATGTGGGCTGTGCCAATCCAGCACAGACATTTGTCATTCTGTAACAGCTGAATGCTCAAACTTGGCATGAGGGGAGAACTATATCTGCCACCAAAATTGCTCATTAGAAGTTGGCAAAACTTTGTCATTCCTTGGAAAAATACTGTGAGCATTGCTCTGCACACCCCCATAGTCTGTTTACCCTGCAGAAGGGGGCAAAATATGGGCATCAAATGAAAACACTGAGAAACAAATATAGAAAAATATAAAGATGTAATCATAGCTAAAGTGGATCCAGTGAAATCAGCAGGAATCAAGCTAGTCATGACTGCTGATAGGCAAAGAAAACTCACACAAGTTAATTATTTTCCCAGAAAGTAACAAACTCATCTATCTAATCCTGCATATGAACTCTCCTTTAATTCAAGATCAGGTACTTAGCATGCAAGTTTTTACACCTGTGCAATATCAAACTGTATCTTGAGAGCTGTCTTTTGGAATTGTACCATGTGCAATTCCATCATGTGACATCATTTTAGGTACCTCTTCCAAAATAGTTGCTTCCACATGGCCTTTTTCATGATGTTTACTCAACAATGCTAATCAGTATAGGGAGAAGGGAGGGAGAGGTTTTTACATGAGTGGATGCCACCTGTTTGGCTGTTTCTTCAAACATAATTGGTTTGTGGAAAGATTTCAAATGCCAACTTTTCCCTAAAGATTTTAGGTGACTTCATCACAGAAAAAGAATGCTGAACTAACCAACTCAGCACATGTGTGCTGTCACTCTCCTCCAAAGCCTCGAGTCTATTTCAGAATTAATCAGACTTTAGTCAGACAGCAATCCAAAACCTGCCACATAGTCGAGCATTATGAATGCATAAGTTTCAACCCAACAAGCTAACTGATTAAGATATCCAGCAGTGTTCTGACTATGTTGAGTCCCACTGATTTCAAGGGGTCTATTCCAAGTATAACCTGTACCTAACCCAGTGAAAAATATCAGAATTTGACAATAACAGTTGCGAACTGTACAGAAAACTTTGAGTATTAGGTGGTATAGAAATAAATAGTTGCTGCTGCTGCTGTTGTTGTTAATGATAATGATGGACATAGAATAGTAGAGTTGGAAGAGGCCATGAAGGCCATCAGGTCCAACTCCTTGCTGTTACAGGACACCAATTTACACCATCCCACTCAGGTGGAGACAACTTTCTTACTTGTTTTAGTCATTTCAAACATCTTTTGATTAGCCTTTTGCATCATATATAAATAGGAGAGAAAAGGTATCTCAGCTCCACCTGGAGCTCCAGCTGGTATGGAGAGCTACATCTTGCATCTTCTCACAGGCTGCCAAACAAAATGGCACTGAGCCACCCTCTGGCTGATTTCATAGACTTTTAATAACAGCCTGTCCAGATGCCTTGGCAGGCAGAGGGGAGTGGGATGGTGCCAGGTGCTTTGCTTGTGCTCCCAGCCTCTCTCAGTTCTCAACTACAGGGAGGACAAGCTTCTAAAACCACGATCCTATGTATGTTTAGATAGACAAAGGTCTGGTTGGGGAATGCTGAGAATTATAGGTCCTTTTTCTATCCAAACGCATAAGATTGCACCCTAAGTGCGCTTTCAATATGCCATAGGGGATGAAAGGGCTCTCAGAGCTGTCCTTTGAGAGCTGGTAGCTTATAGCTGTATCCTGCTCATTTTCATCATCTGTCTTTACTTCTGTGGAGAGGAATGGGCTATGAGGGGGGACCACTGTAGAGATGCCGGTCCTGGCTCTGAACTTATGTCAGAGGATACGCCTCTGCTGGAAGGACTGTCCAGTCCAAGTCCAGTTAAGGCTAAAGAAGTATCAGCAGGGAAAGCAGCCAGGCCTCAGAGTTGCCCTCTTGGCAGCAGGCAGAGCAGGATGAGCTCACCTGCTCACAGGTCTTTCCTCCGTGTGAAGGATTGTCTTTTCATTTGAAATATAGTCAATTATATATAGTTTAATAGCTCTATTGCTCTATGCTTATACATTATTATGCACATAACTGATCCCAACCTTTTTATCTTTCTTCTGGCAACACACTTCCCTTTTTTGGATGATGCGTATGTGACCCATATATTGTATGGGAGGGACATGCCCCACCTGAAAAAGATTTGAGAGACAGGACGGAGTTTATATTCCTGTGGAATCTTTTATGAGGAGCAAACATGCCAGATGCGGGGAGCTAATTCCCCTCATGAATACAAGCTAGGAGTCTGGCTGATCTAAGCTCAGAAGGGAAGTAGTAGAAAGAGAGGAGACATGCATATGATTTTTGGTACATAATTTACTTGATCAGAAAAGGGTACCTTTGAACTGCAGAAACAGGTAATCCACACAGGCAGAATCAAACTAGATCTTACACAACACCACTTGCTATGAGGTGCCGATGTTTCTCATTGTTGTGCCAATGAATTGCATACTTTCTTAAAAATAAGCTTTTTCTTCCATTCAGTTCTTATTGAGATACTTCAAGTCAACTGGTCGGAGCGCATGACCCTTCACCTCTCACTATTCACTGGCTGCATTGTGGTATTTTCTGCTGTCAATGGGTGGTCTCCGTAGACAGTGGCCACAGATGTCTGCTCCAGATAATCCCAACATTCAGCTAGTGGGAGGGGACCTGTCATGCACTTCAGTGAAGGGTGAAATATGTCGGCTGGGGGCAAGTGCTGAGGCTCCTCTATCAGCTATTAAGAATGATAACATTTCTAGTGTACAGGATTGCTTAGAGACAGGATTAACCCTTCCTCTATAGACCTTTATACTTGCTCATTGCCAGTATTGGTAAGTGCCACATACTGAATTTCATGTGAAAATATAGACCACTATTCCCCCCATGACCACTGTAAAGTCCCTTGAGCAGATAAGGATCCATAAAAACCAGTCGCCATATGCAAGTTCAATACCCACAGAGCATGGTGTTTACACTGCATGGCGATTGCCTCAGTCGCCTCTAACATAATGGCCAAGCCCTGCGCCACACTAGCTCTTCACAGCCAAGGAAGAGAAGTGGTAATCACAGCTGGATGTGGGGAACTTCAGAAGGCCAAATCCAGCCTTCTTGCTGTCCTAATCTGGCTTTCTAGGGTTCTCCAGCATTGGACTGGAGACCTGGGAGATCTAGGGTCTAGTCCCTGTTCAGCCATGAGGTTCATTGGGTGAGTTTGAGCCCGTTACTCATTGTCAGTCTCACCTAGCTCACAAGGTTGTTGTTGTGAGGATAAAAATGGAGTGAAAGAGAACCTTGCAAATCACCTTGCGCTCCTTGCAAGAGGAAAAAAGCTGGGATATAGATGTAGCAGCAGTAGTAATAGATGATGATAATGATGGTGATACTGCTAATAGAGATCCTGTGGAATTTTACCATGTCCAGAATTACTTGCAGTTCCCACTGGGTCAAAGTGTTTTCCAAATGCAGCCAGGACCTAATAGATGTTCTTGCTGGGTTTGGGAGCGTCTAGTAAGTCCCTTGGCAATATTGCACTCATCCGCACAAGTGTCTGTAAAATGCAGGCAAAGATCCAGTGCCACCCTATCTTTCCAAAAGTTGCATTTAAGAATGGAGATCGGTACTTGGTCCATATTTTTAAGCAAATCAGCTTAGTTTGTATTTCCTAGACTAATATGTCGGTCGGAACCACTGGTTATAGCACAGATAGCACACATTTCCAAATTTTGTTAACTAGTTTTCAACTCAGAAATTGCACACAAAAATAGATATTTATTTTATTTATTTTTCGGTTTATATCCTGCCTTTTTCCTACAAAGGGCTCAAGGCAGCTTACATCTCCTCCTCCATCTTATCCCCACAACAACAACCCTGTGAGGTAGGTTGGGCTGAGAGTCTGTGACTGGCCCAAAGTCACCCAGTTGGCTCCATGGCTGATATACTGGATAAAGTTGTGAACAAAGTGAACCAGGGTGTGTCTTCCAAAAGAGGAAGTGCTGTGCTCATGGAGGTTCCCTTTGCCCAAATGTTGAAGGTCCTCACCTCCCAACTCCATAGCTTGATCCATTCAGTAGGGCTTCCTGACTCTATGTGCAGTATTTTCAATGGAGGGTCTGTTGTGGGAAGGAAGGGATGAGGAAATCCCATTTAGTCAATTGATCCAGTATAAATCTAGATCCAACTCCAAATAGTAACCCCAAATACAACCCCAAATAAATTTCATTTATTTATTTCCATATTTCCCAATGGTTTGAAGCTCTGAGGACAGTTCACAACAATTCACAGCAATAAATGTGCATTTCTTCAGAGAGTCAGTGCGGTATAATTGTTAAGAGTGCTGGTCTGGGACTAAGGGGATCTGAGTTCTAGTCCCCACGCAGCCATTGAGACAACTGGGTAACTCTGGGCCAGTCCCAGACTCTCAACCCAACCTACCTCACAGGATTGTTGTTGTGGGGATAAGCTTGAGAGCAGGAGGAGCATGATAGAAGCTACTTTGAGTTTGTAGTAAGAAAAAAGTGGGAAATAAATCTAATAAATATTTGTGTGTTTGCTTCATTAAGAACTCAGAATGATGTGGAAATAGAATAGATTTAAGCTTGAATAAAGAAGAGAAGCTCTTCTAGCTTCTGATCCAATAATTTATAAAGCATCAGACATGTACTGGGAAGGACTGCAGGAGATGGTTTGACATCACCATTGGCGATGCATCCTATGGACTCCAGTAGCAGTTCCGGTCAGTGGACAGACTTGCTCATGCAGCTCATCTGAGCAGCCAGGTTAGTCTGTTTTCTTCCCAAGCACCAGGAGGGGAATGTAGTTCAGATCCATAAGGGTACTGTTCACTGCAAGAGAGGATGTGTGCTGACTCTCGCTCCCAGAAGCCAGGCAGTGCTGACTAAAGGAGTTGCCACTTAAATTAGAACTCATGGAGCCATATGTTTCAAACGGGTGGGTCATATTTTATTCAGAAATGACTGTGACTGGTTACATTTTGTGCTGAGCAGATGCATTTCAAGGACAATGTTGTTATTAGTGCTGATTTGTACATTGTTAACTTTGTCTCATATTGTATTTAATTTTCGAGGTGATGATTCTGAAACCACTGACTTTGCTTTTTCTGAGGACTAAGGAAAAGCCCCCCCCCCATCAGAATGTTTATTTTTCCATAAAATCTCCATTTTGCTACCTAAGGTATCCTCTCCCTAGTCTTGACGCCGATAGATTATCTACAGTGATTTCACAGTAGCAATTTCATGCCTGGTGATCAGAGCAAAAAAAATGTAGGCAACTTGTGAGTAGCATTGCATACTGAACAGATCTATGACATCAGAGCCCAGAATGATGTCATAGGAGATCTGCCAATGGCATCACAGTATTCACAATCTGAGGTTTATGGGCAGCTTTTAAGAAATTAAACACTGTCAGTTGTGTGCACATGAATGCCTTTTGAATAATGGTCTGCTAGAAGAACTTCAAATGCAACACCTGAGTGATTCCTTGGTGCAGAATTTGAATTTAGGAGGAGGCTATGATTTAAAGTATCTGTGGACAAGCATGACATGATGGCAGATGTTATCCACTGTTTTAAAGCTGAGCTTTGCCGGGGTAAAAACCTGGGGCAGGAGACACATCTGGGGGAAAAATAATCCCCAAATATTACTAGTCAGTAGCAAAAGCAACAACAACAAAAATCCCTTTTAAAAAACCACATGAACAAACTGTACTTTCAGTAAATAATTCCCCTACCAACATGAACACATCAGGAATAAATATATGCATTCTGAAACAATTTTCCGGCATGGATATCTGAAAGGTACTCCTAGATAAACATGAATGATTGGCAATGCAATACAGTGCTCTTATATATACTGGAGTTTGGTTAAAAAAAAAACCCTGTTTTTGCACAGCATGAAAAACTGGTCTTTCTTGATTGCAAAAGATAAACTAAAATCTGAATTTGCCTTAAGTTGCATTGGCTAGCTTCTACAACTCTATTTTATGTATGAAAGAACTTGTCCCAGAAGTGGTTTCAATGTACAAACCTAATTACTCATTTAGGTGTTTTTTTACCAAGTATCTTAGAAGCTGAACTAACCTACCAGGATTACACTACTTTGTAAACTGCTCGGAGAACATCAACTGGGTAGCAGTATAGAAATCAATCAATCAATCAATCAATCAATCAATCATAACAGCAATAACTTTTTCAGGTATGTGGGCAAAGTTGTAATGTTTGCTTTGATCTGCAGTTGCATTTGTCATTTTTTCAGAGGGGTACAGGGAATTTTTACTTCTACCCATCTGAATTTCATCTTCTCTTGCTCCCCCTTTCCTAGATTTCCTTCCTCTTCCCCATTTTCCCCTGCTTGAGATCTCATCCCTCTCCTTCTATCTGTAGCCACCATTATTCCTCCTCCTCCTCCTCCTCCTCCCACTGCCCACTGCTTCTGCCACACACTTGTCCACCACCCGCTGCCCCCAGCAGTTCTGATTCCCCAGTCTACCCAATTGATGGAAAACCTGTGATTATTTAGATTTATTTTAATGCACTGTCCCCACTATGCAACCTGTGGGGATGATCTAGACGTGAAAATGGTCCCTGGACCTCCCACTCCTGATCTAATGTTGACCCAGCATCAGGCTCAATAGAACAGTTCCTAACAGGAGGAATGCCATGAAATGCAAAACCAATGTAGTGAAAACTGTTCTGTTGATATGTTTTGATCCATTCCAGTTAGAGAGAAAGTCATATATTATTTAATTCTTCATTTTGTATTTATTTTCAACAAATACACAACTTTGGATCAAGGGAGAGAAGAGATCACATAATGTTTTCCAAAGAGAGCAACAGAGATGAGAACATAGCCTTTTCAGAAAATTGGATTGCATTGAAAAAGTATTAAATGTCCATTAAATTGATCACTTCCTGAAGGCTTCCAGGAATAGAAGAGGGATGCATGAAAGGTTAGAATAAACAAACAAACATTTGTAATTTTCTGAGGCCATGATGAACTAAGAAACAGGACTTTTACTCAGCCTGAAGGATGACTGAAAACCTGCCCAATACCCTCTCTTGACAGGTGTTGATAGAGAGCAGACTGGCTACCTGTATAACTGGATTTGTTATTCCCTGGGTTAAGGACAATCCTCGCGTTGAATGGGTGCCTTTTTGTGCATTGGTGTTCAACAAGATGCTCTCGGGTTTCATGGCTGTTTTTTTAACACAGTGCAAGAGATACTACTTTAAATCTCCTGCGGTGATATTTAACAGTGAGGTCAAGAATGTCAGGGCATGGGAGGTGGAAACAATAATAAACTTAGTACGATTAAGCTTAAACAGCTTGATGGTATCTGGCCTTCCATTTTCAGGGGGAAATTCTAATTCAGGGACTGTAAATCTGTTGAGAGAATGAGAAGGTAACTTGTAGCCTAAGAACACCTCCCAGCATGAGCATTTTAGAGCAAAAGTATTTGTTTTATGAGGCACAGGGCAAAAGGTATTACCAGCAGTGTTCATGGAATACATATTAAAACTGTCAGAAAACTTAGAAACCCACAAATTCCAGTGTGACAGTTCCCCTCGTCTTTTTGGATCTGAAGTTATAGCTTTTGGTCAATTGTTACAAGTAAAACATAACTGTACTCTGATTTGAACAGACTATTTTAGTAAGATGCATCTACCTACAACTGCACAAACTGCAAGGATTGTCTTAAATGAAATGGTCTGCCTTGAATGTTGCATTTCAAAATGTATCATTTTGAGTGGTGCTAAGTGGCATGGGAGTATTTTCTAAAAAATGAGAGTCCACATGACTCAGTTAAGGAAAGTTTGTTTGTTTGTTTGTTGTTTAAGGGCAGTTGTCTTAATAGTAGAGAACATGGTCACTCCTTTTCCATTGCTGATGATGCAAGCACAAATGAGGATCAATTGTAGATTTCCATTGACTATGGAAAAACTGAGAGTATGAGAAGAAAATCTTAAGTTCTTTCCAGAAGAAACTTTGAAATGTTCTTTGAAAATCAAACCATTTTCCACAGATTTGTAGGGATATAACACAATATCTGGCATAATGTGCAGATATGGAGTGTGGCATTTCAAACATCTTTCTTTACCATCACAGAATAAACAAGCTGCGAATGTTGAGAAGCTGCAGGGGCTTCAGAAAATCAAACCTTAAACAGATGGGCTCACCTTCCATTGGTCATTATGGCACAGCCCCCAGTTCAAGAAACCTCATTAAAACCTACTAGATTGCATCAGGATTCCACTGGATAAGCCAAATTGACGGACATAGACTTCCCTCTCTTAAAATATTTAAGATACTTAAGATGCAGCTCCTTCTTAAAATGCTACACCAAGTCCCTGCTAAATGGGGTGCACTGATATTGCCCAAACTTAGACAGAGGGACCTTACATGAGCAGAGCTCTTTTTCTCTGAGAAGGTAGATTCTTGATCTAACCCCGTCTTCCCTCTTCCAAATGGATACATACATAGCTGCACTGGAAAGTCAGCATGTGTAGTGGTTAGTGTTAGACTAGGACTCAGCTGATTTGTGTTCTGGTCCCCATTTGGTCTACTTTGTGCCAGACACTGACTTTCAGCCAAACTAAATCACATAATTGTTGAGGGGATAAAATGGAGAGGCAGAGAATTGTGCCTTGGGCTGCTTGTAGGAAAGGTGGGATATAGATGATGATGGTGATGGTGATGGTGATGGTGATGTAGTACCTGGCAACTACTACACACCGGAGTGATGACTGAACTAAATATGATAGTAATGCATCTTTAAAATTAGCGTGTTTTTAAAAATATATAGTGTCAACTAGGGGGTCATGGATGAGAAGCTGATATTATCAGGCTTACAACAGGTGTGCAGGGGAAATTTAACCTTTTCTTCCCCTGCTATCGTCCTGAGGAAGATCTTTCTTCTGAAGGTGGTGCTTACGTTGGGAGGGAAAACCCCTTTGGTGCCACCAAAATAATACCATATTTAGATCAGGATTTTCTTCAGGACCACAGCACAGGAGGAAAATATTAAGTTTCCCATCCACACTTGTGATAATCCTAATAAATATTTCCCACAGCCTGTGCCACCACCCCACTCATCCTATTGCCATTTGAAAGCAGAAACAAAAGCCAACCCTCGCTCGGCATGTTAAAGACAAAGATGCACTCATGTAGTGCATTTTGCATGGGAAAGCCACATCCCGAGTGAGAAGCACAGTGCAGGCCTGCTGTTCTTCAGCACATGGATGAGTGCATGGAGGGCCATGTGTGGTATCCCCACCCTAAACATCAAGCATCACTGCCTGGTGCCATTCTCTAGGACTCAGTGCATTGGGCTAAAAGTCTGAGAGGTACAGGCATGTCCACAGCATGGGATCCCTCCATGTAATAAGATGTCTGCAAGGCTGTAAATGGTTTGGACCCATGTTGCCAGAAGGACCGCCTTCATCTCTCCAGTCTATCACTCTGAAGTCCTCAACAGAGGCCCTTCTCATTTTCCTGCCACCAAAAGTGGCTTTGTTCATGAGTACAACAGAGAAAAACTTTTTAGTAGTGTGCATTCTTGTATGGAAAAGTTCCTACTGGGGTTAATTAAACTACTTCTTTGTAGGTCATCAGGATAGCTTTGAAGATCTAACTCTCCTTGCTGGCCTTTAAAAACAATCTGGACTGTTTTTTTTTTTTTTCCTTTAAGCACTTTTCAATTCTAGTTTTTGTTTTGTACTGCTTATATTTTATCCTGTATTATTTTTATTTTGTTTTATATGCTTGCCTTGTGAGGATTCTCATCTCAAAATAATGTTAAATTAATGAAGAAATAAGATTGTCCAATATCATCAGAGTGACTATAAATAAATTTGAGTAATATCAGGACTGCAAAGTCCTTGTTTCATTCAGATCAGCTCATAGCCATACTACACGTCGTGTACAATGCAAATTATATGCACTAGAGCTTTGGAAAGGGCCAGAAGCTGTCCCTTTCACTGCTCCGTTAGGGAGGCAAATTATATCTGGTGTGAATGTTATGATTTCATTCAGTGAGCAGCCAATGGTGGGAGTTCTCCTGATTTTCCATGGTACAACATATGGAGAGAACAGACGTTTTGCAAACTTTGCAGCTCAACGGAAGAAGTCACTGAGGACAAAGGGAATAATCCCATTGATTTCCACGGGCATTAGGTCAGGTCTTAAGTGCTTAGAAAGGGGGCGGGAGAGCTGCAAAATGTAGGAAAGAAAGAGATGAATCCCACTGGATGAAGGAAATGTGTAGATCCAAATGTATTGTTGATACAACTCAGTATTGACCTCTGGAGCTAGCATCCAAATTCTAGGGAGAGGTGGAAAGAGAGGCCTCCCACCCCTTCTGATAAGAATGGAGAGCTGTTTAAATCTTCCCCTCCTATTAGAATGGTTAAGACAGGGCTAGGGCTAGGTTTTCCCTAAAGGCAGAATGTAGCCCCTTGACTGGAATCCTGGACTAAACATTGTATCCATCATGTAAGAAATGGCTGGAAAGAGAGAGAGGGAGGGAGGGAGGGAGAGAGAGAGAGAGCACGCAAGCAAGCATGTTTTGCACAGAAACATGACAAACACACTGAGAGCCAGTGTGATGTGGGACTGGGAACCTGGGAGAACAGGATCCTAGTTCCCACTTGACCATGAAACCCACTGGGTGACTTTCGGTCAGTCACTCACTCGCAGCTTAACCTACCATGCATATTGCTGTTGTGAATGTAAAAATGGAGCAGAAGAGAACTACATCAGCTGCCTTGGGCTCCTTGCAAGAGGAAAGCAGGCAGGACATAAATGCAATGTAATAACAACAGTGGTGAAGAAGAAGAAGAAGAAGAAGAAGAAGAAGAAGAAGAAGAAGAAGAAATATAGAATTCCATAGCATATAGCCTTGCCTCCACCTAGCTCCAGGTCCCAACACCTCTCAGGTAGTCTAAAACAACAGCAGTCCTTTCCTATTGGTTTGGCCTGGCAGGAGCATAGCATTTCATCTACACCTATCAGAGAGAGGATTTAGAGTTCAAAGTTCATTTCAGGGTTAGAGGGGCAAAAGAATAGACACAACCCTTTCCTCCCCGTCTGTGGTCCAGTTGGTTGTTTTTTCAGTGCAGTGATCACCATAGCTTTTGACTCATAGCTGAGGCATGCTGGGAGTTGTATGTGTCTGTCTCAGCTGGCATAGGATTGCAATTTAAGGGAAGCAATGCATCTTGGGCACTTCCAAGTTTCACTGTGCTATAGTTGGGAAGGGCTGTTACTAAAGAAAGTAAATGTACATAAGTAAATGGATGAAACATTTTTAAAGTTCACAGCATGGCTCATTATGAGTGAAGTAGGTGACTTGTCATGAATGATGCCACAAGGAATTATCCATTTGGTGGTCATAAGAAGAAACTCCAAACCCCAAAGGTAAAAGCAGTGGAAACCACAGTGAGGGAAAGAATTGCATGTTCCTATTGATCCAGTGCCGCTATTTGACACTATTAGAGGGAACAGTTAGAGGGAAACTACTGGAGGGAAAAAATGACAAGGGCACTGTCTAAAATGGATGCTTGTAAGCCTCTGAACTCAGAGGATTATGGGCAGCCTATGAAGGGCAGGAGGAACACAAAGGCCATCTCCACATTCCCTCCACTCCCAACCTGCAGGTCAGCTAGAAGCCATAAGATCACCCTGCCCACATCCTCGCACCAGAACCACCATGTTGAAGGGAGACAATCAATGAGTTTGGAGCAAAAGTGTGTTTGTGTGTGGGTTCTCAAAGGATCATCCAGAAAAAGCCTCTTTTTAGAATTCATTACTCTCAAAATAAAGAAGTATAATTATTCTCTTTAAAATAGCTGCAAAAGGTTCTCATGTTAAAACACACTCTTCTAGTAAAGAAGTGTTCTGTTCCCATACAAAAAGGACTGCTGTTGCAGTTTTCACTTTTAAGAGATGGAATCCACAGAACATACTGTAGGTAAAACCAAAAACCACAAGAGAGTTCCCCCCTCCCCAAAAAATTCGAAACTGTAGCTCACCTAACTGCATTTCATCCTGAGGATTATTGTTTCCAGTGTTTTTAAGCAGAGAGATTTTAATTTGAAAGCCATGACTTACACAGTTTTACCCCAGACCCAAGGTCTGGCTTTATATTTCAGATTCCTCGTATGGAGGCTTTCAGCTGAAACTTTGCCCCAACATCTCACAGTTGATTGCAAAGCAGAGCGCCTGGGGGGCTCCCGGCTCAATACCTCCAGCGTGTTTATGATTGGCTGGTGTTTTTGGCTTTGCCACCTGGATTTATCAGGGCCCCCGAGCCACTGCTGGGAATGTGCCCTGGCTTTGCCCGGCTGCTCTACCCTATCACCCCGGCTCTGACAGATTAAAACACCACAGGGTCTTTTGGATAACTGACACATTCCTCCCCCATCTGACTCTGAAAGGACTTCATTTAGCAGCCCTGAAGTTTGGGCTTTTGACTGACAGATTGTGAAGGGGGAAAGTCATTCAGTTCCATTAAGCTCAGTAACTGCTGCAGAACAAAACACCTTTTAAAAAAATAAAAAATGAAAAAGGAGAATGAAAAAGAACTGTGGAAAGTGGGGGCATGAGCTTTAGAGAAAGAGTGGGGGTGGGTGGAGGAAAAGCAGATTCTTTTCAGGTTCAAAGACAGTCTTTCTCTTTGCATTCTGTCTATCAATTAGGGCAGCATTCCCAGAGGGAATACAGTCCAGCTCTCATTGGTGTCATTCAGCTGCCAATCTTCTTGACATGAACACCAAAGGGCCTCATGTTGCGCTGCGGAAGCTGTCTGTCAGGCAATCAGCAGCTGCTATGACATCATCTGCAGTGTTTTTCTAGGTCTATTATGGAATATATATATATATATATATATATATATATCCATCCCAAAGTGAGTCAGACCTTCCCCCCTCAGTCAGCCTTTCCACACACACACACACACGCATGTCCAACATGCATTTCTTTATAAAAGGAAAAACAGTTCTTATTGTCTTATTGCCTAGCTTCATTAAAGAAAATTGCAAATAGCAAATTCCATATGGAGGGGGTGGGGTGGGGAAGCCATGTGTGTTTGTGGTGGGGAGCAAGAAATCTACAAATCTTGACCCTTCCTAGCTAATGGTGGGATAGAGAGTATTTCCTTGGTTTTCTGTCAGCAGTGGCTTCAGCAGCCTAGCTCGTTTGTAAATCAGGTCTACATGTTTTCCCTAGCAAGATTTGAGTTATGGCCTAGAACATCATGCTGCAAAAATAAATCTGGTTTATTTGGTTCTTTGATGATAACGCTTGAGTTGCACTTCAGTACAACACTAACCATTTTTCAGGCATTGACTGGGTTCAGACACTCAACACTGAATATGGGTTTAGTGTGTGTTGTTGATATGTAGGGTGGTGTTGACACATGCATTATCATGTTGCTGAGCCCAGCTAGATAAACAAACCATGGCTTGTTAACTATTAACAACCCATAAAAGGAACCCATAGTTTGTTGCTAGGTTGTAAACTGTGGTTTTTTTCCATAGTTCATTATTTTGGCTAGATTCAGGCAAGATGACAATGACAACGCAATGTGGGTTGTTCAGTGACAACCCACACTCAACCTATATGCACTTGAGTCTGGGTTACCCTTGCGTCTTAACCCAGTCTTTGTTTCCAGGGATATGGCAAATCTGGTCCTGCACATTGCAGATTTCAGTCCCAGAACTCCATACATAAGCCTGAAGTTCTGTAGCTTTGGGGTATCCAGTGAGAGCCTCCAGCTATGCTCTTTGCACTCCCCAAATTTTATTTTGTTACCTAAGTATTATTACAATTCATTTTGTCTTCAACTGGGAAGATGGCATATATATTGCAAAGCAAAGTGCTTCTTTCATGGGTTCAAGGAAGTGGTTTTGTGTTTTGCAGCTCAGACTCCCCAGCAATTCTTGACTCATGGACAAGTTATTTTCATTTTAGTCTCACCAGTTCCCCTTCCGGGAAATGAATGTTTTGTATGCAGCCATGCCTATCATGACAGCCATTTTGTGAGAGTGCCCATGACACTTTCAGAATTGAAAATGCACTCACTGACACAAAAAGGTTGGGTACCTCAGTCTAGATGATGTTACACTAGACATGCGAGCACCGACTCAATACAGACAATAGCACAACTTGCTCCCCTTTTCCTTTACATGTCTCAAAACCAGCGTCACAACTCATCAGGCATATGCAAAAATCAGCTAATTGAACACTGATTTAGTTTTTCCCTCTTGCCCTTTCCCTTGCTTCAGTCAAGCTACCAGTGTTCTAAAGCAAAATCTAAAGCACAACATGCCTTTGCTTGAGCATTTGTTTAGTGCCCCCCAAAGCAATCGACTTTTTAAAAGTGAAAGGAATGCTCCATGAAGGTGGAGAGGAAGTGGCAATCCATATGCCACAAATGAGCCAATCCCGGCTTTCTACAGCCCGTTCCTGCCAGGAGCAAGTTTTTCCCTGAGGTTGATGCTGAAGGGTTGTTTGTAGGCATGTACAAAATGTACTGACTGTTTTCCCAGCAGGCTCATGTCTCAAATTAAATACTCCTATATGTAACCATAAATTAACATAGCTTTGTAAGTGTGTTCAGCATGGAGTTAGCACTTCTAAAAAACAGACAGGGGGAAAATATCAAGAGTGTAATGTCCTTAGCTTGGAGCCATTCTCTCCCTACTCACACTCACAATTTTTGTGCGTGTACATGCTCTCTCTCTCTCTCTCTCTCTCCCACACATACACACACACACAATGAGATCTCATACAACACTTGCGTTTTAGCAGTAACTTAAATGTCTTAGTAGCATATACATATGCTTTGAGAATCTAGCTATAGGGTCTGGATATCTTGATTTATTATCATGTGCAGCATTTCAGCATTTTGCAGAAAGTCCTCTAAATTGTAATCAATTTTTTAAAGAGAAGTACTTTAAAAAAAGTGAGACAGACAATTTAAACACTGGAGGTATTTTAAATTAGTGTAACTTTGTATGTTGTGATGATTTATATTCTGTCCTTCAGTTTACAGTGAAACTCCCAGAATGGCTTAAGTAATAAAATAGTAAAACATAACAATTCTTAAGACACTGGTTTTTTTTAAATAATAAATAAATGCTGTAATTAAGGCAGCAGAAAGCATTGTTTTAAAAACCAATGTTATAAAGAAAGGAATGAAGATGACAATCTAAAGGACCAAAAAAATAAAAAGATTTTCACCTGACATCAAAAACTCAAAAGAATTAGCACCAGCTAAAAAGAAGTTTGGGGTGAGAGTTTCAAAGATAGGGTACCATCACCAAGAAGAACCTGGAAGTTATGTTTAACTTGGAAAAAAACCCCAATTCCCAACAGTTCAGCATTCCAGCACTTTTCATTTCTTTCTAAACATTTATCCAGATGACCAATCCATGTGTGCACCGAATACATTTTTAATCTTTGTAGGCTAATATATCACACAAAGACCAATTCAAAGACAGCAAATGATTATAATAAATAGAAGTTGGAAAATTATTCTTGATTCAATTAAATCTACTCAACTATTACATGAATCAGTGAGACTTCCAGTGAGTATGTATGGGGGGCGGGCACTGAATTAGATATTTTTAAGAAGTCATTATTGACTGCAATTCTTTTAGCATGTCTTTCTCTCTGGGATGTATGAGTGTTGTCACAGTGCTGTTCAGGAAATTTAGTGTGCTATGGGGGAAGGCACTGCATTGCCTAGGCAACCGTGGGCAGGAATAATTCATACAGCACCAAGGTCCAAAGCCATACGGCAAGAACTGGGAAAGCCAGGCCTGGGGCCCAACTGAGCCCTCCAGTTGCCCCAGTCTGGCCTTTTGGCATTTCCCCAGAGAGCCGTGTCTGCTTCCCCAGTCCCAAACCCTTTCGTGGGCTTTTATTCCATTTCATCCTAAAAGGATTAACATTCCCCCTATTAAGGCTTAGTCACTGGCAGCAAGAGCTTTAAGCTACGATATAGTGGCGTTTCGCCTTGCCCCTTTTGCCTATGGCTCTGCCTCTTTGCCCCCCAGGATCACCACCCCTGTTATGTACACCCCAAGAGCTTCTCCAGATATAAATTCATCCCTTGAGGTGAGAGACATTCAACATCCTTCCCACAAGGCTTTCCTGCCTGCCTCATCCATCTTTTGCATAAACAAAAGTACCATCAAGCATATACAAATATAACAGTATTTCCTCCAATGCAGACAAAAGGGCTTGCAACACCTTCTCACCACCCGCAACTAGAAAATTCACCTAGATCCAGCTCAGTTGCAGGGTTGTTCTTTAGTTAGGGCAGGATCTGATCAACCATCTCACCTAACCATCCAAATGGGAAAGAAAGCAAAACCAGCCAGTATGTCCATTCTCATTCTGAGCATGCATCAACAAGGTCTCCTGGGACCAGCAAAATGAATGCAGGCTCCACAAACAAAAAACTGGCACATGAGCTCACAACAACTTCAGTTTTAAATGATCAGAGGAAGCCTTCCAAAGCAATGGTGCTCTGTTCAGAATGTACCTGGATATTAGGAGCTGGGGAAAATTGCATTCTGAGCCTGCTAATTTGAAATCTGGCAACAACACAACATGTAGCTGTAAAGTCCACTAGATGATGAAAAAAAAGACCCTTTTAACACAAATCAACCTGAATTCAGCACATGTATGCTACAGTGTTAGAACGAAACCATACCCTTCTTTTAAGATAAATATGATTGACTGTACTATTACCATAAAATGAAAACAGCCCCTAAATTTAAATAAGTTTAGGCATTGTGACTTTACTCCAGGCATTCCATCTGGCTCCTGTCGACTTTACTCAAATGAGTTAGGTAGATAAATATTTCTTGTCTACATGGTAAATACATCTTAGAAGGACATTACAGGAGACATAAATTCTCTGACTCCTGATTTTCTCTTTGAAAAATCAATTCATTTGGGATACAAGTAAGTTTGCTTTTCCCACAAGTAGCAATATGAGTAAATGTCAAGTGAATTTAAATCTGCTAAAAGTTCATTGGAACATATTTAATCAAACTCTAAAATCATAAATGTTCATTTAAATTCACTTGATGTTTACAGATTGTTCTGACAATTCAATTTGCATATACTGTCAAGGAAATGACAAAGCAAACATGTGCCCACAGAAATGGCTTGGTATTTGCAAATGTTATTAGTTTAGGAAAGACATTTAATCGCAGGCTTGAGTGAGCAAACATTTGAAGTTGAAAGTATCATTTTAACACAGTTTGATGGTAAGAGGCTTCTCCTGCCTTCCCTTGAACAGCCAGAATGCCTGCTGAAATTAACACAGCTCATTTCGAAGTCAGCGTTTGAGTTTGACATGTATTTCTCTGACTGTTTTTCCATGTTTGTGTCTGCATGTGAAGCTGGAAGAACCTCAAGAGGAAATGGCTTAAAAGAAAGCTTTACATTCAAAGGGATAGTGTGTTCCTGTCAAAAGCAGTCAACAGATGCTTGAATTGTCAGGCTGCTGTTGAGAGAATGGCTTTTCTTTATGCATGCAGTCACTCCAGAACTGTACTTTAGAATAAATGGTTGATGCTTAAAGTTGCTTCACTGTCATTGAAGGTCCTGGAAGTAAGTATGGATGAATCTGCCCATTTCAGTTTCTCTCCACTTCTCATTTTTCCAGTCATAAATAATGTTCATGCCATTTTCACATCAGTTTGAAGTTATTATGCTTTTTACATGAATAATATTCTTGCATTTCTGAGCACATATTTAAACAAACAGAATTTATATGCAATTTCACCTAATATACTTATTCTGTTTCTGAATGCTCCTTTCATTAATATATATCTATATATTTGTACATATATTTTTATGAAGGATACTATGAAATCCTCCATATTTTTGACTGGAGGATTCTATCATAACATTCAGAAGTAACTGTCACCTATATTTTAGTATATTGATTATGAATTTGGTTGCATTAGGGTTCCATGCAATCAATTTACTGCAGTTTAATAAACCTGGAGGAAAAAGCATTTTGGAGCAGCAGTTTTGGCATTAGAAACCAAGAATTAGTGTGGCATGAGAACCAGCATGGGGTAGTGTTGGACTGGGACTCAGGTTCTAGTCCCCACTGAGCCATGAAACTCAGGATGGCTTTGGCCCAGTCTCTGTTCTCAGCCCACCTGATCTCACAGGCTTGTTGAGAGCATAAAACAAAGGGGGAGGATTACATAAACCAGCCTGGGTTCCTTACAGGAAGAAGGGTGGGACAGAAACATGATGTGTAGCCAGCCATGCTGTATTCTAAATCATCTTGAGGGTACCAAGGCAGATTGCTCTGCTGAATATTGCTCTTTCTGATACATTTGTTGCAGGATTCACTGTGAGACAAGGTAGACTGATTCCTTTTCAGTTGGAATCCTTTTCCATCCTAAATACTTCTGTAGGGTAGCTAAAGGAAGGCCGGAAGCCATTCGGAAATAAAAATGGTGATGTTTCTACCTGAGAAGATAGCATCTCCTTCAATGAACTCTACCTCTCTTTCCTTTAAACCATAAAGAACCAGAACATCTCATGCCACAACTTTGTCACAGTCAGTTCCAGGCTATAGCGGAGGCGGTAAAAGTTTGTCCCAAGCACTCCTTCCTGAATTCAGATGCTATTCATCTGCCAAGATTCTTCCAAAAAGTTTGAGATGGGATACTAAATCAGTGTCTGGGTCAGCTGTGGTATATTTAGATGCTTCATCATTCACATTTTCAATACCCAAATTCATGGATTTAGAAAGCAATCCTATGGCCCCTAGATAGCATCTAAGAGGTGACAGAATAAGTTGGGTTCCCAGTCTGAGATCAGAGATCACATTCTGGTCTCAGAGCTGGGAATCTATGTTCCAATCTCCACACCCTTGCAGCCCATCTGGAAAGATCCACACCAGCTGCCTCTCTGAGGTCAGGAGAGTGGAAACATGTGCATTTCAGGGGTTGAATAGAGGTCTTGGGCCACCAGTATTCAAACTAGCTTGATGGCACTCTAATCTATTTCCCTCTAATGTCAAAGTACTTCAGCCGAATGTCTGAAAATGGCCATCTAGTGGAAATGCAGAGTAGGAGATGCAAGGCAAAGATCTCTCCAGCTGCTCCAGCTGCTCTGCCTGTAAACCTCCAAGTTTGTGAGTTGCAAGAATTGTGGGCTTGTGCCCTTAACTGCATGCATTTGGTGCTGTGCCAAACCTGCTCCTGCCTTTCTTCGCTTCCCTGAAAATGAGTCCATTTTTCTGCTTCCTTCACAGAAGTAGGTAGCAGGAATTCTTCAGCATGAAGGGCTTTAGGGCTTCCCTTACTCTAACAAGGCAGCTGAAATTTCGCTGCACTCTCTCCTTTGAATTTAAGTCCTCTCCTCAAGTTCTTTTATAGCCTCTTCAACCACTTGTACTTTCTGAAAAGCTCCCAGGGGGACTTCAGTAGGACTTTCATCCTTGGGCCTTTTTGGTACCACTACCTGCTAAGCGCCAGGAGTGAGGTGTTTCCTTTTTGCTGTCAAAAGGATGCAAGCACCACTCTCATTTTACCGTTCCCCATGCAGAGAGAAGCGTGCTCCTTTGCGTGCCAGCAAATCTGGTGCCTGCTCTGTGAGCCACACACCATCCTTCAGTGGTATGACGAATGGAGAGTTCCTGTTGTTATCTCTGAACACTGATGGGAGATAACAGCAGGGATTCCCCTTCACTGGCCACTTCTTATTCCAAATGAGACTCTGTGCAAAGTCCGAAGGGACGGAGCTGTCGCGTGGAGGAGCTGCTCCTCCAAGGAAGGACCAAGGGGTGTGCATGGTTTGCAAGCTACTCCTTGGGCAGCAAGCAGCAAACAAAGGAGAATCCTATTGTTGTTTCCAATCAGTGATCAGACATAAAAGCAGGATTTCCTAGTGGGAAGGGGTAAAAACCTTTGAGGGCTGGGTTAGGCCCATAGACAGAGGATTCCCATTTCCACTGTAGAGTTTCTAACACTGACATCGGATTCTGTGATGTGGGGCTTTTATTATTCCTACCTTCTGCATCATTCATGGAATTTTACAGGGGACCCAGATATGGGATTTTACAGGGGATTCACTCATAACGCATGTTTTCACCATTTTTTTAAAATTTTCTACCTGGATAATCCATCAAAGACGAAAAGATGGGATATTTGCACAATGCCTTTTGGTAGCCCTCCATGTGAAAGCACCCATGGTTAAGAAACACCACATTGCTGGGGCCACTATATATAAGGAAGTAATTTTATTTCTTTTATTTTTATTGTGTATATATAGACTCAAGCTGGGTGACATGACCAAAATGTAGTGTTTTAATATGTCAGTGCACCAGAGGATTATTTTTCTAGGAGGTTTCTCTTTGCAGGGAGGGGGAGATGTGGAGGGAATGGGTTTCTAAGGTTTTCCATAAGATGAGAAAGCCAAGACTTTAGTTGTGATGTGGAATAAGGTGAACTTGTGTTAATTGTATTTTCCATGGTTCTCTATGTCTAGCTTCATGCTTTGTAGTTGCAAAACATGTTGCTGTGTTCCTGTTTACAAAGCTATAATTTAAGTGACAACCCTTTTGCACGCAAGAGGCGTCATTTGTCAACTCTGTTGTGGGAATGAAGAAAAGGGGGCAGGGGAGGCTTTCTGTAGTCCTTTCAAAGGTCTGCATTTGAAATATAATCTGAAGCCATGCATCAATCCCTTCACTCTTCGCATCTGAGCAAAGGCATGGACATCTGAAAATAATACAGGCCCCGAAGCAGAATATACATCTGCCTAGAGACAGAGACGTGATTATTTTCACTGGTGCATGAGCCTGAGCTTTTACCTGAGGCAAGAAGTGTCGCTTATCAGCCCACCGTGAAAATTGATCACACATGTTTTCTGAACTCTTCTGTGGCTGGGATTTGACAAGGTCCCCCAAGCCTCCCCCACACACACACACATTTTCTGCAAGCCTTTTTTAGATTACCTCACACATTTCAAACCAAGCTTTAAAATCCTTATTCCATTAGAGGAACAGCACAGCAATGATGAGAAAACAACAAGAAAGAGGAAATTGTGCAAGGCCTTAAGGAAAACTGCATTGTGGCATTTTTAGATGGTTTGTTGGAACAAGGGAGGAAAAGCATTCCAGTTTATACTGAGTTGGGAAAGGAAGTCTGTCGAGTGACGCAAAAAAAGTACAAAGGGCAAAGATGAAAAAAACAATTCTTCACTTTTGTAGCTCTATTTTAGAGTTCTTTAACCCTGGATCATGAGAAGGGGGCAGTATCCTGGTGTCCCACACTTCCAAGCCTTTCCTAGAAAACTTACATTGCTGAGGCACATCCAGGCAAACAGTTTCTAGTGCTACCAATTTACGGACAACATGCAACAGCTATTTATTGATGACTGGACTGGACTGGACTGAATTGAATTAGTATGCCACCCCCTTAGCCATAGACTCTCTGGGCAGTTCACAACATAGAATGCTGCAATTAAAACAATGAATTGAAATACATATCATAATAAAATATAATAACCAACAATACAGAATAAAAGCAATAAATAAAATTAGTAAAATAAAATGA
Organism: Varanus komodoensis; assembly: GCF_004798865.1. Taxonomy (NCBI): domain Eukaryota; kingdom Metazoa; phylum Chordata; class Lepidosauria; order Squamata; family Varanidae; genus Varanus; species Varanus komodoensis. The sequence goes on from NW_025336321.1 coordinate 1,303,573, forward strand.
GCTAAATAAGATAATATAATATGATATAAGAAGGGGACATAAAATTAAGCATTCAATATATTAGACCATTTAAAACAACCTGAAAGGCAGATAAAATAAAAAAATATACATAATGGAATTAAATAAACATTATTTGGCTATAAAATCATAATATAACAGCAGCAAGTAACAATATACAGACAATTAAAACCATTAAACCAATTAGCTCACCTGCCAAAATGGATGCGAAATAAAAACACTTTTAATTGATGTCTCGAATAAAGAGATGATACCCGCCAGATCTTGGATGGAAGCAAGTTCCATAGCTGGGGTGCTATTATGGAAAAGATCCTCCTCCTTGCTGTCTCCTCCTTTACTTCATTGAGGGGAGGAATACAGAGAAGTGCCTCAGATGACGACCTTTTGTGATCAGGTTGGTATATATGGAGATAGGTGTTGCCTCAGATACCCTGGCCCCAGGATGTCTGGGCTTTATATGTTATTGTAAGCACCTGCTCCATTTGCGTCTCTACAATGGATTTTCTGTGGTAAGAAAAGAGGTGGAAGAAGTGGTGAAAAAACATGGAAGAGATACAAATGGAAGACTGGGGGTTGGACCAGGACCTGCCTTCTGCAGTAGGAATGGACCTCCTGCAAGGGCTCAGCTTGTGGAAGGTCTTTCCACCCAACTTTGTGGTATCCCTCCTTTCCCCATCCTGGGGCCCTCCAGAAGTGTTAGACTGCAATTCCCCAGGCTAGGGACATAATATTAAACAGCATTCACAGCAACTGAATTCAGGCCCTTCTTTCACTCCAGTGACCACCCTCTGTCAAGTGTGACAGCAGCAACCATCAAAATGTTGTCTGGACAAACATATATCTCCAGATTGGTGGCTGACAATGATGGACACTTGAAAGTCTTTCTTGTAAAACATGAGGTAGCCTGTATATCTGAAAAGACATAATAAAATCATACAACTGCAAGAGACCTTTTCTTTTCCCTTAGCCACTAAATCTTTATCAAAAATCAGAATTCTTATCGAATCATAGAATAGCAGAGCTGGAAGGGGACAAAGGGCCATCGGGTACAACCCCCTGCTCAGTGCAGGACTCCAAGTTAAACCATCCCTCTCAGATGGTTGTCCAGCTGCATCTTGAATGCCTCTGATGTGGGAGCACTTATAACCTCCCTAGGTCATTGGTTCCATTGTCATACTGCTTAACAGTCAGGATGTTCTTCCTGGTGTTCAGCCAGAATCTGGCTTCCTGTAACTTGAGCCCATTATCCCATGTCCTGAACTCTGGGATGACTGAGAAGAGATCCAGTCCTTCTGTTTTGTGACAGTCTTTCAAGTACTTGTAAAGTGCTATCATATCTCCCCTCAGTCTTCTCTTCCTGAGGTGAAACATGCCCAGTTCTTTCAACTTCTCCTCATAGGACTTTGTTTCCAGACCCTGGGTCATCCTTGTTGCCCTCCTCTGAACCCTATATGTGAAAGCAGCTCATACTGAGACTTTAGTAAAGCCAGGGGAAAATCTGCTGCAGAAAAGCAGTGACAGGTTTTCTGAAACTGATCTGTGAAGGCAGAGAATCACTGAACATGAGGAATGTTGGAGAATTCTGCAACTAAATCAAGTGAGTTTAGATTTCCATTAATCCAACCTGCATATTCTATAGCAGACCAGATTTTCTCAAGTTGTGTGGCTTCCATGGATTTGTAAACCTCTCTAAAAATATCATCAAGGATACTGCTAACAATGTATTTATATTCGTCCTTTTCCCAGTACTGGAACTCAAGATGGCTTACAATAGTAAACAATTATACAATTAAAATATACATAGAAATATACAAAGTTAAAATATAATTAAATCAATAGACTGTTACAATTATGGAAAATGCCAAAATTAAACATACTAAAATATGCAGAACAGGATTCCAATGTAGTTTCACAGATCTAGAATATTCCCAAAGGCCTAAGGGAACAGAAAGGTTTGTGTGTGCCTCTGAGAACAGAACGGAGAGGGCACCAATCTCGCCCCCTCCCCCACTGGAAGGGAGCCTCGGAGGCTTGGAGCAGCCACTGAGAAGCCCTCTCCCACATGCCCACCAGGCTGTGACCAAGATACAGGCTTCCCAGAAAATCTTGGAGTATGGGCAGGCTCATAAGGGAAAATGCAGTCTTTCAGAAGGCCTGGCTCAGAGTGCTGTAGAACTTTGTGGGTCAAAATCAGCCCTGTGCATTGTGCCTGGAAACAGATGGGCAGCCAGTGAAGGTCTGCCAGCAACAGTCAGGCAGCGGCCCTCTGAAGCAGCTGGAGTTCCTGAATCCTCGTCCAATTCAGCTCCACGTGAAAAGTGGTACAGCAATCCAAACATGATGCAATTAAGGCATGTGTCGCTGTGGCTAAGTCAGACACATGGGAACAGGCACAAAGCCTCTGATCTCCAAGTTTTGGCTCAGGTTGCTCTCTGAGTCAAAGCAGGTACCCTGTGGATCCATTCAAGCTGAATCAGGCCATTTTCCAAAGCACTAAATTGGAGTCTGAGTGTGTTCTAGTTGGCTCATACCTCTAATATTTATTCGCCATGGGCACATCTCCTGTGTTGTTTTCACAGAATCATAGACTAACAGAGTTGGAAGGGGCCAGAAGGCCATCAGGTCCAACCCCCTGCTGGTGCAGGACACTAAGTGAAACCATCCCACTCAGATGTTGTCTGAGTGTCTCTAGGGAGGGAGAGCCCACAACTTCCCCAGGTCATAGTTTCCATTGTCTATATGGAAAACCACTAGTGGGCGACCCACAATGTGTGAGCTATATGTGCCCCATGGATGCCTGTACGGCGCTGTGGCCTGCAGCTGCCTTCCTCCTGGAGCCACCATGGTCCCTCATAGTCCCTCTCAGACTACCTACTTCAAACAGGGAGGACTTCCTGTGAGGAGATCTCTCTCCATTTATGCATCAAGGGGAACGGAGTGTGCATCAAGACCTTCTCTCCTTTATACGTGTCTAGGGGAAAGGGGTATGCATTTGGTTTTAGAGAGAGTGGGAGGATGTGTGTGCGTGCGAGAGAGTGGGGGGCATTCAGCATGCTGGTCATCTCAGCCAAACTCACTGCCAGCATGTGGTCCTCACTCATTGCCCATCACTGCATGTGGCTATCAGGGGTCAGAAAGGTTGCCCAGCTCTGATATAAAGGTACAAATGGGACATGTAGCACAATGCTCCAGTATGGAATGCCCCTTTTCTGGGTTTTCAGCCAGCCATATCCTGCTCCAGGAGACTCCATTCCATTCCCCTGACGCTGCTAGCATTCAATGCCCACTGAACATGCTCAATCATCATTAGGCAGTTTTGTTTGCTTGTGAGATGGTTTTCTCCCTAACATTTTTATACTTTCGCAAATCTGCAGCTTGCTGATCATTTCCTCTTTCGCACAGATGGTGGTGTTTTGACTACATAAGAATCTGCACTCAAGCTGAGGAAGGGATCGTTTACAAAGATTCCAATCTGTTTTAAATGTCCGAAGAATTTTTTTTACAAGCTGCATAAAAAGAATCCCCTTCCCCATTCAAAATATAAATTACTTTCCTTCAGAACTGCTGTGTTTCCTCAGGCCCAGGTTTTCCTCCACTTTATTTTAAAAACCACACATATGAGTTCACTAAATATTTATGGCTGTAATTTATGAGCTTGGTTGAGTGCCTCTTGCCAGAACTGAAAAAGGTGCCTGTGTGTGGCCTCAAAAATACCATCTATGACTAGCCTAAAAGCACAGAGGTGCACAAGCACTTCACATTAATACTGAAACTGTCAGACTTTGCTGGAAACAAAATGAACAATGAGTTACTGCTCTGTCCAAAACCATACCTAAGCATCCAAAATCCCTACTATAGGGCACTCCCACCTTGTGCCCAACATCATGCTGCTCTATCTGAGATGCAAGTGTGCCACAAGAATTCCAGAGGTTGTAGGACAAGCTGCATGATTCAGCAGAGCCACGGAAAAAGTTTCATCTTCAGGACAAACAAAACATGTCTGTACACAACATCTGTGAGACTTTGTAGAGTCATCATTAGAGTAAGTCAAGGGACTGACCTCTGAGGAGACATTTACAGGAATGAGAAGATTTGGGGCCAATTTCCATGCACCCCACTGGTAAAATCACTGCCAGCAAGTTGGCTGCAACTCAGCAATGAGAAAAGATCTTTTCCCTTGAAAGCAAAGGGCTACAGGGAGGACATATCTTGTTTTAATGTAAATTCACACTCCTAAAAGACCCAAGGGAAGTCTCTTTGCAACTATAAGGGCTTCCAATATCCACTTTTGCTTCCCATCTGTTAATCCCCAAATTGCAGGGGCATCTGGTATTATCGCAGATTTTTTCACAGACCAAGTGTATACAAGTCATGAATTTCAACCCAAAGAAAGCTGCTATAGGATATGACCACACTATATGCCCCAGGAGACACTAGCCAGTTCTTCTTAACAAGACTTTGTGTTGTCCACTATTTGTGAAACATCAGTTTTTCTTGAATCAGCCTCAATTTTATATAGAAATACTACTTATAGAAATAGTACATCTGGAAGCTGAGGAACTTTCCATTGATTAGACTGTACGGAGCATTCCAAGTCCTCCTTCCATTAGATCATCCCAGCGGCAATTAGGTGCTCTGAGCCCACCCCCAAGTTGGCTATTGGACCCTCCTAGACAGAAAGGAGCCTAGAAGCCTGGGCAGGCTTTCCATTTGGTCTGGGACATTGTCTGTCTAACAAGAAATTCTGCTTGGCACTTTTGTTTATGCTCTTTGGCTCCGCGTAGACTCCTGGGTCACTTCTGACTGATATCTTGGCTCAGCCCTGACAATAATCTCCAATATAAAGCAAGTGAAATGTTTTCTTTTTCACTTCTGTATTAATACTTTACAATATAAAATGTTGTAAACCCATCTCTCTCTCTCTCTCTCTCTCTCTCTCTCTCTCTCTCTCTCTCTCTCTGTGTGTGTGTGCGCGCGTGTACGCGCGCACCATTTTAGTGTATTTGTCCACTTTGGCAACTGCATTTCTGAAACCATTTTTCCACATATAATCTCACCATAAAAAGAACATTTATTTTGAAATATAATTTTGTCATTGATCCTTAATTTGGTAGAACATTTCTTGCCCTCCTTGCCATCACACCTACATCCCATGAATGTAGGATAAGCTACTTTCTTTTCCCAACTAAACTAACATATTTCTTTCTGGGCTTTTAAACCCAGTTTTAAAAGGTAGGTCAAGTTAGACAATGGCCTTTCACAAACCTTTGCACTCCATTTACATCTGATTCAATGCACAGCATGATGCCCTGCAGCTATAAACATGTGCATATTTTAGCTTTGACTGTCTTTTAAATCAAGAGAGTCTTCTTTTCCCTTTCCTGTGTATAATTTTTGGATGTTGGTTTGTTTTGGGGGAGTTTCATTCCTGTTTTGTTTTTTAAGGAAGTAACTTAAATATTTATCAAGAGCCTGTGTCCCTGCGCCTTTAAATCCTTCTGTTTCTGAATCAGTTTTATGGGAGTCTGCTTATACTAATAAAGCCTCCCCCAAACACCCTGTAATCCGTGGGGATTCAGACCTGTCATCTTGTTCCCAGATGAGGATTTGGAAAGCCTGTTCAACAGCTAAATCCTCTATATTACATGTCCATACTACACCAGCATTAAGGGGCCTTTCCTCTTTTCCTCCTGGTAAGCAAATTGCTTATCATAAATGTACAAGTAGCACCTTGTTCTGCTGAAATGCAAATCACTGCCTGAATGGAGCATGTGTTTGGGAGCCTCTAAAAAGCAACTGTTCCACTTTTGGGGAAGGGCTTGCCAGTCCCTGAGCCAGGCACATACCAGGACAAGGAACAGCCTTCCAGTTTTCGGCCAGGCCATTTGGTCTGGGTGACTTGTCTGGATGACTGCTGAAAGGGTCACTTTCAAAACACAGGAGTGTTTTGATGTTGATTCTTTGTTGTTGCTGTTAATGCTCAGAACGAGCACCTTGGAAACGTGTCAATATTTATTTTCCGTTCAATATTTCAATGACCTTCAGTTCTGACAAGTGCTGTTCAAGTGCTGCTGCAGCCGTGGGCACTGGTTAGTTTATTGCATAGGTGGGCAGAAGGTTGACCGGGATCTACTGGTAGATTTCTCAGTGATTTGCAATAGATTAGTAGGGATACCCGACCCCCAAAATCACTCCTCTCCTGCTGCTAGCCCTCAGTTATACTGCTGAAATGAAGAAAGCTTGGGGCAAGCAGGACTGCACTTTTTTTTTTTTTTTTTTGGAAAGACTGCAAATTCCACTTAGTTCTCATAGTCAGAACACATTTCTGGGCTCTGAATTCTTTAATTCTAAACCTTGGATTCAGGATCTGCCTCCTGTAAGAGGAAGAGTTCTGTTGACAAAAGCTAATTTTGGAGATCCCCCTTCTCCCACACCCCAACTCACCCCTGTCAACAAGGTTTTCTGGCTTTCTCTGCAGCATTTTCAGGGGGCTGGAGGGGCTGCTGCCTGAAGGAGAAGTTGGGGAAGTTCATTTCTGACAGCACGATTGATCCAGCACAAAGCTTTGCACCCGACTCCAGTGGGTGCATGCCCGGGTGCTAGTAAAAACTGAAACAGATCTCAAAAGCCTTTAATCCACCCACACTTTGTTTACTGTATGCTTCTTGGCAATGTGAATTTCAGCAAATCCTTCTGGCCTTGATGAACCCATGACTTCTGGCACGTCTGCCTGGGAGGGGGCTGTATGAGAGGCAAAGAATTTTTAATTAATCCAATTTAAATGCAAGCAGCACCTTCATGTGTGAGTGGAATAAAATGCCTTAATTAGCTGAATGATAACCAGACTAGACATCTAGATACACATTATCCGAGGTGGATCTGAGTAGACAAAGAAAACTGTTTGGCTTCCTTTATCCTTATCAGTGATGAGTTTAAGAACTACACAAATCTACTGAGAGCCATTATAGTGTTTACAGTCCTAGGCTGGGCCTCAGGAGGTCTGGGTTCTAGTCCCTATTCACTAGAAATCTCAATGGGTGACTTTGGGCCAGACTGTCACTAACTCTCCACCTAACGTACCTCAATGGGTTGTCACTGTGAGGATAAAATGGAGAGAAGGGGCTCATGTAAACCCCCTTGAAGTCCTTGGAAAAGGAGGATATAAATATAATATAACAGCAACAAAAACAACATCAGATGCCTAGCAATTCATGCACAGGAACAAATAATTACTGGCAAAAAGATTTTTAGATGATCTGCTGATTAGTTCCTTTTAATTCTCAGTTAAACGTCTGCAAGTCCTAACTAGAATGGGGCCTTTGTCTATTTAAATTAGCTCGGCATTTTGCTAGTTCTCTCCCACAGCTGCCTGCACATTTAGATCCATATTTGCACATATTAGATTATGCTAATACATGCAAATCAGCACCCATTTTAACCAAATGAGTCAGTAACAAAGCTGTTTTAATCCAAATGGTTCTGTAGCCCAGTGCTACAGATGCAAATATTATAGATTTGTAAAGTCAAATGAAATGTATAGTTTAACACATTTAGTGCATTTCAGGTGAAGAAAATTCAGACATACAGTATTTTTAAAAAACAGAACAAAATTAGGTATGATGCCCCTTTACTTCAACACTAAAATCCTCAGAAGTCATAGTGGTGCAGTGGTTAAGAGCACGGGACTGAGACTCAGGCAATCTGGGTTCTGGCCCCCACTCAGCTAAGGAGACAACCAGGTGACTCCAGGCCAGTCACAGAGTCTCAGCCCATCCTACCTCACAGGGGATAAAATTGTGGGGATTGTGGGGATAAAATTAAGAGCAGGAGGAATAGAATGATATAAGCGGCTTTGAATTCATTGCAAGAAAAAAGCAGCATATACATCTAATAAATAAATAAATAAAATTCAGAATTGAAATTAATGTCCACATTTGAAAGTTAGTTAAACTTGGGGTTGCAAGTCAACATCAACAATTGTGGGCGAACCTTTCACAAGAAAATAGTCCATCTACCTACAGCTACATTTACTGCCAAAACTTTAAAAAAACTAGTGAACAGCCCTTAGTTCAGAGACTTGCAGAGGTTCCTCATCCTGTCTGTGGCTGCTTTCTGTCCTTCCATTGGCCATCCACTCCCATCTGCAAGATCTGCCACTTGGATGCTCCCTGAGGAAGCCAGCTACCACTTGGGCTGAACAGCTTCATCCCTGTCCTGCTTCTCCCACTCAGGAGGAAGCAGCATGGATGAAATGCCACCAGCCAGGAGCACCTCTTCAGGCACCACCTCTACTAAAGCTGACCAGAGCTCAGGCCTGCAGGACAAACATAAATATGCATGCACACATTTGCATGTGCTTATGTACTTGAGCTGGTTTAAAGGAGCCTGTCTCCTAAGGAGATATGGGCAGAGGAGGGTGACCCTTCAGCAGAATATTCAAGGAACCACAGCAGAAGTAAAGCACATGCAGGCAAAAGAAACAGCTAATCCAAGGGCATCCAATGCAGCAGAGATCACTGGGGCCACCAGACCTTCATTTCAGCAAGTGCCCATGGTGAGGCAGATGGCCTCAAAGAGACCTGTGGCTCCAAATGAAAGCTGGTGGGTCAGCTGATAAAATGGCCTCTGGCTAGGGCAGCTTTGCTCTGCGTGAGTTCTCAGCAGCTAGGAGGGGCTGCATGCAGCAAAGCCGGCTTCTGGCTGAAATAGCAGTCAGAGTTCCAGTCAAGGACCAGTTGACACTGGGGATGTGTGCAGTCCTCTGTCCCAACCACCCAGAAGCTGTTCATAGAAGCATAGAATAGTAGAGTTGGAAGGGGCCATGAAGGCCATCAGGTCCAACCCCTTGCTGGTGCAGGATACCAAGTTACACCATCCCACTCAGATGGCTGTCCAGTTTCTTTTTGAATGTCTCTACTGTGGGAGAGCACACCCTCTCCAGCCAGCTGGTTCCACAGTCGTACTGCTCTGACAGTGAGGAAGCTTTTCCTGATGTCCGGCCTGAATCTGGGTTGTCACAACTTGGATTATTTTATGTCCTACACTCCGGTATCAGCAAGAAGAGATCTTGACCTTCCTCTTTGTGACAGCCTTTGAGGTACTTATAGAGGGATAAGTTCTCCACCCCACCTTAAACTGATGCCATAAAGCCTTCAGGCAAAGTTATGGAAGTGCCACAGCCGGGCACATTGTACATGCCCAGTCTGAATAAAGCCACATCTATAGTTCTCTGCCTCTTCCATGATGTATCCCTAAAGCCCCCCAAAAAGAATTAAGGAAATAGCAGGAGGAGAAGGTACTTAAGTTTCCCAAAACAGAAGCAAAAGTATGCTCAGGTGCCTAAAAAAAACTATTGCACCTAACTCATGGAGTTTATAAGACAAAAAGAATTGGTAGGACTCTTGCAACACATTTGTAGAAAGATAAGGGGATGATGAAGGAAAATACTTTGCATAACTTGTTGGATAATAAAAGTTGTTTCAGGCACCTGAGAACACCACACGTCTTGTGGCAGCCCTGTAGCCTCCTGAAAGGGTCATCTTTTCATTCTGATGCGGGCCTGCTTCACACTGGGGAGGGACGGCACTCTAACTCTGTCCCTTTGTCCATTCTCCTCTGATGGTGTCAGTTGTGAAGGAATGCGTTAATTGAGGCACGAAGAAGCTAGTGCAGGCCTTGGACACAGAGACTTACATAGATTAATTAAAATAAGTTAACTTGTTTTGGAAACCAGATAACACCTTAGTATGCATGCCTACTTTCAAGGGTCTAGATTTCACAGTCATAGCACTACAGCACTAAAAGACAGGCAGATGGCCTTTTTTATAATTGTAAATGTATCGACTCAATTGGAAGTAAAACCCACTGATTATTCCATAAGTGATATATAAGTGTAGCATCCGTGAGACACTAAACAAAGGTCTACCCAAAATAGAGTTCAATTGAGCTTACTCCCTGGTAAGTGGGTATAGGATTGTGGTCTAGTTCAGACTGGGAGAAACTGGCCACTCTCTTGCAGTGAAATCCCTCAGAGTAAATTAGTGTCATTTACACCTTCTAGTTCAACAGCGTCCTGATAATTCAGACAACTGCCTAGGATGCTCCACTGATGAAAGCCCCTGGTGGAGACCACATGCTGAAGAAGCAAGTCACATGAATAGGCATCCTTGTTTCCTCCAATGGAGAAGAAGACACCTCGAGAGCAAAGCGATATGGGCAGAAGGCTGTTCCTCCCAAAGATACCCTTCTTCTCCCTTCAGTAGTGTGCACACAAGGGCTTGCCCCCATATTCAGGTCCGTGTGTGTATCCAAATGCCAACAAATCTGAGTTGCAACTGACTGGAGGAACAGAGTGGGTCAAGAGAACATGCAGGTGAACAGCTTCCAAAGTGATCTTTGCTTCTGCAACTTCAGCTTTTCCTACTCCAGTTTGAACTACCTTTTTCTAGTGGCTTCCTAATGCAAAATACTAATTATAAATCTAAAACTGAGAGGAAAATGTTCTTTCTGCGTACCTTTCCTGGCAGGATTCCACTTCTGTCCATCAAAGCACACACTGTTCTTCCATTCTGGCATCAGTTCCATGTCTCCTGTTAATAGCATTATTAATGTTGGAGGAAAGCCATGCATCCTACTTTTCTAAGCAATTTGTCCCAGTAAAATGGATTACTCAATTATTCCATTACTTTTTGGGCAACTACTTCTCCCAAGCTCTTTGCCATATCCTGTTTTCATGGGGATGAGTCCCTCCTTCCCAGGCTTTGCTTGTGCTGTGCTCCTTTGCACAATGCCATGCCAGATGGAAAGGGGCTGCACCGATTTCGCAGAGGGATGGCATCCCCAGTTCCGTGACCGAGCCAATGTGGTTTGTACATGAACGTGGCTCACACCAAATCACACTACACCAAGTGTTGTCTATGGCAGGGGCACACAACCAGGAGGCCCCCAGATGACTGCAACTGTAACTGTCATAATCTATAGCTTTGGTTTATGGGAACTGAACCCAGGATCTTCCACATGCAAGGCTTATGCTCTACCACTGAGAGATACAGTCACTCCTCCAGCCCTTCTTCAGGTTGCAAACTCAACCTGAAGTCCATTTCATCTTGTATAACCTGAAGGAATCCAACATAGGTTCAGCCTCAGGGGATCCCATGCTATCCAACCATCTGGGGATGAAAATGAGATGAGATTGTGTCTTGATTCCTATAATTACGGGGCAGTCTGTAAACAGACATGATTCAGTATTTCCATGTTTGTGGAATTCAATGAACATGGAGGAATTAGAGATGGAATCATAGAGGAGGAGTTGAAAAAGGTCAGGAGTAGATTAAAGTATTTTCAAGCATGATAGAAAGTGACCAAAAGTAGATTCGGGTCAGTAGCATCTTCATGGCAAACTTGAGGACTACATTTAAACTAGTACTGAGCTGAACATTTCTTCCTGTGGAAATAACTTGGTTAAATTAAAAACAAGGATTGGGCAATATGTACCATCCTTAGCCTTTTTGGCAGCTTGCACTATCACCCTTCTATTGCTGCCAAATTTTGCTACTATGGCAGTACAGTCAAATAAAGCAGCATTTTTTTCTTGAAAATGTGCATGGAAGAGGCAATGCAGTCCCTTGATCCCCACAAGTTGCCCACCCCTGTTTTAGAACCTTTATTATCTTAACTTTCAGGTTATGGGGAGACATATGAATGCAACTAATAAATAAATTAATTAAATAAAGGTTCCCTTATCCAACAACCTTTCTCTGCTTTTGAATTTCAGAGAGTTACTCATGCTGCATTAATTCACACCGGGAAGTTGGGTGATCCGAAAGAACCTAAATATCGTGGGTAATGCTTGCTTACCTTCCTGTTTGTTACTGTACAGAAATCTAAGAGAGCTACTAGTATCTCAACAGAAACAAGACAGGACTAAATCCAGTCTTCACACAGGAAGATGTACATCTTTTTGCTTTCATCATGTACACACATGTAGGAAGGATTGTGGTCCAGTAGGAGCAACACATCCAGAGTAAGTACAGGAAAAGAATGGCTGGGTCTCTTGCCTTCAGTGATGGGCACACAAGGCCTTGCCCCCATTTTTAATTGAAACAAGATGGGCTGCAAAGAGCAGCAATCAGATTGGCAAGTTTGACCTTTTCCATGAGTTCATTCAGATAACACCTGGCCTCTATTCAAATGTGAAGAACTGGAGCATGGCTTGTCTCACCGTAGACAAAAAATGATTCCACTTAGGCCTTTCTTCCTCTCATGGGCTCTGAGGGAGACATACGTGGAGGGCTCTGAAGCAAACTGTCTTCGAGGTAATAAAGTGTCGGGAGTGTACACCAGACAGACACACAGGTTAGCTCTCTTTGTCCCTATCCACAGAACAGCTCTAGTAAGAAATGCAAGCTATATTCTTCCAGTGACCTCAGACTGAACCTAGTCCTAGAAGGACTATATCTGAGTTAAGCTAATGCTGAGAAATAAAGCTTCCTCAGAACAGGAGGCTGCCAAAATTTAAGTGGTATTTTTTATGATCTGGATTATTGTCCATTGGAAGGCATGGATGGAAAAAAAAACCCAGCTTGTGTCATTTGAGAATCCAGTTTTGACTTGAACCATTATCCAACCTATACCAACAAGGGAAAATGAAGTGCTTCATCAAATGCCCTGTGAGCCTTTCTGCCTCTTTTGTTGGTGTCATTCTTCATGAAGAAAACAACGACAATATGAGGACAGATCCCTAGGATATAAATCTAATAAATAAATACAGATCAGGGTGCAATGTATAGCATGGAGCAGGTTGCGTTCACACCCTCATTTTTCATGATGTTGCTCTCTTCAACCATTAGATCAGCCTTCCCCATCCTGGTACACTTCCAAATAAGAAGGACTTCATCATCCTTAGATAGCATGGTCATCACTGATGGGTGTTGCAGGCCAATACATCTGGAAAATACCAGCTTGCACATCACCACGTGAGATGAATCGTTAAAATGGTAGGTGGACACTTCTTGCCAGTTTAACTACTGCTACTCATTTCTGGAATGCTGAGACAGAAAGTAGTCCTAAATAATAAATGCTAAAGCGCATTTAATATCTGTAGGAAAGTGTGTCTATATATAGTAAGAGATTTTTTTTAAGACCCCAAGGTCTTTAAAAAAGCAGAAGGTGCTCATAGCTTCCCAATTTGGTGGCAAATATGCTAATAGTTGGTTCATGAAAGATCCTCACTAAAATATGTATGCTTAAAACTTTCTCAGTAAAAATCTCTATATTGAGAATGTCAGCTGTATAAAAGCTTTACAAATCCTCCATTTTTTTTGGCTCACACCCTCTGTAAATCTCTTTTGGGGTTATCCCGAGCTTCCATCACATTCCTCAAGGATTTACAAGGCACAGGAGGCGTAGACATCAACTCCAAATGAATGTGTTTATTCAGAAGTGTCTTGAAGCTTTTCCAGCTTTTCAGGTTCTTCTGTCTGATTAATCTTCCTGAAGACTTTGGCAGGCCATGTAAAAGCACTTTAGGTATTACTCCACTCCAACACTTTTCAGCACACCCATTGTAGCCTCTTGATGGGAATAACTGCCATGGAACTATGGATGAAAGGGATATTGAATTGGAGGTTGGGTGCAAAACTGCAAATCTAGGTCAGAATGGAATTCCTTTAAGCTTTACTATCTGTTCAACAATCTAAACTTAGAGTATGGAAAGAGATTCCACTTGTACCAGATTCCAGTCTGAATCAGCTTCATGGATGCTCACCTGTGCCACTGTAAATTGGTCCATGTCAATAATTCAGATGATATTTGCAGTCAGCTTCCATGGACTTCAGTTCAAACATTGAAAGGACTTTCCAGACATTGTGCTGTATTAAGATATATTCTTATTTTGAGAAAGCCCCATTTAAATCAGTGGGATTTAAATGAGTTATGACTAACAAGTCTCATTGATTTAGGGTTAGGGTTAGCCTAAATTAACTCACAGGATTGTTGTAAATAGGATAAAATGGAGTGCAAGAGGACTAGCTAAGCAACCTTGGGTTCTGCACAAGAGGAGAAATGGCAGGATCTTAATAAGAGTCATAGGAAAAATACTGTTGGGAGAACAAGGTTAACGTCTCCCATCATGCCATAGCCTGAAGCATACAGACTTTTTTTAAAAAGGCAGCTAGAGATCTAATAATGGATTCTCAGATCCTATGCCTAGGTACCCCCTTATTGCAAGATTCATTCAAGCTCCTACCCAGTATAAATAGCACAATATCACTTTTCCTCACAAAGAATAGAATAGAAAATAGTTCTGCAGATGAAATACTCATGCTTGTCTCCACTATTATTTTTAAACAGAGGGGAAGCATCCTGGAGTCCTGGTGAATGCACGGGCTTCAGGGCCCTGTCTCGTGACTAAAGGGACAGGTCTGGCCATAGGAAACCAACTTCCAATCTCTACTCAGTCACTGAGCAGCCCTGGACAAGTCAGCAGGACTAGTGTCAGTGGTCAGCATGATCAGGCACCTGCTGAGACCCACATCCCAGCAGAAGACTCATTGATGAATTCCACAGCCCGTGGGTCTGCTCTGCTTCCTCTGCTCAGGACAGCTACTGGTTTATCTGGCCTCTCCAAACAGGCAAGTAGTGACAAGAACCAAGAATGAAGCTGCCACCGCCACTGGCCTTGCTCTCGTCTTCTGGGGTCTATGAGTTGGAGAGGGCAGGCAAATGGACGGAGGGATGGCAAAGAGGAGGGGGACCCACTGAGGGCATCTCAAGGGGCCTCCCACAATCTTGGGCTGACACTGCTCATCAGTACCTCTCATCCCTATTGGCATCCTAGTGATGTTTTGAATCTAAAATGCCACTCTGAGTTCCTTGGAAGAAATTCAGGATACAAAGCCAACAAAGAGAGTGATCACAAAATATTGGACATGCACACACAAGAGTTAATCTATCTAACAGTCCCCTCTCCTCTCCTCTCCTCTCCTCTCCTCTGTTTGGATCCGGATTTGTCATGCTCAGAGCAGACCCACTGAAATCAGTTGGACAAATTAGTCACTGCTACCTTAAGTCTACTGTAGCTTGACTGGGTTTGAACTCAACCTATTTTCTTCAGAAGGCTTGGCTGAGCACTCATGTACTTAAATATTGGACTGTTCAGCCTCCATGTGAGTTTTCTTTTGTCTTCTTTTAATAAAGTAAAATGAAGTGAGACTTGAAAATAATTCCCAAATTGCCAGATGGGCAGAAATTAGCTTGGAATATACCAAAACAATTCACTGTAGATCACCAAGCAGTAGATTTTCTATCTAATAACAGCAATGACTTTTAAATTCCATATTGAGCTACTTAAATGAAAAAAGTTTGGAGGGGAACCAAGGAAGGAATTCTGTAAGAAAAGGCTGTGAGTTCAGTTCTAGCACTGAAAAGAAATTTCTGAAGTGAAATGCAACCTGAAATGCCCTGATATGTAATTCCACCCCTCTTTCTAAGCCATAATTTTGGCCTTGGTTCTAGTTGGTGGATTTCAGAGTTCTAGGAAGAAAAGAAAGGAGACTGTGTAAGGGTGAAATCCATCTACCTCCACCACTGACCACTACAATAATGTGTCTTCACTGGTTGGAGAACCACAGGTAAATAAGTGAATACAGACAGTTTTGGGTAGTTTTAGCATCTAACCTTGTTATTGCAGGACCTGAAAGGGTGTCATTGCATCATTTAAGGATTTATAGATGGACAAGATAAAAACTTATGATAATGGAGAAGACCATCTTACATTGAAATAAAGTTGCTAAGGAAAAGCCAAAAGACTGCATCAGATTGCTCACCATTTAGGTCCTTTTGCAGAAATAATTCTTTGTTGCTTCTCTATATTCTGTATAGGATGAATATTTCATATTTGCTCCAGGATGGAAATGGATGTTCCTAACAGCAAGTGCTTGAATTTCATTTGTGCATGAGATGTTTCTCTATTTGCAGTAGTAAATCTTATTGATTCTAGAAATGAAATAAAGTTTATATTTTTACAAGTCACACAATGGCTCACAAAAGGTGTAGTTTGCACTGCTCATCAACAGTGATGTCACAAAGGTGTCTGTGGGTATATTTAACAGTGACTGAGCATCTCTTACTTGGACCCTCACAAATACTCTTTAAAAAGAAAACATTGTAAGGATAAAGAAAAAGGTAAACCCCAACTCCAATACACACACCTTAGGGGCTTGGACCATTAATTGTTAGAAAGGGTTAAGGCTTGCAAAAGCCCCATCATCATCATCATCATCGTTGTTGTTATGTGTTGTCAAGTTGTCTCCAACTTACGGAGACCCTATAAATGAAAGCCCTGCATGACAGTCCTGCTGAGCTCTTATCAATTCAAGGCTGTGGTTTTCTTTAGGGAGTCAACCCATCTCATACTGGTCTTCCTTTTCATCTTCTGCCTTCAACTTTCCCTAGTATGAATGTTTTCTCCAGGGAATCTTTCCTTCTCATGATGCGCCCAAAATATGGCAGCCTCAGTTTTGTCACTGTTACTTCTGGGGAAATCCGTGCCTTGATTTGATCTAGGACTCGCTTGTTCATGCATCACTGCCATGCACCTGAGCGGGGGACCTCTATCTAGCAACAGAAAGATGTGATAAGATTCCAAAATGTGATTACCTGAAAGGAGAGCAGGCAGGCACAATCCGCAACAGAGTCTAGACAGGCCTGGTTAGGCAGAAGGTGTGAGAAGACACTGATCAAAGAGATGGAACATGGTCACATATACTAGCCAGGTGTCCATAATGTTGCATTGGCACACATAAGCTATTGCAGACAATATAAGTCAGTTTATCATACCTGGGAATAGAATGGCCACTTAACACTTAACTAAATAAGAAAGGAATAGAATTTATACAAGTAAATAAAAATTTTAGAATAATTACTATCCTATGCATAGAAAGAAAGGGGCAGGGGTTTCTGGAGAATCCCCCAGACCAGATTTGGTCCACAGACCTAAGGTTCTGCACCCCTACAATATGCAACAGAGCTTCATTAATGGGGTAGCAACTCTTTCCCCATTCATTCCTGCCCCTTATTGAGAGGTAACATTTTACCGATATTCAAAAACTCCACTTCTCAAGATGCTCAGAACTGAACCACCGTAGTAGACATGTAGAGGAGCATTCCTTTTCCTTTTCTTAAAATATGGGGGAAATTTCATCGGGAAAGGCTGTTTCTCAACACACACAGCAGTTCTAGATGCATTTATTAAAATCTGACGTTTCACAGAGCAATGAGATGCTGGCATGTTGAGTCAACTGTTTCTAATAGCAGCACTAAATCTATTGCAGCTCCATTGGCTTCAGTTACTTGGGATTAAAGAGGTGATCCAACCCCAATGAAGCCAGAATAACATCCTCCTGATTATAATTACAGGCCCTGGATGTACTGAAATAAGAACTTAATCCAATAAAGCAGACGTAAAGTCACCTGTAAAGTGCATGTGTGTGTTTTACTGGATTGTCAATATTTATTACATTGTAACACTTTTCCCCTCTATCTTTACAGTGTGGCTGTTGCTCTATTGGTCTAGTATACACATTACGGTTTAGCCCTCGGTTGTTGGCCGCTGAGTTCCCTGCAAAGTAGCTATAAACCTACGTCTTGCACTGTGGCTAGAGAGAATCCAGTGGAGAAAAGTGAAAATATAAAGGCCAAACTACACATGATGGCAGACACAGAGATGCCGCCAAAACTAACCTCACATTCTCCCTCTCCTTGTACCGTAGATGGAATTGCATTGTGCCTTTGGCCACACCCCATTGGTAGCGGCAAGGTGCTGGGGGACAGCCACCCTAAAGCACAGGCAGGATTTCCATAAGTCACATGTATGTTTCGGTGCAAAAATGAAGCACCTATAAACATAGGATTGTCCACGCTGATGGAGAGGGGCAACAATGGCTTGGCTCTGGCATGGAAATGAATGGGGAAACCTTTGCAATGCACCGGACTGAGCCCGGGGTCAGCAGTGGGCATCTCCTGAAGCAAGTGCCCACTGGGACTAATTGCCACAATCCCTCCTACTTAATCCCCTCTGACTCAGAGGAGGATTCAGAGAGAGAGGAGACTTACTTATTTGCATTTATTTACAGTATAAGGGCTGCAGGTGGCCCAGTGGGTTAAACTGCTGAGCTGCTGGGCTGGTTAATCAAAAGGTCAACAGTTTGAATCTGCACAATGGGGTGAGCTCCTGTTGCTCTGTCCCAGCTCCTGCCAACCTTGCAGTTCGAAAGCATGCAAATGCAAGTAGATAAAAAGGTACCACTTCACTGGGAAGGTAACAGCATTCCGGGCACCTCAGTGTTTAGTCATGCTGGCCACATGACCACGGAGACTGTCTGCGGACAAACGCTGGCTCCCTCGGCTAGGAAACGGGGATGAGCACTTCCCCCTAGAGACAGACATGACTGGACTTTAATGTCATGGGGAAACCTTTACCTTTACCTTTTACAGGATGTCTAATCAAGTCCATATCCAAACAGAACAGTGAACAGTATGAAGTGAAATCAAATAAAAGAATTAAATATTACCTTAAGAATGTTTAAAACAAATAACATTGAGGCTGTGGCTGGTCAGCAAGAAAAGGCTTCCTGAAACAAGGTTGTCTTTAGCAGGCACCAAGAAAGCATGGCATTGGTCCCCAAGGCAGAGAATCCCATAACAATGGGGCTGCCACACTGAAGGCACTTTTCTTGGTGGACTTTAGTCAAGCCATAGGTCCATGCTGAGGCACCTGAAGTGCCAACCTTTCCTACTTCGGGGCAGAGGATATGACTTTAACAGACTCCTTGGGCTCAGAGGCTCAGGAAATGGCTCTTTGAGAAAGAGACAACAGGTTCATTCCTGCCAACCCACACAAGGCTCCAGAAAGCCTCTGCCTGTTACTGAGATGATGGCTCTTCTTGAATGAGCCCTGGGCCATGCCTGCCACAGTGCCCTGCCCAGAATCCTGGCAGATGAAGCCTTGCATTGCCATCCTGCATGGCTGAACTTGACTTTGAGTCATGGACCCTGCCTCCATTTCACCTTCCAGTAAGTGCAATTGCTTCAGATTGCCTCTTCTGGGAACTTTGAGGTGAGCTAGATGGGACACTGATGACTGTCTTGCTTGTACCCGGTCCAGAAGCAGATGTCACCAAGTGGATCTCAGAGATGGTGGTGCTTCTGCAATCAATCGATCGATCACACACAGAGTGATAAGACTCCTTAGTCAAATCTTGTAGCATTGGCATACTTCCCATGGGAGGTTCTGGAAGAACTCCCCAATTTGCAGAAATACAACAGCTGCAAGATCTTTAGGGAGGAAAAATCTAGTGGCAGTAAAAACAGCCAACTAAAAATGGGGCATGCTCACAGAACTGCTGTATCAAGGATTTTTAATTAACTTTTGTGGAAAAATCCATCAAATGGCTCATTTGTGGAATATTAATCTAACATCTTCTTTTATTTAAGCCAAGTGTGGGTAACTCACAGACTGCAACCCACATGCTGCCTTCAGATGCCACTGGAGCGGCCTGCCACAGGTGCTTTCCCCTGCCGTTCTCCCCTAAATCTAACCCTTAGATTATCATGCCCAAAGGACAGGTATCAATGACCATAAAAGCCCTAAAGCTACATTCATACAGAAACACAGAACTCCTTATTACCATGGAGCTAGCAGCCTTGTTTTTGTGGGATAGCCATTCAGAACTTGATACAACACGCCACCCGAATATGTATACATCTATTTCATTTGTTTTTTAATTCCCAAACCACCGTTGCTTCTCCTTATGCCCGGACACACATGCTTGGAATTACACTTAAATAGAGATTGAACCTCATAAACGATTTAATACCCCTATCACCTAATGGTTCTTTTATGAGAGATTTGAAATGTAATTCTCCCATACAGAGCCTGACCAAACATTCTGGTGTCGTTTCATACAGCCGCTAGCGAGGAGATGCCTTGGCTGACAGTGTCTGTGGGCGAAGTGTAGATTTTATTACCCAATAGACACAGATGAAGCAAAAGCCCAGCCAGCTTTTATGGCCTGTAAAATCAGCAATTGCAAAAAGGTACTGCCTAATGTGAAAAAGGCTTCAGAAGACGAGGAAAGACAGCCACTGTTGGCTAAGCCTGCAGGAGGGCTCTACTTTGGTCCAAGGAGCAAATCCATCGGATGCAGACCACAGGGGGCTTGTCAAGAGCAGTACTTGCGACTCAAAAGTTCAGTTGCATCACCCAACAAAGGAGGAGGCCGTCCAGCAGTACAAACTGCCTCATTCCTTTTATTACTGATGTGCAGACAAGAATCCCGCAAGTTCTCATGTAGCCAAATTGGCATCTGGGAGCAGGTACCAGCAGACCTGGGTTTGCACAAAGGCAAGTAGTCCTCGTGTGAAGGGGAAGGGGGACCTAGGGGGTGATGTGCCCCAGGATGACTCAGTGAGGACTGCACGTGACCAGCAGCCAGCAAATGCTGGGGAGATGGAGTGCCTGCAATCCTGAAGAGGGAGGATTCCCACAGTTTTGTTGCATGTCCCACATTCATTAATATAATGTCTTATTTCAGGATGTTATAGTGGATAGCCACTGAATGGTGTTTAATAACGCAGAGATCAGGGTAAAGCTGATGGAGAAATTATGTGCATGGCAGAACTGATTTCCACAACTGTGACCTGCAGCCTGGCATTAGGCTTTCTGTGGCAATGTTAAATTTGGCTTCCAAAAGCAATAGCAAGTCTCTGAAATACATGGGGTAGTCCACAGTCTAATTTATTTATTCATTTAATTATCAATTATTAGTACTATTTCTATAAGCCTTAAAAAGATCCCTAAGCAGCTTCCATATAAGTATTAACACTACAACTGCCATCTCATTTAAAGTACTTTTTAAAAAATCCATAATAATAAAAATTATAACACAGAGCAATTCTGAAGTGATAAAATGGAGTGGGACGGTTAATTTAGATTTGAGCCAGGGAAAGCCTAGGGAACAGGTATTTGACAAATTACAAATGTTCTGTCTCCCAGAGTTCACAAAAGAGTCCCCCCTCCACCCGCAGGGTGGGTGCCACTACTGAGAAGGCTCGCCATTGTGGTATTACATGGGGCGTGCTGATAATTTTGGAATGACCAGAAAGGCTTCCTCTGATAATATTGGCGTATGTAAGGGGAAGACAGTCTATTAGATAGTCTGGTCCTAAGTTGTTTAGGGCTTTGTATTACAATAGCATAACCCTGAATCTGTTGCAGTAGCTATTAGGCAGTCCGTGCAGTTCTTTTAGCACAGATCTCACAGAAGCTTATCTGGGTGAGCTCCTAGCTGTGTATTCTTCATGAGTTGCAACTTCTGGACCAGGCTGAGGGCAGCACCTCACAGAACATATTACAGCAGTCCAGTCATGAGGTCACCAGTGCCTGGTTCTGGCTATATTGTCCCTATCCAAGAACAGTCATAGTTGGCATACCAGCCAGAACTAGTGGTAGATACTCTGAGCCACCAATTCACCTGGTCCTCCACTGACAAAAATGAATTCAGGTGCAGAGCACTCCAAAACTACATACCTGCTCCTTCAGTGGGAGTTCAACCCATCCAAGCAGCCCAATTCCTTGACCTGGGAACTTCCAACCTGCAGGCCTCTGTCTTAGGATTCAGTTCCAGTTTATTAGCCCTTTTCCAAGCTATAACAGATCCAGTTGTCGGTTCTGGATGTGTGCAGCCCTAATCTCCTAATGACTGCTCCGAATAGCTTTGTATACATGTTAAATAACACTGGGGGAAGATGGTCCCCTATGACATCCCACAGTTCAGTTGCTAGGAGCCGAGGTGCAGTCACCCAATGCTACTCTCTGCAACAGGCCCCACATGTACAAGCTGAACCACTGTAGAAGAGTACCTCCAAGCCCCAGATACCTCCAACCCCAGCTCACAGAGGCAGTCCAGCAGGATACTGTGATCAATGGCATCAAAAACCACTGAGAGTTCCAGAAAACATAACAGAGTTGCAGTCTTCTTGTGGTTCTCCCAGGGTTCATCCATCAGGGTATCCAAGGCCATGCCTATCCCAAAATCAGGCCTGAATCCAGGCTGGAATAGATCCAGATAGCCAATTTCATTCAAGAGTGCCAGCAGCTGAGATGCCACCACTATTCCAAGCACCTTACCCAGGAACAGGCTATTTGAGACTGGATGATAGTTGGCAGAGAGCTATGGATCCAGGGAGGATTTTCCAGGGTGGTCACAACTGGACAGCCCTCATGTCTGAGGGAGATGGATCATAAAAGACAAGTAAATCATGTAAGAGAAGTAGATCAATAAATCATGGGCGAGCCCTTCTGTGGAACCCCTGATGCACAATTGCACTGGCCTTACTCCCTTTTTCCCAATTACCAATTATTGCTGGTTGCTTGGATTTTGTGCACTTTTCCCTAAAATGTGGTAATACCTCCTCCAAGACTCAGGTACTAGCACTGAGAACTTCTAGAGTTTCACCGAAATGCAATTCCAGCCTCCAGCTGAAAGATGTTCTGCCCTCCTGTCCTGGACACTGGCATCCACTGGCCCTAGAAGTATATGCAATGCATATAAAAGCAGGGGGTTGAATCCCAACTTGATATGGGAACTTAGTGCAACTGATTTAGTCTGGGTCCGACCTAAGAACTTTCCTGCACTGCTAGGTGCAGGGGTCTTCCTTGCACTGCCATCCAGTGGGATCCATGAGGAGTGAAGGCTTGTGCCCTCCCCAGGTACCACCCACCTGGCTTGGCTGGACACACTGCCATGCCAATATGCTGTCACTGTCCCCTTGCCACCAGCTCTCAGCTGCCAGAAGCAGAGATGAGTAGCTAAGCCTTTGCTTCCCACGGCTCACCTCACAATACTGCAGCTACAACAGAATCACAGTTCACCACGCATGTAGTGAATGCTCTTATTTTCCCCTGTGAACCTCCGAGGGATCTGCATCTTTGACTTCTTCTATCTTTTCTTTTGCTTGGGGGTGGCCATTTGCCCAATGCAGGAAGCTGCTCTGAAGGTTTTAGTTCTTCCCTGTTTTGTGGATAGAAAGAACGTTTTGGACAGCCAAGGGAAGGAGACCTTGTCGTCTCATTAGATGCATTTTGATGTTGATTCTATTCTTGTTATAAGCCTGAGAACATGGTTATAGGGTGACATTTCAATGCCTGAAGAAAATAAATAAAACACAGCCCTGAGATAAAAGTCCAACAACTCTGGAAGAGCGAGAAATGCTTCTGGCAGAGCATTTTCCAAAACCATGTTGCAAAAACACACATTTGTTTAGATATGATGCACCAATATTTATAACCTCCACTAGAGCGGTATAACTCCTGCCTGTATATCTGAGCCATAAACTCTGTTTTCTCCTTGAGAACAAACCTAGACATCCTTGCAGGAAGCCATGGAATGCATGGTGCCTCACTCACTGCAGACCAAACCATAAAATGTTGTTCTAAATTAAACAAATGTAACCTGTCTGGCTCAGGCAGCCAGAGCTGTCAGTTAAGCCTCAGGAAATTCTGGCTTCTATCATCAGAAGTTTAAGAGCCACCACTCAGAACATTGCAAATTCCCACACAGACAGACAAAGAAACAAGGCTGGGAGGGGGAAATTGATTGGCAGTTGGCTCAAAGTAAACACAAGGAAGTACTTCTTCGTGTGACACATAATTATGAACTCACGGAGTTCGCTCCCCAGGAAGTTGCAATGGCCACCGGCATGGGCGGCATTTTACAAGCAATTTAGTAAATGCATTGCAGATAAGTCTATCATTGGCTATGTTCACTATAAATTACTAAAAAAGGAACTTCCATGTCATATGGCTCTGGTGAATACATGCTCAAGGCAAATATGAGAGTGTTTGCGGAGCTGCTGGGGCACATGGATGTTGAAGACCAGAGTGCTTGAGCATAAATCTGATCTAGCAAAGCAATTCTCATATTCTTACAAGCAGGGCCTGGCCCAGGACCAGGCACCTGTGGGCAACTTCCAAGACTCCAGCACCCTGGAGGTAGCTGGATCTAAGCACACAAGCACCCTTTTAATTTCCACAAATGCTCCCCACCTACCATCATTCTGGGGCACTGCAACAGAAGGATGCATGCAGAAGCCTGTTTACTGTGCATTTTTCTTGTGTTGTTCCCAGACAATGGAATGCCCTCCCTGTGCAGTTGCCACTGTTTCACACCCTCTCTGCATTTAGGAATTGGGCCAAGAAGCATCATTTTAACTTGATTTTTTAAAATTGTCATCATGGATCTGAATGGTTTTTATTTTATTCTATTTATTTTTATTCCTGCTTTTTTATTACAATGAACTCAAAGCAGCTTACATCATTCTCCTGCTGCTTTCTATCTTGTCCCCACAGCAACACTCCTCTGAAACAGGTTGGCTGACAGTCTGTGACTGGCCCAAAGTCACCCAGACGGCTCCATGGCTGAGTGGGGACTAGAACCCGGATCTCCTGAGTTCCAGTCCCACACACTTAACCACTACAACACACTGACTTTCTTTCTGTGTTTGATGTTTTACTATGTTTTCATCCATGCCTTATTAATTGTACATATCCTTGGTTGCTTTCAGAAAGGTAGTACAGAAATGCCCTGAATACGTGCACAACAATGAGAGGAATGAATTGGCCAGAGGAAGGATGACATTATTCACAATTGGCACCAGTGGCTGAGCAAAACATGGGAACTAATTCCTATATTGGAAATTCATCTTCCCCAACAGAGTCTGTTGCAAAGAAATTACACACGCACACAGTCAATGACAATTAATCTCTATAGTAAGGCTATTTTAATAAGGCGTTTTAGTGCAAAACGTTGCTACAGCCATGCTTGCTAGAAGGGCAAAGGAATATCAAAGTGAGCAGGGGTGACTACAGGGCTCACTGCACACATTAAAACCATTCCTCTTCTTTGAAAGAGTCATTTTTGCATAATCTACTACTATGACCAAAATGGTGCTCCTGTGCCACATGTTCAAAACCAAAAGTCAGATTTTGTAAATGCCCCAAAGAAATGGAATAATGGTATGAGAAAGGTGGGAGAACATTGATTGGACCCTATTAGACAGCTGCCCCATGTGCCAGTGCCCCTTTGCCTTCAGACCCAGTCACCCCTGGAACGAGGTCCCCCAAAGCTTCTCTGAATTCAGACATCAGGTTCTGAAAGCAAGTGTAGGAGCACCCATACTTGCCAAGTTTTGCAATATGTTTTGTTACATCAATAATACAGAATGGCCATTCCTCAGTGTATGTATTCATGAAAATGCATAATGAGACTGCATTATAACCTAGCTCATCCACAGTAAAATTGCTTACTCTAATTTCACTTGCAAACTATTTCTCATTTTCTTCCTAGCATGGATCAAAACACCCTCTGACTGCTGTCCTTCCACTCCACTGGGTGGGTGAGCTCCACACCCAGTTTGCCTGTGCAGATATTGGCAAATCAATTTACAGTCATTCCAAATGCAGTGCGCTCCCACAATAATACCCATAACAATAAGCCACATAGTTATTTCCAAGATTTACAACAGAGTGATCAATTGAGAGCCGCAGAAGCACGAAGCAACTCAGCCTGGAAACCCTGCTGGCTTAAAAATTAAAGCTCTCCACACTCATTAATGCAGGAAATGAAACTGAGAGATAAAATAAATTAAGAGGGGAAAAAACCCTGCCAACACATAAATCAGGAGCCGTGTCAATTGTCTCCTGTCATGGAACTGAAGTGGCACCTCAGAGTCTGGATTGGCAACAGGGAGACTGTCCTTTTGCCTGGATATTCATTCCTGTACGGGTCTGCTCCAGCCATCGAGTTACAGAAGGAAGACAGAATGCTGGGTGCACGCAGCAGTCCTGAAATAATAGCTATCGTGCTGGTAAATTTATTATAATCCATGAAGGCCTAGCACAGCTGCACTCTAGCCAAAAATCCAGAGGGAGCTGAAAAAGGGGGCATAAACACCAGACTCTGCTTCAGCTAAAGTGTATTATTGAGAATCTCCTTAGCAGAGGCAAGGAGAAGAACATATTTCAGACTTCCCGGCACACTAGCTTTGAGGCCAGTAACACCATGGGCCATACCCAGTGGAGTATGGGTACATTTTAAAGCACAGGCCTTAGCTACCCCCTCAAGGAAAGTCCTAAAATGCAGGCAGGTGTAGTGATCCATACCTGCAGGCTAACTCTAGCAGCTTTCATCTCCACCTGGAGCAGGCATTTTATAAAGCCAGTGAGTCTTAAGTGCCCATTCAAGAGCGGGTCATCCCCAAATATTTCACAAGAATAAATTGTTACTGGGAAAATCCTCCCTCACACACACACACACACGGAGTTAGGATTGAAGGTAAGCATGAGGGAGGTGGCAGGTGATATCATCATCTTTCTTGCTCCTAAAAAAGGAATAACGCTTCAACCCAGTGAGTCCTGGCTCTGCTACAACACTGGCTACATCTTGCTGTCCCTTTATTGTCCCAACCCCGATGGAATATACTTCTTCATTTCTTACATTGCAGCTGCATCTTACCTTCCTTCTCAGTTATTCAATGGGCAGAAAGTAGAAAAAGATCTATAGGTAGATCTCTGGTTGATCTGCAGTTGATGGAAAGGGCAAGACACCAATAGCACAATCCTATTTATATGGTCTGAGAAGCAGTTCCCAGTGACACTGAGGTGAGGGGGTATAGGGTTGCATCCCAAGCCTTTCCCCTCTCTCTTCCCTTATATTGGGCTGATTGATTCTCTGATGAGTAATTTTTCAGAAGCAGATGCAGGCTGCAATACAGCATACACTTAATTATCACTGAACTCAGTAGAGTTCCTTCTTGGCAGACATGCACAGGACTCCATTGGTGGACATTTATATGCAGATGATCCCAGCACATGCCTCCTGGGGAGCCCTGACTTTGCATCTGGCACTGATTCTTGGACCTTGACATTCTAGTAAAAACAAATGTGGTCCTGAAAGCTAGAGGCTCTGTGCATACCTGCATACATGATGTCCCTTCTTCTATCATCACAGGTTGGCCTAGAAACCTTCACTCAGTGATTGACATGGGCCATTAGGGGAAAGTGCCCAGAGACTTTGGAACATCCATCCTTATTCCAGTTGCTACCATTCTCCTCATCCAGCCAGCCAGCCCAGCTAATATAAAGAGGCAGCCCAGCTCTCTCAATATTGGAAGGGGCCAAGAAGGCTGTTGGGTCCAATCCCCTACTAAGTGCAGGACTTCAAGTTAAACCAACCCTTTCAGATGGCTGTTCAGCTGCATCTTGAATGCCTCTAGTGCGGGAGAGCCCACAACCTCCTAGGTACTTGGTTCCATTGTCGTACTGCTCTAACAGCCAGGAAGTTCTTCCTGATGTTCACCAGGAAACTGGCCTTCAGTAACTTGAGCCCATTATTCCATGTCTTGTATTCTGAGGTGATCAAGAAGAGATCCTGGCCTTCCTCTTTGTGACAACCTTTCGAGTACTTGAAGAATCCTCAGTCTTTCTTTCTCTCCTCATACAGTTTTGTTTCTAGTCCTCAGATCATCCTTGTTGCCCTCCTCTGAACTCTTTCCAGCTTGTCTGCATCCTTCTTAAACTGTGGTGCCCAGAACTGGACACAGTACTCTATATGTGGCCTAACCAGTGCTAAGTAGATAGGAACTAGCCCTTCATGTGATTTGGAAGTGCTATTTCTAATAATGAAGACCAAAACAGTATTTGCCCTTTTTGCAGCCACATCACGGTCTGCTCAGATAGATTGATCCATTTCTGACAAGGAGGCAGAGGGGCAGACTTGGGGAGACGACTTGGCAGTTTCACGGTCACCTAGTGTAGATATTCAGGCAGAATGTGGGAATGAGGCCACCTTGGGAAGAGAGGGAGGCATTTAGAACTGGTTGGGGAGAAGACTGAGGGTTCCTTGACCCTCTGAGCAGATAATAGGCAAAGCAACAGGAGCAATTAAGAAATGTCAGACACCTGCACCACCATCTTCAAGCAGCAGGATCCACCCTGAAGGTGGAGTTAGAAGCTTTTCTGAAAGGGAGGGCAGGAGGGGAAGTTTCAGTTTGGATTCAACTCTTGACACGGGCAGATGTTTCTCCCACACATTAAAAAAAGAACACTCCTTTGGTTTATACTGTTCTGTGAGATGTTAAGTTCAAATAAAAGGCTGTGCTTCTAAAGTCTCATCAGAGTCATCTGGAGGAAGAGAGTGAGAGCTGTGATATGGCCAAGTCTGCAGCCACGCTCTGCAGAACTCCATTTATAAAAGTTTTGTTTTGTGTTTAAAAAGCCCACATCTTGAATAGTAGCACTGTGAAACAATCAAATCTTGCCCTGCAGGGGACACAGCCAATGAGAGCACATTGCCTGTGTTTGTCCCCCACCACCTCCTGGAGATGATTCAGATCCCCGATATTTAAAATGTAAGTTTTTTATATAAACGCTTTGAAAGATGTGTACAGGGTCAGCAAGCTTGGACAACCGGAGCAGGAGAAAGCATGGCCACCAGACCAGTGAAATGAGCCCATGGGGCCTGAGAGGAGGTGGCAACAGCAGCAGGTGGGGCAGTTGCGAGGGCTGGGGGTGAGTGGGTGGCACAGGGGGTGGGCATGGGGGCAGCAGTGGCAGCAGCAGCAGGGGGCAGGTGGGTGGACCAGGACCTGCAGAAGGCAGCTGAGTCCTGGGCAAGCAAGAGCACATCTCCGGCATGGGTGGGGGGGGGTGGGCAGGGAAGGGGCTGCAGCACGGGGATGAGGCGCAGGCAGGGGAGGGGCTGTGGTGGGTGGGGCACAGTT
Source organism: Varanus komodoensis (assembly GCF_004798865.1). Taxonomy (NCBI): domain Eukaryota; kingdom Metazoa; phylum Chordata; class Lepidosauria; order Squamata; family Varanidae; genus Varanus; species Varanus komodoensis. The sequence goes on from NW_025336321.1 coordinate 1,332,427, forward strand.
GCACGAAATGCATTTTTTTAAATGTGCACACCTTCATCTAATAAATGCATTTTTTAAATCAGAGTATTCCTGCACGACATTTCAAAGGACAAAAGTTTCAGCTTGCATAGAGATTCCAAATTGTAAAATGTAATAACTTAGCAGCAAAATGCAAACCTGACGATTCCATCGCTGCCCCTGAGATGTCGCTAGTGACTGCAGGAGCTGTAGGAAACCACATCTAGAACACAAAATGAGTTCATGCATGCATGTATACCTCACAACAATTGCATCCTCAACAGGTACCGTCCCACATGGATGGAACAGCCATCCGAAGACAACAAGGCAGAAAGAGCTGTTATCATGACACCCAAAAACTGTTGTGTTCTGAGTCTTGTTTCCCAGTAAAAGAGGCCAAACTGTCAATGTACAGCTAGCTTGGAATGTCTTTACTCATGTAATGGGAATGTACCCAATGACCATCTTGTGGAAGGACAAAAAATATAAAATAAAATATAAGGACAGTCACACACACTTAAATCCAGATGGAAATCTTGCTTAGCTTTGGAGACATCTTTGGCATTGCCTAATCACTTTTAAGTATAGAATTGTGTATACATGTGTGTGCGCGCATGCACGTGTGCATGCAAGGAGCTTTTTGGACAGCAACTTTTTTTTGTTAGTTGCAACAGTTATTAGATAGACAGACAGAGCAATATGGCTTGGATTCCTCAGAAAGGTAAAGGCAGTTTGGATGAACCAAAAAATTTACAGGTTTGAATTACCAACTGATTGAAGAATCTATAGATGATTAGCTTTCTAATCAAACAAATTAGCATATTAGCAAAAATTAGTTAAAAGCCTTAAAATGCTGTTGAAAGAGAAACTTACAAATTCATAAAGAAGTTTTCTTTTATTAATAAGAAATAAATCTTTAACATTTTCTTTTCCACAACATACCAAAGCCAAACTAGGCTCCAAATACATATGAAGAAGTATGTTTTTACTTCTCAGGACTGCTAGTTAAAATTGGCTTCCCACCAATTAATCAGCTAAAGCTTTAACTGATTAGTCAACCAATTAAAGCTTGAAGTCTCAGTTCAATTGTATCAGCTGACATAATTCACATCAAAGAATGTTACCTTCAAGTAGTAAATAAATGGGTATGCCTGAAAAGTTGATGCTCCAGATCTCAAAGAAAGATGCCTCTAGAGACATGTTCTGCACACCAGATGTGCCTCCAGTTGACTTTCCAAATTTCAAAGAGCAGCACGCTAAAGCTGTAATCAAATTTATTACTAAGGGAGCTGACAACAGTGCATTTGAGGAGAAAGCTGCAACCTGTCTCTCATCTTATGTGGGAAACTGAAGCTAAAATGGGATGAAGAGCATATCGCAGGTGGGCACATATGTACAACAGATCATGGTTAGCCCATATTGGACATTGAAATGCCTCTGTTTGGGAAAAGCAAGGAAGGCTTAGAGTCCTGTGTCACATCTCGTAGATAAAAGCACAGTGCTAAGCAGAGCTGAATTTGCTCAAATCCGCTGATGCCAAAGGGTTTAGGCATGCCTAATTCCACATGAGATCAAGCTTTGCAGATAAGCTGAATCCCATCTTAACTATGAGCCAGTAAGATAACTGTAGAGCTGCAGAGCTGCCAAAGAACAATGAGCTGGTTGAGGGTTTCGTGAGGAATGGGAAGCAGATTTCAAAGCCCTGATTAGGCTCATTGTCAGCATACAGGCCTTTCCCCAGTACCCTGAGAAAGCTCATGTCTGCCCTCTCTTCCCTTCAGCAACAACAAAATCATGAAGCCACCAGTGGTGCCAAACAGTCTGGGAGCTGCCATTAAAACTTCCCACAATTCTCTGGAGAGAGACTTTTTTGGAGTATTATGGCTTCCAGCCACCTGATGTTGATTCTAGTCCCACTTGGGAAGTCATCCAGGGCTCTCCCATGTTGGAGAGGGACTGCCCTCCTCAGATGTGACATTAGCCCTGAACCAGGTGATCCTTGCAACTGACCAGGAAGCAGGGATATTTTTTTTGGTTGGTTGGTCAGAGAAGAAAAAAGAAGTAATCAGATAAGCAACCAGAAGTGTTGGGTGTTGATCCTGGGCTTGCCACATGGAATCACAGAACTGAACTGAGACAGCCCTTAACATCACCAAGTAGTTAAAAATCTCCTTGGTTCTAGCCTTCTGGATGTGTGAAAGACCGTTCACTTCATGATAGCCTCCCACAGTGGGCACTTTTGAAAAAACACAACTAGACACATAAACTTGACCTTTTTCCTGCTTCAGCTTAGCCTCATTTTGCAGGGTGGTGGGAAAAATCACCAAGACAGTCAGCCTGGGCAGAAATCCTTCTACAGCTGACCAGGAATGTGCAGGGTTCTTGATTTTAAAATGTCATGACTTGAAATTCCTTGGGTACCCTGGAAAGAGACCCTCTCTGTCTTTATATTTGTGGGCCATTTTACTATTAGACATCTGTAAACCCTCTCCCTTGAAAGATTGATCTATGGACGTGTGTGTGTGTGTGTGTGTGTGTGTGTTTTAAATAGCCATATTTAAATTGTCAAAAGATGTCAACAAGCTGTGAGGGACAGCCTCATGCTGGCAGTAATTACCAGAGGGCAGTGATCAATGGAGGTCTTTTGTTAGCATTAGGGGATCACTGTGGACTCAGGAAGTGAAGTGCCTCTGTGCGTTAGGCTGAAGCTGAAAGGGACAGGCATGCCTTGCCCCTGGCGGCTCAGAAGCCAGGAACCTACACTTAGCCCATTAATTATTCCTGTCCAAATGGCAGCAATCATTACGATCTGCAATCAGCGGAGGAAAAGGAAGTCGCGCGCTAGCACAGAGCCTCCATTGAGAGGACCAGGAAGCACATCCTCCCGCCCTCACGGAGGGGAGCCATTGTTTGGGCTTCCTTCACAGCTCTTTTGATGAGCAGGTGACAACATGTGGCAGTCCCACCAGCTCCCACAGAAGCAGCACTTCGAGAAATCCGGTGGGTGTTTTCAACTCCAAGCTTCCATTCATGCGGCACGAGGACCTAACAAATTTCCATGCCCCCTGCATCCCCGCACACAAGGCCCCCTGTGCCCTTGTCAGCAACTTTGCCAGTGATCTGCACAGGACCTCAGCCTGGCAGCTAAATCCTGGGATTCCAGTGTGGCCATTCGAAGTCTCACAGAGGGCCGGGGCCCCACCCTTTTCCCTCAGCCACCAATTGTTGGATGGTTTCCTAGATTTTATGCAGATTTCCCTCCCCCACAGTTACTCAAGGTAGAAATATCTCTCCTAAGGCTTCAGTGCTGGGAGTAAAAGCCTTAAGCTGAAATATGCCAGGGAGGTGCTGTTGTTTCGTTTCATTTCAGGTTGGATACCTTGACCCCTGCCTAACATGGGATTCTGGATCTCAAAGTCTTCTCTAAAATTCAGTGCTCCAGCCAAAAGGGGTTTGGTACCTTTGCTTTGCTCACCAAAGGTCAACCTTTATATCTAAATATCTTTATATCCACATATCTAAAGGCCCTTCTTAGACCTGTATGAGCCTACAAGCATTTCTATCAGTATGAGGAGTCCAGTTCTTTGTCCCAACAGCAAATGCCATTAGACGGATAGGTTTGAGGTATGGAGCTTTTCAGTGATGGCCAAATTCCTTTTATAATTTCCCCCTCCCCACCCCATATGACCTCTTCATTGCTGGCTTTAAAGAAATCCCTGAAGACATATATAGGGTACAATCCCATGCATCTTTAGATAGAAAATAGCTCTACAACTCTCACTACCAATTGAAGCATGCTGGGACTTGTAAGATTTTTTCTGCCTAAACATGCATAGAAATATACCCGTATTCCAGTATGTTTAAAAATCATTAGCTACTGGTGCTTCCACAGGTGTGCATTGATGTTCTCTCATTGATAGTATTGAGGTTGGCTTCAACTGCCAATCCAGCAGGCTTCTGAATGTGCATAGAGGTGGATGGATGAGACAGCAAAATGTCTCACAGCAGCTCCAGAGACATATTAGAGTAATCCAAATGCCACCTAGTTGGGTGGATGAAATCCAGACCTTTCCTCTGGTTAATCACTATGTTATCTTTATTATTGTGTCGCATTAATTTCTGGTTTCAAAGGGCCCTTTATAGGCACTTATGGAGATATCCTTTGTAGGTTATTCCTGGTGATAAAAACAGTCTTGCTTAAAAAAAATAACAATAATCACTCTTATATATACATGTACGCACACATACAAGCAAACTGACTTTGTATTTTTTGCAAACATAGAGTATATTCCTGACTACTAATGGAAAAAGCCCCAGTTGTGTTCAAGTCAAATGTCATGGAATTCCCATAGACCAGCATTACCTCCATTGCATGGCTTTGCTTCTTGTGGCTTAAAGGTGCAAGGTCATCCCCACCAAGGCTCCAGTGAATTACGCACATCCTCAATCCCCTGCCAAGAGGGCTGGTTTGTTTGGACTTCATTTTGAACACTGGCCTCCATAGACTTCAGAAGCCACCTTAATCTCAGCTTGGTCTTAATGGCCAGACCATGCATGTCAAAAGGCAGAAGACAGGGGAACCTAACTGCCATTTAAACAAGGTGCAAAAGAATTCCTAACTACAGAAGGAAGGAGATCTTTAATTGTCTAGGGAAAAGTTTGCACATGAGAATATCCAGCCCAGGTTGCTGTCGAGCATGAAATATGCACAGGGAAGGCAGAGAAAGATGAAGAGCATGTTAATAATCTCCTTGGAAGATGTTCCCAAGCTGAGCAGTAGTTCAATCAACTCACCTGCACACACGATGGGTTTGCCTGACAAAATCCTCTCAGGAGAGATACGAGTTAGTGCCACTGCCAGTAGCAGATTTTATGTTTGGATTTTCCAACCCACCCTCTCAAAAAACTGAGTTCAAGCTACTGAAGATTTGGGAAAGTACATTTTAGAAAAGGAAAGACATTTTGTGTCTGTGCTGTTTAACACATGTGGGGATTTCATTCCTGCTTCTTTGAGTAACTTTGCCCATGTCATTTCCCACTGTAGAGTTCTAACTCTTTCTCTGATATTTGGATGGTCATTTGAAAGGGAATCTCAAAGGAAATGCCTCTGGGTTTTTCTATGGGGCAGCAGCCCAAGGAGAAACATGGAAATCTTCTCCAAACCAGCATGGAATGTCTCCATAAGGAACAGAGCTTATTTAAAGCATACAGAGAGAGAGAGAGAGAGAGAGAGAGAGAGAGAGAGAGAGAGAGAGATCAGTGTGTGTCTAGTAGAGTACTAAACATTGTTCTGAATACCTAGCCCTGGAAAATATATGAATATTATGATCTGGATTGAGCCCATGGGGATGAGGTACAGGGTCCCAATTTACATTCTACCCTCACACTAGGGTCCCAATCCAGACCAGGGCCACAGCACTGGCTCAGTATTAAAAGAAGGAAGCTGCACAGCTGACGCTGAAACAGAATGACTCCTGCCGCATGTCATTTGGGCCTATATTAATGTCTCTTGAGAATCCTGGACTAAGACATTTTGCCTTTATTTCTGGTCTGCCTTGTGCTATGGAGGTCCAGGCCTCCTCCTCCTCCCTTTCTTCTCCCATGCTACATACCCCTCTGTGCCACTCTACAACGGGGAGTTTGTTTGTTTGTTTAAAACATTCATATGCCACCTAGTTGTGCCATAGCACCTCTGGGCAGCTTAAAACACAAGATAAAATAAAAACACAGTAAGAGTTGTCCCATTTCAGGCTAAAGGATTGAGTCCAATGTAGCACTTACATGAGGATGCTCATCCAAAAGGACTTGCTTACTCTCCTCTCCCAGCAGGGTGGCCACTTATGCATCACCAGAGGAAGAGGATGCAGGAGAGCATGGATCTGGATAAAATCTGCACCTTAACACAGAGTTGGCATCCGCTGCTGTAACAGAAATAGAAATCAGCTATATTTTGCCGGTGTGCTGGAAAGTGTGACCAGCTGGCCGGTGCTGACCTGCCTGAGGAGCAGCTGCTAAGAGGCAGTGAAGACAGGAACGCTGGGGATGTACAATCAAAGAACCTCACAATTTATACAGGAAATTTGCATGCATGGGTAGCCAAAAGAAGTTGACTACAAGGAAATGTGCTGTACAAGAGGCTTCTATAATATCATAGGGTGAGAAACAAGACTGACAACACTGTTCCCTGATGAGATCAGGATGCCCATCCTAACAGTCAAAAGCAGTTCTTGTCAGTTTCAGGCTTTCTACAGTCGTATTACAGCAGATAGGCTAGAGACAACCCTATGCCTGTTCATGTAGAAATATGTCCTGCATCTCTCCTCCGCTCCACCTGCCTAAACAAGCAAGGTTGCTCCCCTGCTCTGCTGACCAGATGCTAATGGGTGGATGCGCAACATCAAGGCCCTTTCCTGCCCTTTCTTACACTTTTTTCGCCTTTAAGCTAGACTCTGTCTTGTCCACTCTTCATATATGGAATGTACTCCTTGGAGAGGTACGCCTGGCACCGAGCTTATACTCTTTTCGGCACCAGGTCAAAACCGTTTTATTTAAACAGTATTTTAATGTACAGTCACTTTTTACTTAATTTATTTTTATTCGCTATATGTTGTTTATTATTGTTAGAGATTGTTTTAATGCATTTGATTTTAATGATCGTAAGCCGTCCTAAGATGCTATGCATAAGGGGTGGCATACAAAGGTTTTAAACAAATAATAAATAAATATAAGACAATGCCTATAAATAAATGTAATAAATAAATAGGCCCGTCCTCCAGCAACCCTTAAAATGGCACTCATGGTGTGCAATGTTGGTCACCTGTCTTTGCCGCAGTTTTGTGCTCCCAAAAACTCACTCTGGTGGTCTTCCATCAGGCAGAAGAGGGCCTGGGAATTCCCCTTGCAAGAGGCTATGCTGAATTCTGTACAAATAATCATTTTTCTTTCTTGGTATGGGAAAATAAATGCCAATTCTGTTAGTGTTGCTTTTTTTTTAGTCTGCCTGCATAGCTATACATCATGCTAGCATGTTGACTCACCTGTGCTAAGCTGGAAAGACCTAGGCCTGCAGAGGGATGGGGGACCACAGGTGGAAGCGGAGTAGGGGTTTGGACTTATGGGCTCCTTCCAACTCTGCTATTCTATACTCTTTTCTATGATTTTCTCCAAAAACTGTGCATGTTAATAAATGTGCTGTACTGCTATAGGCAAAGCTAATGGCAACTACATCTGTTATGGTGTATAACATTTGAATGTCATGCTTTTGCCACCTTTTATGTAGATCCGATCATCCCCCTGAACCTGAGCTCAGGGAAAACTGATGCTTTGTGTTTACTATCAAACCTGCTTTCCATTTGCCAGCCAATACATGAATCAAAGTGCTGCAAAGGCAAGGAGAGCCAGACTTGAACTACATTGGGCAGGGAATAGATATGCAGCGAGTTTTATATTGTTATTTCTTGTATTTTAATTTTATGTTGTGAGCCGCCCCGAGGCTTCGGCGAATGGGGCGGCATAGAAATGTTTTAATAAATAAAATAAATAAATAAAAATAAATTTGCATGTTTGTTCACCCCCTTAACTAGTAACCTGGAAGCTGGAGCTGCATCAGATGCCAGTAAATGCTGCTAGGCATACACAAGTACACATGAGAGGATCTTTTCAGTTGTGGTGCTTAGAGGGTTGCATCCAACCTTAGTCCTACTTAAATATACCCATTGAAAGGAATGGAACTTTAGACAAGCACTGATCCAACCTAAATTTTGGAAGTGCTTTTTGTATAGACTTAGTAGCATCCTGGGGGAATCAAGAGTTTCCTGACTGTTCAGCACTTGTTTGAACGAGATTATATAGTTATTTTATAGCTTCCTAACTTACGTGCTCCTGAACCTCCCAAGAGAGGTATGCCTGGTTTCTTCACTGCCTGCTTAGAAAAGCAGTGAATGCAATTCTTTTTTAGCAGGCAGAATTTATTTGTGTCAATAAATAGAACTGATTTAGCCGGGCTTGCCCAGAGGATTTTCCTTCTGGAGGCAAAGAGCAAGATGGCACCAACCAGTTCTATGTAAAGAAGCTGAATCGACTTGCAGCCGCATTTTATATGAAACTAGCAATAGGAGAGCATCCTCCAGCAGGCAGCAGGCCAGTTTTGGGGGGATGAGAGCAGGCTTGTGGTGCACAAGACTTTGTGGTCCAGCATCTTGCCACCACTCCCTGCCCTCCAGCCTTTGCTGCCTGAGATGACTGCCTTGAAGATTACATTAATTCTGGACCGAAGATGATCTCATTTAAGAGATGGCACTCCACAGTTGCCTCATTCTGCTAAGAACTGCTGCTGCTTTTTTAAATCTTTCAAAATGCATTTTATTTGGCTGTTTTAGTATTTCTTTAATATTCCAGTATTTTGTTGCTGTTATGCTGCTTCTTGTTAGATGGCATTACCCTTGAATATTTCTCTAGAAGGGAGGGGGGAATCTAATCATCATCCAAAACCGAAAACACTGCCAAATCATCCAAATATTTAGAAATTCTCCCCTGTCAGTTCATTACTCACAACCCATCCTTCTTTTCAACACAATTCCAAGTGTTACATTCTTTAAATTATGTTTGTGGCTTGTTGGAAGCCACAAGTATATTCAGAAAATGGGAAGAAACTCCTGCTGAAAAAGAAACAGGTCAACCAATAAAGATTTGGCTCTAAGAGGAATGTGCAAAACACAAAGCCTCACAGACCCTTGGCAGCTACACAGAGTAGCAAGCGCGACCATGATCCAAAGTACTCAGTGAGTTCTGTATTGTCACTCTCAACCTCTGAAATATGAATAGACTTTTTTTAAAGGCAGGTGGAAGGAGAAAATCCACAAATTTAAATTGCACTGAAATTTCAGGATTTCCATAGACATGGTTTTACATCAGCATTTTAGAAATGTTGCTCCTGAAATATGGCTTTTTGGAATGCTTTTTAAAATGAACTAGTCCAATTCCATTTCCCCATATCTTGTACTTTTTCTAGAAAAAAATCTCTTCATCTAGCAGCATGCACTGTTGCTTCTGGCACCCAAGCAATCAAACTGAGTGTACTTAAAAAAACCCAAATAAAACGAGCACACACACATAGGGAGGGAGGGAGAGGGAGAGTCTCTTTGCAAAAGCAGCAGAAACAACAACATAAAATGAGGAAACTCTCCACCAAGACCACCACTCTGTCTCACACATACACAGATTCATTTCTGTTCAGAAATTACCTGAGTTCGTCATTACAGTCCTAGGTCGCAGTCCATTTCCTGCAGACAAAGCTGCACAAACAGAAAGTGTATCAGCCCCAGTTTAAACGGAGGCTTCTTTCCTCTTTTTCTCTGCACAGCTGTCCTCTACTGTGCACACACAGGTTTATGTACATTTCCCTTACATGCATTCATCATCTCTGTGTGCACAAGGCCTTGCATTGCAAGATACATGGGGTGCACAAGTCAGTTCTCAGTGAGGGCCCCAGGAAGGCATGGGATGGCCGGATGCAAAAACAGGAGGCATCATTTGAAAGTCATGGTTAGTAATGCAGTGAATGATGCTTTACCAAGGCAGAGAACGCCCAGGTTTGGGAAAAAGGAAAAAGCATTGGTTAATACAGACTAACAGGAGTCATTCTAAGATATACTTAGTACTAGGAGTTTCAGAGTCGACCCTCATCAATAGCTGTAATGTTAAACTGATACCATAAGCAGACTCCAACTGCTTGCACAACACCAGTGCTTCTGGGACAAACCAAAATGAACTGAAATGCTTGCTTCTGGAAGAAGGCAGATTGGTGGATCTCTGCAGACTTGCTTCCTTTCAGAGATAAGCATTTCTGCTCCTTTTTGGAGCAGGGAAGCTGTCCCTGCTGAACACTAAACCTCCCTTGTGTAAGCAGTGGGTCATCCTTGTGCATCAGAATCAGGGGGCTGGGGAGGGGGGTCTCTGGTAGAAGAAATTTCCTAGGTGGGAAAATATAGTACTGTGAAGCTTGTTAGTTGTCTTCCAGGATCAAGACACATGGATGAAGAGTTCTGAGGCTGTAGATCCAGAAGTTTCCCTTTCTTTCAAGCTTGTCCTTTAGTTATTCAATTAGAAGCAAAGACCATGCACAGATACTTAGAAATACCCTGTGCTGTAGAGAAATGCTATACATCTCACCAGAGGGGGGAGCTGTGATGAAATGACCTCTGTGGATGCTTGGTCTCTTGTCCAGTTGCTGACTGCTGATGCACAACTTCAAGAACCTTCCCTGTCTCCCTCCTTATGGTTCTTTGACCTTAAAACCAGACTTGAACGGAACAGGCCAAGAAACAGATTGGGGTTCAACATTCTTTCATCCTGAGGACTGAATTCAGTTTCAGGTAAGTTCTTGGTGCTTGCATTCCAGTGGAGGATGGGGCCAAATGGAAAAAGGACAGGGGGAAAATGCCAAAAGCACACCTATATTTGAGCTTAATGCTTTTACTGCCAATAATTAAGCCACTGGAGAGGCAATTCAACCTTATTATGGGAAGAAAAACCATGCAAAATTGTGGAAGCATCAAATAATCAAGGGACAAGGCCAGTGGAAGAAGGAAAGGCCTTCTGGAAACAACAGAGGGCTGGATTGAGCCCTCAAGTGGGCTGGATTTGTCCCATGGTCCCAAGGGCTGACACCCCTGAAACCAAGGATGCCTTCAAATAGAGGTTTGCTCTCAGCCCTTCAAAGAGAGGACTGTCCTCTGTAGAGTAGGGTACTTGGCCATTTTACTAAGAAAGCGATCTATAGTAGACTGCTGAGAGATAGCTGGTGAATGAGAAGGAAGAAAGTTAGTTCCCTTGGACATTATGCTGATTACATCTCTATGCTCAGCTTGTCCCAAAGGAGGCGTGGCTTGCCTATAGGTCAGCTTTTTCCAACCTGATGTCCTCCAGATGTTTTGGACTACAAATCCCAGCATTCCTGGTCACCGGCATGCTGTCAGGGTCTGGTGGGAACTGACGTGCAAGACAACTGGCAGGAAGCAACTTGGGGAGGCCACTAGAGTCACCAAGCACTTCTCAAGGTACAAATGTATTTGTCTGACCTTTTCTGCGAAAGAGAACAATTATGAGAATTATTGATGACTCTCAGACATTTCAAGATCCCAGGGTGAAAAACTCTGCTTTTTATTTTAATTATTTGTTTCTTCTTAGAGAAGGCAGGAGAGTAAGAGAAGAGATGTGGGGAATGTTGTTGTGAAGTGTGCATGCTTTTTAAGTACACGGTCTCAGCATACAAGTAATTTAAAGAACTAAAAACCCAGTGATCCAGACACACCTTCAAGTCATGTTATTCTTTGCTATTCATACCACTTTTCTTGTTTATACAGAACATTTTTTGTTTTCTTTTCCAGAAGAATGCTGCCAATCGCCTGAGGCAGACGTGTTTATCAAGCTGTGTATCTTGACGTCTGACATAAAATCTTTGGTACAGCCAAAAAAACTTTCTGTCAGCACCTGAGAGACTCCGAGCCCACAGAGCTGGCTTGGGACCAGAGAGAACAAGCCGAGTGGTCGAGCAGTTGACACTGAGCCAAGAATTACAAAAAGAGGGAAAGTCAAACTTGAGATGAACAACCCTTTTTCCATCCACTCTGTTTAATATCTAAGGGAGGCATCTAAACCACAAATCTGTCACCATTGAGGTGAAAAGGGTGTTTTTTCTTCTTCGGTGAAGCACTTCTTTGCCTGCCAACTGAGGGATATATCATTACATTGGACGTGAAAGTTGGTGCCAGTGAGGTGGTCAAATTATATTACGTAAAATATGCCCTCTTGAAAAAACAAAATGCCCTTCAGGAGACATCTGAAAGTGGTAATCAAATTGTGAATGAATGAATCAATGAATGAATGAACGAACGAATACACATGCAAACAAACAAACAAATGCCATCATAAAGTTTTCCAACAGAAGAGGGTCAGGGAGAGGCTAAGAAGACAAAAGTAAGGAACCTGTGTTGACATCTCAACCTGCAATTCATCATGTTGCCTGGTCCTGAGCTGCTAAAGGGAGACCTGTGACAGATGAACCTCTCTCAGTAGAGTGCAGTATATAAAACTATTTTTTCTGCCCCCCTGAATTATATCCCAAATGCATAATTTTAAAAAGTTGATAGTGTTGTCTTTAGAAGGCCTGAGAACTAGGTGAACTGCCCCTCGCACCGCCGAACCTGTTCTTGGTGCCCTCCTCCAGAACCTCTAGGCTGATTATGGGCGTGCCACAGGGCCAAGAGGACTTTCCCCGAAGCATTAGGAAATGTTTGTCTCTCAGTTAAGTCTTTCTACCAAAAGCAATGTGTGTAGGGCTGTCCCACTAAATGCATCTATCTCCAGCTGCATTATTCTCATGTGTGTGAAAGAAATTGTATAGCATGGCTCTGAAGAGGACCAAAAGAAGCAAGGGCGGTTAATTGCCTCTGAGTTTTATAAGATTAGCTATTTGTCTGACAGATAATGAAACCCTTCAGACCTGTAGACCAGCCCTCTCCAACCTGGCTCTCCTGGACTACAATTCCTAGCATTCCTGACCATTGTCTGTGGCAGCTGGGGGTGGTGGGAGTTGAAGTTTAAACCATGCAGAGAATAACATGGGTAGGTAACACATTCAGCTGACATTTGAATGGATGTTTACAACTCAGCTCTTTCAGGAAACTCTAGAACTGACAGAGTTACTCCAGAAGTAATTGTCTTAACAGAGTTTCTTCTTGTGACCTATTATTTGATTACTGAACTCTCAACCTCCACTCACCCTCAGTCCTCATTTGCATTCTCTAAATCAACAGGCCGGATGCATAATTGGCTCCATATCCCATGATGCAACAATAAGTGGATGGCAGGCAAAATATTAGAAGCAGCATTGGTGTCAATCCAAAATGGATTGAATCTGACTGAGAAATGGCTGCCCTGACATGTGATCCAAAGAAAGGTGAAGTGATTTGAGGGAGTAATTAATGACCCGTGGTAAGCAGTTGTGCAAGCAAAGCCATTGTTACCTAGTTTTCAAGAAGTATGTTGTTTCTTATACCATGAAAGGGGCCTCATTTGACAAGGGCTCCAGTGGGGAAAGCAGAACTTCCTGGATGATATGGAAAACATGGCCTATGTTTATGCAGTGTTCCAACTGACTTCTTTCAAACCCAGTCATTATTGGTCAAGTGCATTCACAGTCATCAGAACTCCCAGAACTGGAAAAGTCTCTGGGCTGTCATTTTGTATGTGTAAATCACAATTGCGTGTCCTCCCACTTTCTCTAAGTGCACCCATTCTGTCACTTGAGCTGGGCACGTTGCCCATGGTGGTGAAGATTGCTTCCCCAGAAGCACAGCCAGCTTTCCATATGATTTATGTCACAAAAGCCTCTATGAAAGGCTCTAATGTTGGTGGGACCCCTGAAAATGTAACAGCTTTTAAATTCGAGTGCATTTATGGGCGTTCAAGTAGTGGGGAAGAACGGCTCCAATCATGCGCTTCTACAATGGAACAAATAATTAAACCATTGTCAGGCTGCAGCAGGGCTCACTAGCACCTAACCTAGGCCTGGGCCTACCCATCAGCCCTCTGCTGCCCAGATTCAGGCTTCTCTCACAGCTATTTCCAGTTTAAAAATTCCCACGATGCCCCAGAATGAAGTTACCCCAAGTATTAGAATGGCAGACACCTCAGTGCTAAAGTGGCTGGATGACCTACTTTATAGCAGCCATTCTATTTTGAAAAGCTGACAAAGGATAGCCCTCTGTCAGAAGATATCCATTCATTAGCACCTGGATAGCAGACTTACTAGGCAGACAGGCTGTCTACACACAGTTTTCCCCACTCTGATAAGAAATACTGTATTTGTCTTGACATTACAGTTAATCTTTCTAAATCTGCACCTATAATACACATTTACTTACATGTATTATGAAAGGGAAGAACATAAGATAAGCCGTGCTGGATCAGACCAATGTTCCACCTAGTCCAGCTTTTGATTCAGATAGGAGCTCACCAGCTGCCCACAGGATTCAACAAGCAGGATTTGAGAGCAACAGCAGCCTGCCACCCAAGCTCCTCAGCTACTGGTCTACACAGGCACATTGCATCTCCTACTGGAGGTGGCATATTAGCCATCAGGACTAGGAGCCATTGATAACTTTCTCCATACATGTGTCCAGTTCCCTTTAGAAGCCATCCAATGTGGTTGCCATTGCTGCATCTTGTAGAAGTAAATTCCACAGCTTACTGTGTGAAGAAGTACTTCCATTGATTTGTCTTGAATCTCCCACCAATCAGCTTCTTGGGATGACCCTGGGTTCTACTATTATGCAGCAGGAAGAAAATGTCTCCCTCTCCTCTTCTTCCAGAGCATGTGTAATTCTGTACACCTCTATCATTTTTCCCCCTTACCTTTTTTCTAACCCAAACAATTTCAACTGTGGTAGCCATTCCTTATATGGAAATTTCTCCAGTCCTTTGATCATTTTAGTTGCCCTTTTCTGTACTTTTTCAGCTCTACAATATCCTTGTTTAAGTGCAGCGACCAGAAGGGTACACAATATTCATAGTATAGCCATACCATAGATTTGTATAAGGGCAGTATGACATTGGCAGTTTCATTTCCAATTTCTTTCCTAATTATGCACAATGTAGTGTTTCCCCTTTTCACAGTACTTGAAATGTCATACTGGGTTGACATTTTCTTTGAGCTGTCTTGCTCCAATCTGAAGATCCTTGTACTTGAAGTTGGGATTGATTAATTAATTAATTAATTAATTAATTGCCTCAACTTGCATTACTTTACATTTGCATATACTGAGCAACATTTACCATTTTGGAGCCAATTCTCCTAGTTTGGAGAGATCATTTTGGAGCTCCTCATAATCATTTTAGCCACCCTAAATAGTTTGGTGTCATCAGCAAACTTGTCCACTTCCTGCTTTTTCTTTCTTTCTTTCTTTCTTTCTTTAAAACATTTTTATGCTGCTCCCATTGCAACAAAGCCTCAGGGCGGCTTACAACAAAAACAAAGTTATACAATAAAAATATTAAAACCCGGTGCATCTCGGCTTAAAGATTTTTTAAATCCTACAAATAGCCAATAAATTAACACTTAAAATAAGTTTTAAATAAATGGTCTTAGCCTGGTGCCGAAAAACAAATAACGACGGCACCAGGTGGACCTCTCTGGGGAACACATTCCATAGGTGGGGCGCCACCGCAGAGAAGGCCCTCCTCCGGGTACTCACCCTCCTAATATCCCTCACAGAGGGCTCCCAGAGAAGGGCATCTGTTGCTGATCTCAAGGGGCGGGAGGGCATAATTCCAGATCACTGCTGATTATACATGCTTTAACCATCTCCACTAAACATCCAAGATGCAAAACATCTGTGTGGAGAGAGCATGTGGTTATGCCAAACCATTTTCCAAGTATCTGGGTATATACTTGGAATGTCAAAAGAAATATCTTTTAAACTTAAATATTAGAAAAACACCACAACTTGCAAGGCAAATTTTTAGGAACCATCCTTGTCATCACCACCACCTTCATTTTTTACTTGTGCGGTACTTTTTTAACCCCATACCTCTCTGGTGAGGCACATTTTCACCAATAAAATGTCATTGTTTGTGCCATCCCTACCACCATCCTGTGTTCTTAGGCCTACTTCTCTAGACCAGTTTTCTTTGAAAAAACATGTGGTAGCATTTTATACCCTACAAATGTTGTTTTGCTTTGAAGACATAAGGACCCCTAATTGCAAAATCAGTAGATTCCGCCCTCCCCCACAAAAAAGAGTTATTTAATCAGCTGAACTGACTGAAATCAACCATGTCAGAGCAGAACTCTGTTATAGATCTTCTTCTATGTAAATTCACAATGCAAAATGCACTTGGAAAGCATTTGCCTCCCACCTGATTGAAAGGAAGGTTTTCATAGTGCAACGCATGTGTTGCTGCTCAGAAATATGTTCCATTCAGTTCAATGTGACTTACTCTAAGGTGTGTGAATATAAATAGCCTTAAAAGGTAAAGGTAAAGGTAAAGGTTTCCCCTTGACATTAAGTCCAGTCATGCCTGACTCTAGGGGGCGGTGCTCATCTCCATTTCCTAGCCGAGGGAGCCAGCGTTTGTCCGCGAACAGTCTCCGTGGTCATGTGGCCAGCATGACTAAACACCGAAGTGCACGGAACACTGTTACTTGCCCACCGAAGTGGTACCTTTTTATCTACTTGCATTTGCATGCTTTCGAACTGCAAGGAGCAAACGGGAACTCACCCCATTGTGCACATTCGAACTGGCAACCTTTCGATCAACCAGCCCAGCAGCACCATGGTTTAAACCACTGCGCCACCTGCAGTCCCTATAAATAGCCTTACTGGAGAGTAAATCCATTTTGAGGTCAGCAGGACTAGCATCTGGATAAGCGTGTTCAGGATCAGACTGCACTCTGTAATGAGTCTGCCTTTGTGAATTAAAAACAGATTGTCACGTATTTTCCCAGGAGATCACAGTGCCCCAAATCAGCTTGCTATATTTTAGATACTGCCAAATCAACCTTCCTGCATTCTTAAAAAACCCATTCAGACAAAATTGTGTGACTAACTTCAGCAGTTATTTCCATAACCTTTAAAATAAACGGCTACAGTTTCCTCCACTTCTCCCCCTGCTGTGCCAATGCAAGCAAATTTGTTTGAGAGGAAATATCAGTGCTCACCATCTTTGTTCTAACTGGCAAAATTAAGTAACTAACAGAGGAATCCTAGTCATGTCTATTCAAAAGTAGTAAGTCTTAGTGATTTCAAGGAGATTTAGCCCCAAATAAATAGGGATTGCTAAGACTGCATGGGGATAGTACCATAAGAGACACACGGCCCTCCCAAAAGGAAAAAAACCCAGCAAAAATGGCTTGTTATCAGCCTGTCAAAAAAAAATCAAACAGTATTATTTGTGTTAGTCTTCTTTTCTGTTCTGTTCTCCCACCCACCCACCACCCACCTCAGAAGTTCACACACAGATGTGCAAGAGAGTGAAGGCTATATGAGATCATCGCCATTTTCACAGTGGTCACCTTCCAGCAGCAAAGGGAAGTGCAGGTAACATTTTCCACTAAAATATCACTTCCAATGATAGAGCACCACTTTCCAGTTCAAGGCTAACACACTTTGCAGGACAGTCTATAAGTCAGCCAAGTAGATGATGTATTTATTTATTGCATTTCTATAGAGTAAGTTCTGTTCATGTTTCAACAGAAAAGGCCTACAGTTCCCAGAATGCTGAGAGTTGTGGGATGGATGGATGGGTTTGTTTGTTTATTCATTTATTTATTTGGAACCTGCATAGGATTGAGCCCTATACCACCAAACAGCTAAAGTTCTCTTCACAGCAATTAAAATATTAAAATACTAGATAACAGGACATTAAAAACAGGATAAAACAGGACATAAAAGTTTTAAAGTACAGTATAAAATAAAAACAAAAATAAAACAATATTGCAAAGATCTTAAACACAGTAAAACAGGCTTGAACCCACAATATAAAGGCTAAAATGCCTGGAGAAATAAGGTTTTCATTTCACCCCAAAAAGAATACAATGTAGGTGCCTCTCCAGGGAACTCTTTCCCAACCAGGGTGACACAACAGAAAAGGCCCTCCCTCTCCTTCTTGGCCATCCACCTGACTTCCTTCGGTAGAGGCTCCTGGAAAAGGACTGCTGAAGGGGATCTTGGGGTACAGGCAGTTATATTCAGGAAGAGGTGATCCTTCATATAGCTTGGCCCCAAAACATGCAGGGCTTCGAATATTAATACCAACACTTTGAATTAGTCCCGGGAATGGAACAACAGTCTCTAGTATAGTCTCCCTTCACACATAATATGGTGGTACCTTGGCTCACGAACTTAATCCATTCCAGTACTCTGGTTGTGACCCAAAATGGTCATGATCCAAGTTAAATTTCCCCATAAGGTTCAATGTAAATAAGGTTAATCCATTCTGTAACTATTTTTTTAAATCAGAAAACTGTGAAGCAAAGTGACAAAGAAAAACAAAGATCGCAGCCATCTCCCCACCCCACCCCCAGCACAACCACGATCGCGCCCATCATCCCTGCACGCGCCCATCATCCCGGCACGCTGCGGGGATGGGCGGAGAGACTGCACAATCGCGGGCGTGCTGGGGGAGGGAGAAACGGGCACGAACGCAGGCGCACTGGGCCGGGGGAGATGGGCGCGATCGTGGGGGTGGAGGAGATGGCTGAGATCACAGTTGCGCTCCTGGAGGAAAGACGGGCGCAATCACCGGTGCGCTCCTGCAGGAAGGACAGGTGTGATCTCGGCCATCTTCCCCCCACCCCCAGCACAATCACGGCCCCCTCCCCACTCAGGGGCAGGGGGTGGGCAGATGGCTGCAATCACAGTCACAACCCAATATGGAGTTCGCGACCTGAGTTAAAATGTTTATGAAATTTTTGTTCGTGACCCGATTTGGTTGTGAAATGAAGCGTTTGTGAGCCAAGGTACCACTGTACTTTTCAGTGTACACCTAAAACCTTAAGTTAGAACCAATATTTTCAAGTGTGCATACACAGGGATGGGGGAACGCCAGCCTCTGGGCCCGATCAAGCCTATGGGGGTGTACTGCAACCCACCTGTTCAGGAGGGAAAAGTTCCCATCCCCAGTCAGTAGCCAATCAGAGAAAAATCCTTTCTTAGCACCAAAAAGGACTTTTCTCAGTGCTTAGCATGGGAAAGCATTGCCATCCTTGCAACTGACTGGAGATTTTTTTTCCTTGGTGGGGCAGAAAGGCAAAGCCAGGGGAAGAGTGAGTTGGCTTAGTGACTCGGTCCTGCTTACTTCTGAGCAATCGTAGAGAGGCTTGGTCTGCTTACTTGTGAGTAGATATGGATAGGCTAGATATCTGGGATGCTACTCAAAAGTACTCTTGAATGATTCAGGGTACATCCAAGTAGACACTCAGAAGCTCATCCTGTGTTACTTGTGAACTCTCATTTTCTTCTGCACAGAAATGTTTTGTACTATAAATTGGTAACAACAAGAGTTCGGGTGGTGCTCCATTTTTCAGTCCTGACTATTTTTCTAGGTGGTCCTGTATACAGATGGCTCTTGAAACTGCTTCACCAAAAGGGACTCCATTCCTTAGGCTGAAAACCCCTGCTCTACAGGCAAACCTAGAAGGGTTGCTATGATTATCTGCACATGCAAAGCCAAGGCAGACCTGGGAACACTGCTGTGTGGTATGTAAACTTCTTAGTCTGAAGCTAAGATGTGTCAAAACATTCTGCTGCTCTTAGTGGGAACACCATAGTTGAAATCCATGCATGAAATCCAAGCATATGCGCATAATGCATGGGTCTGTGCCAGGAAGGGGAACATGGGAACAGCTCCCCTCATCCCTGATCATTGCCTTGCTAGCTGGAGCTGATGAGCATTGTAGTCCAACAACTTCTGGGGGACCACATGCTCCCCAAGCCCTGATCTTTATACCACCAGCAAGGTGCTTGGTGCTGCACATGGATATGGCGAATGGCTCTCCTCTCCCTCTTCATGCAACAGCATCTTCAGCATTGACCACCTTTCTCCCATGGAGACCTGTCACTTCGTATGACAACATCATGATCTGAGCCCCTCCTTCTTCTGCCGCATCCTGCTGTTTGCCACCCGGTGACAACCAGAAATGTGGTCTTCTCTGTGGTGGCACCCACTCCCTGAAATACCTTCCCTCCAGAAAGAAAACATGTGCCAGTCCTGATGTAGTTCGAGTACATGTTGAAGACTTATAAAATTTGCCTTGGAATTTGCACTCTCCTGTTGTTGGTTTGTTGGTTTGTTTGTTTTGTTTTGTTTGTTTGTTTTCTGGTAGTCACTGGATATGTTTTAATAAGTTTCAAATAATAATTCTATTTTTATCTTATGTCTTTAATTTTGTACACCACCTGGATATATTTTACCATTGCTGACAATAAAGAAATAATTTTCATATTCCACTACATGGTAGCAACACTTAAACTCTGTTCTCAAATTCCACATTGCTGATGTCCAATGAATGCCCAAGTGACCAAGCCTACCAGTTAGGTGAGAAATCCTTCCAGTCTCAACCCGAACCGGCTTAGTGAGGAAATGAACACTCTGTCCCAGTGCTGATTTGTCCACCAATATGCCATGCAGTTCCTTTCCTAAAGTCCTAACCAAACTGAAGTACATTTACATGGTGATAATCAACAGACCATCTCTTGAAAAGAAATTCCTTTGTGGGCTGTTTACAGGTTGCACAAAACTGCAGAAATGAATCAACATTACAGGGAAAATTAGCTGCTACCTTTGAGATGAATGGCAACTGCAAAGCTACAGACACAAAACATACTTCTGCTTTAGTTTCTTTTGCCCTCTAGCGGCTGACACCGTGACAAACTGCTGTGGAACGGAAGTCTTCATAAGATAAAACCCTTCCGTGTAGGTAGGTAGCACACTGTGTTATTCATATATAAATATATTTTTAAAAAACCAACAGGGTCTTATCACCAGCTGCAAATAAGTAATTCATTTGCAGGAGGAGGAAAATTTTGGATCCAGTGAAAAGCATCTGACAGCAGATGTTCATTCAGGCACTGAAACGAAAGAGGTACAGGTTGTTTCCTGCGAGGTGGCTGATAAGAATCATTAAGAAGCAGAAAACAGGGCTGCGTTTTGTCAGCATGACCCCAGGTTCTGGGATCTGGAAAGTACGAGATGTTCTTCAGGGAGAACAAAAGCATTATTTCCTAGCCAAACAGACAAGTACCCTCTCCTGTTTGTCGCTTGGGTGGGGGAAATCATGGATGGGGACAGAAATAACAGGCATGCAAAAACACACACTCTTTGGGGAAAATTTTAACCCAGCAGCCAGGTTTACATTCTCCAATGTGCACAAAACTTAGACTGAAGTAAAGCTTCTCCAGATGTTTGACTCCACAATTTGTTTCTGATACTGGGGCACAAGCCAGTGGTGTAGTGTGATAATTTTAGACCTGAACTTAATGATCTTCTGCGCTCACAGACACACTTCATGGTCTTCTGCTCCATCTGCTCTCTGTAGATGTTAAGGTGTATTACATCACTTCAACATGTGGTAAGCCAACAATGCCCTCTGGCTCATTTCCTTGAGAGGAGTCCTAAAATTCTTTCCCAGAATCTGACCCTGGCGGTGTCCCTGTGCAAAGGATCAGAAAGGGGGCACCACTCAGCATATACAGAGCCTTTCCAACAGAATCCAGTAAGCACAAGGTTTCTCTCATGAATCTGAAATTAGAAAGGAGCCCCTTATTTGGGAGACTGCTTTGTAGTACCTTCAGTACCTTGGCTGACTGTAATATTTATGAAAAAGCAACCCTACTTTTCCTGGGTGGTACGGGGGCTTTCCCACTAGACATCTAGAAAAGACAGATTGTGCTGTCACTGGACACTAAGGTTGTGTTGTATCATCAGAACCGCATCATACTTTGTGGAAAATGTATACAAATTCCCACTCACACATGTTTGTTGTGGCTGCTGAATTTTATTTAAATTTTTAATTTAAGGTAGAAAAACCTAAAAGCTGCACTTCACTGGAATATTCAGATGTTTTACTGGGATATTTCAAGCTTGTTGCATGCACAGAACTTCATTTCAGGTCATATATAGTTATGGGCCACTTAGAACCAGAAATGACTAATATCTATTTGGAAATGTCATGACACCAGTGGAAGCAAAGGAGGTTGTTTTCTGTATGTTTAAGCACAGAGGAAAATATTCTTAAGATACATAAATATTTAGAAGCATCTTAGAAAAGAAATATGAGCAAATCCAACAGGATCTTACATTAGACAGACTCTGCATTCCATCTGCACCCATGTTTTTTATCCAACAGGGAAACAGAGTTCACAGTAAATGCACAAACTACAGGTGCAAGGAAGAAGAAGAAAATAAGCACTACAAGATCCCCTTGACTCCAGGGGGAATCTGCAAGCAACATGGGTTGGATACAGGTCTCCTTTCTGTTGTTGGAATGCCCCATGCATGGAAGGTTCCTCTGCCTGATATTGGGGGATCCCTCCTTCCCTTGCCCACCGCAGCTTATGCCATTCAGGAAGCTCCTCTGGCTGTCCATCTAACATTTTCAGAGGACTTGAGGGGTTGCCATGAAGAAGAAGGGGATAGGGAGGTCCTCTTGCTTCCAGTCGCTTATTTTCATTTGGATCCAACCCCATGTGTTTAACTTCCATATGGCAATCACCAGGTTCTAAAGGTCTTTCATTTGGGCTAGGCTATGCCACCCGTTTATCTGGGTTTAAAGAATGAGGAATGTGTACCCTTGTTGGCATTCAGTTTTTAAATTATTTTTCAAAGGCTTAATATATGCCTAATTGGTGCTGAGTGGCATCACTCACACTTTAAAAGATGCTTTTTAGAAGACATAGTCAATAAAATTAAAGCATGATCCCATGATTACAAAGTTCTCTTGGCTTTGGTAACATAGAGACTCTTATAAGCATGTGATGTCTGCTTGCATAAACAGGTACTTTGTGAATTTCATTGTATTTTATATTACAAGCTCTTACAAGATGCACATATGAATTTGTGTGTAGTGCAATCTAACTGTTAACTACAGGTAGGTGTGTGTGAACTTAATTGCATCATGTACTTAGAAGTGTTTTTCTTAATGCATTTTCTACTGCTGTGATTGTGGGTGCCATATATCATTTAAGCTAATTACTATTTTTATATTCAGTATTGGACTATATAGGGTTTTTTCCTAGTGGCCCCAAAGAAGACATATAGCAAATGGGGTTGACTATTTTGCATCTTTCAACCAGTCTTCCCTTTCTGAGCTCTGCTTTCTGTCATTGCCTCAATTTTATTTATTTCATTTGGTTTGTTTCTTGGGTTGTCTCTACAGAAGGAAGTCATGGTGGTGCATGTGTTATGCTCTAAGCTAATTGCCTGGAGAAGCTTTTTCATTCCAGCATGGGGACTGTAATCCTAGTAAGCACACTCCAGAAGAAACAGCTGTAATTCCAGAAGAAACAGCTGTAATTTCTCTCTAACCGGAGCCCCTGTTTGGCAAGATAATACAGCCATGCTGCACACCCACTGCCACCCACACAAGCGAAAACGAGTGTTGTTAGGAACTTCTGAGCTGGGATCCTTTGCATTTCACTTACAGGGTCACAGCATCCTGCCCCCTTTTTTTCCTCACCAGCACCCTGATTTACATTGGACCAACAGGACTGATATAAATGGACTTCCCACCCCTCCTTCCCCCTGAAACTGTTCTCATAGAGTCAGGCAACCCTGCTAAAAGGGATGAGCCATGGTGCAGAGGAAGAGGAGATCCCAAAAATCAGGTTGGGCAGTGCTGCCCTTTCTCTTGAGGAAGGTTCCTTTCCATCAGGAAAGGCGGGTCTTTGATCCAACCCAAAGTAATTAACTCACATTTTGATATTTCAGAGTTCTTTTCTTTGCTGCTTTCCTAGATAGAGAGATTTCTTTCTCTCAGTAGAATGCTGCAAAACTCTGATGGAGCAGGCAACAATTAAAGATCCCCACAAACAGGTCAGAAGTAGGTATATGTATTCTTGCTCCCTTTGCACCTAGGGCACAAGGATGAAAATGCATTAAGTGACAGTTAAATGGAGATCCCTCTTTATGTGTACATGGTTTAAGAAGAGAGATTGATTGGCAAAGGAGAATGGAAAACAAGGGGGGAAATTGTTCAAAGATCTTTTAGCCACAGTACCAATAAATTCAAATGTTGGCCACATTCTCAGATTCTAAATTTGACACCTGGAGTTTTCCTTGATACACAAAAATTCAATCTGATATTCATGAAACCATAGTCAAGTAAAGAAACATTAAGTCCTGTCTGCTTGCCTTGTTTTAAGGCTTTTACAGGAAACACACTAAGTCTATTCCTCTCTACTTAGAATCGGGTTGTACTGAGTTCTGTAGACCTTTCTTCTAAGTGAATATGGACAGGACTACTGTCTAAACCCAGTAACATCAACTGGGGAGGCAGGTGGTAACCGAACTGGGAGATTAAATAGAAATAGAAAATGTTCTGCAAGAAAATGCAGGTTAAAAGAATTTGCTTGTGGATTTGCTTATTTCCTCTTTGCTTCTTCTGTGATCTCTTCAGAATATATTCTACAAGAACTGCATGGAGCAGGATCCAGAATGTTTATCCAGGGTAGAGGAAAAAGAGATCCATTTTTGCCTCCCTGGATTGTCCTATTTCAGCCTAAGTTAAGCCCCATTCTCTCTGATGAGTCTACTTAGGGCTAACTGTGATAGGACCCCGAGTTCGTGCAGCACCCCATCGCTCCTTGCTCGCTGACTCTGCCCCTGGCATCTCCGCATCTTCTTTCCCCTGTCCCATCAGACTGACTGGCGTGAGTCTTTTCCCGAGAGAGCGAATTCCACCCCAGATCGTCTCTAGGGAACCGTCTTTATTTAGACAGGAACTACAAACACCGAGAAAGCCGGAGCAAACAGACAAGAGCGGTGGAAAGAAAGTGGCGGGGGCGGGGGGGAGGCAGCCAGCTTGGAGGCTGCGGCGGCCCAACAGCTGGGAGATTTTCCTGGTAGTTTACATCCCGGACTCTGTTTAGATCTTGTTTTACAACCTCCAATCAACCAAATTCTGTCATTTGTGTTTGTGCCTGCGTGATTTCTCTCCCTTCGTCATGCACCACCTTACGCTTTGTTTTCGGTTCCTAAAGCGGAGTGGCTCAACATATATTTCAATAATAAAACTGTTGCTCTCCAAAGAGCGAAAATAACAACTCCAGAGGCGCGCTCTCGTAGTTGCCAAGAAAATCGATGGGGGACTTGTTCCGCGCGCCCACCCCATAGAACGAAGTGGGGCTTTGCTCCGAATAACCGGGGGCAGAGTTGGGCAGAAGGAAAGGGCAATGGGGCGCCTTCCCAGCGAGCTGAGCGTTTGCAGCATCGCGCTCTAACGCTAACACTTCGAGTAGACCTGGGCAAGATTGCACTGCGAGAGCAATTGGGGAGGGCGCGCGCTCTCCCTCCCCTGCCCGGCCTTCTTAGCAGGCCAAACATGTGTTTCCCATAGATGGCTTCATCGCGGTGCTTTGAAGAATGGCAGATCAGATGATAAACGAACGTATATTTCTCTGCTCGTGTTGATTTAACTTGTTCCCAAGCACAGGCCCGGAATACGAATGTTCCCTTTCGCCAAGGAAGGGCCAGATTGGCTTCCTCCTCCCCGGACCTGGTTATTTATATAGTTACTTGCAAAAGGGAGCGAGAAAGATTGAATCAAGGCCCAGGCACCCAAAGCGTTGCCCAGCCAAAGCGTGGTTCTTTTCTTACGCTGGCAAGCGCGCCTTCAAAGAAAGGGAGAGCGCGCCGGGAGGGGGACGGCATCTACGCCCCCCCCCCAGCTAAGACGATCCGTGCAGCGTGTGTGTGTGTGGGGGGGGGTGTTATTTATGTTCGGGGACAGGCGATCGCGGGTGTTCCTCGGAGCCACTTGGAGTTGTTTAACGAGGGAGAACGGATCTGCTAAACAAATGTCAGCAAACGGAGCCCGGGTGGGGATGAGGCGAGCTCTGCGAGCGCTCGGGGGCAAACAAAGCCAGGCTCTGTCGGGGGCGTGGGGACGCGAGGGAAGGGGACCTGGGGTTACTGAACCAGAATGAGGAAGAGAGGAGGTGGGTGTAGTGGCTGAAAGAGAAACAACCCCCCCGCAAAAAAAAAAAAAAAAAAAGGTCCCAAACGCTTTGCTGCTATCGACTTGGTTGCAGTGCCAAACGGGCTTCCTCGCGAGGAGATTTCACTGATCTCAAAGGCGTTTTGTTTCCGCGGTGTAGGGCGTGTGCATGAGGTTTCGAAAGAAAAAACCCTACATTCCTGTCCTAGGTTTCTCTACTCGGAAGTAAGCCTTATAAGCCTCAAGGGGAGTTTATCCCAGGTAAGTGAGTACAGGTTGGCAGTCTAAACCGAGGTCTTTCTCGACCCTAGAAAAGATCAAAACGTGGCACGGGATTTCGTCCAAGTGAAGCGCTTCGACGGCTGAAAACCAAAGGGGGAGTAAAGTCTGTTGAACACAGAGGCTGAAACTTGCCTAGGAATGAGGTGCACCTCGATCTGATGCCTGTTTTCTGGAACTCAGAAACATCTATAAAACATCTATCAATGTGACAAGTATATTAGATTTATGCAGCCATATGGATGCTGCACCTTCCTAAGATGGTGAGAAATAACTATAAACATTGCAAGGAGTCCTGATGGGTGGTCAGATCCTGGCCTCCATAGCATGGAACACGTGTTCTTCAACCAGATTGAGGAAGCAACTTTGGGCCAGGGTTAGCAGTCTGGGCTGGGCAGGGGAAAGGTGATCTGATTACTGTGATTTTTAGCAGAGAAAGCTTTCAACTGGCTCACTTGGTTCCTTTTTCAGTCGAGTGTGTGCATGCCATCTCCTAAAAGAGCCAGAGCTAAGAGACAGTGATGCATTGGAAGAACAAGGAGAAGAAATATTTTAGGAACTGGAGAACCTGTGGTCCTTCAGATTATCCTGGAATCCAGTTCCCGTCAGCCCCACCCAGCATGGCCAGTAGACATGATGATGGGAGCTGTAATTCTATGACATCAGCATGGGCCCAGTTTTCCCATGCCTGAATTAAATAGGGCCAAAGATCCAAGCTAGCAGTTCCTGAGAACACTCTGCAGGATGGTTTCCTCCATTCCAGGGAAGAGAGTGATCAGTATATATGTAGTGCTCGGATAAAGCACTGGCTGAAATGCGGGAAGGTGGGCGCAGCAGATGGGGCTCCCTGGAGCAAAGTGCATGCCACAATCAGCATGGGTTAACCTGGGAATCCTAGCCTAAAGCGCCTGTTTGTGACCTGAACTCCTCTCAGTCTATGCTGTGCAGAGTATGTCTCCCACCCCCCTGCTTTCAGGAGGGGAAGGGTAATGGGATCGCTTTTAGTTAGAGCCTAACTTAAATCAGTCCTCTTTAAAAATGATGGCGGTGATGGGGATGCTGCTGCTAGGGTAAGAATCTGCACCAAAACTGGGAAGCCTGCATAATCATACTTGGCTTAAATAAAGGAGCTTTTTCACTGTCTCCTGGGATCCTTCTTTCACTTGGATTTCAACAGCAGGCTCTGTGAAGAACATGCTCTCTTTCTGCAGAGGGAAACAGTGCTGCCAGAGACAGGCCCAGAGAAAGGCCTCATCAGACCGATTTCAGTGGTGCACAGGAATCCACAGCAGCTGCACTCTTTCCAAGGAGCAGAGGCCATGTTAGTGGCCAGCCCACATGGACTGGGGCTCTCCATCTTTCCTTTGGAGCCTCGAACGAACCCCTGGGAGGCCCTCTGCCCCACCAACCCACTGTTCAAGACTCTTGCCAAAATCATGGCGCAGGTGTCCTGTCGCATCTGATGCCCCTGGAAGAGCGGCTTTTTCTCATGTGAGTGACCTCCTGCTGCATGTCCCCATTCAATGTGATTTTTCCCCTGGAATTCTCTCCTTTGTCCATACATGCTTTTTGCAAGCAGGGTTGTCCTTGGAAGATGGGGGTCCTTTAAAAATACACGCAAACACTTTTGAGCACATGTAAATTAACATACGGAAATTTGTCTATTTGTTGTCTTTTCATTTTGTTCTGTGGGCCTAAGACCCAGTTCTTTTCAGCTCCTAGACCCCTCCATAGACATTTCCTGTCAGCATACAGGAAAATTCTGTGGAATTCCAAAGCTTGGCTATTCCACCAGAGTAGAAGAAACCCACCAGTAAAAGTTATTGCCTTGTAAACCACAGTAAATTCTGTGTAATTTACTGAGGCCACGTGGGGTAGTAAATGAAAGATCCAAGTGCCAGTTTTTTCCGAACGTCCCGCAAAAGACCATTCAGAAATAAGCATCTGATGCAGCTGAGCCGAAGTACCTTATTTAAGATAAGGCAGCCTAGTTTAAATAAATAAACCAGACTAATAGTCTAAACCAAACCATGTTTATTTACAGAAGTAAGTTCCACGATGCCAGCAGAAATTAGGGAAGTACAGTTAAGACTGCAGCGTTAATCGGATTCGAAATGAACGGCGCTGAACTTTTCTCTGAAAGCGCGTCTGCCACGGCTAAAACAACGCGAACATTTCGATGGGTTTTACTGGAGATAAAGCTGCTCTTTTAAAAGATTCGCCACCTGGTGGTGTAAAAAAGGAAGTGCTCTGCAAAGCTTTTCGAAAGGAAGGAACCAGCGCTTTAGCAAGCAAAGCAGCTTTAAATTAATTTAGGGCGCAATCCTATGCAAGTTTAGACGGGGGGAAAAGCTGTGTGCTGGGTGCAGGCCTTTTTTTCCTATCTAAACTTGCGAAGGATTGCGCCTTAAATCCCCCAGTGGGGCCAATCATATAATCAGCATATAACTTTGTTTTTGGGTTGTAATGGTCACGTATCGGTCATTGACAAGAAGTATTTAACGCTACGAGATCTATGTTACTACCAATTATGTGAACTGAACTGAAATGGCATCCTGAATGAAATGGCCCCAGATTTAAAGATTTCCGAGCTTTAACGCTTCCCGGAATAACTTGCTTGTTGCTGAAGGAAGATTTTCAAAGGATGGAAGTCTTTAAATAGCGCCCTTTAGGGATCGGCAAGTTAATTTCGTTCATGGAAACTTTTAAATGCTCATATTATCACTTTTAATATTTCCCGGTTGTCTTGGCTAGCAAGTCGTGAACATTCTAAAAGCAAAATAAAAAACGGGCTTTGAGTGTCTTTACGCCTACATTATCGATCAAAAGTCCTGGAAATTGAGCTTAAGGCACTTTCGTTCTTTGCACACTAAGTGGCGCCCAAGAGTAGATGCTACGGGAGGGGGAATTTTCCTCCGGATATTTGCATAGCCAGCTGGGATTGGTTAAAATGAGTATTATGCGTCATCTCTTGCGTTCCTAACTGCAGCGACCAATAGTTGGCCCAGATGTTTCTGATTGGTTTTCCTGACGGCCGTCAATCACGTCTAATTTGCATAATAGACCTTCGAGGGTTGCTCGGGCTCCAGTCTGTGGTTGCAGCTGAAACAGGGAGCAAAGGACGGAGAGAAGCAAATAGTATATGAAGTTCTGGTAAAAAGAGTATTAGGAAGAAGGGAAGCGCGAAAAAAGATACTACTATGTAGCAATTTTAATAATGCCAACAGCCCCATAACTTAGTTGATAAAGAGGCTGGAATTCTATACACATTTGTTTTGGAATAAGTTCCATTAAGTTGAATGGGCTTACTTCTGAGTAGATATAGATAGGATTGCATTGTTAGGCTGTGATCCTTATACTCGCTGACCTGCAAGTGAGTCCCACTGAAATCAATGAGACTTAGTTCTTAAAAGTAAATTGCGCTGTTACGATTCCAAATAGGAAGGCACGAGCAGTGTTAAATGCTATTACACGAGCGTATTTTAAAAGAAGAAAACACAGGTACTTTTTTTTTTTAAATGACAGGCACAAATCCAAGTGATATATAACAACACACGGCCATATATTAGGACGTTATTAACGAATCACTTAGGTTTATTTCATAAACCGCTCGCTATCTAAAATATTGCAAAAGTTAGCGACCAGAATGAAAGCGCATGTCGTGTTTAAATACTTCCTGTCTGTTGATAAAGACCTGATAAAGAGCGAGCGAGCGAGCGAGCGAACATGCATGGTTTGCTCAGATGTTTGGACGTTTCTGGATCGTTCCCCTTATCCCAGTGCTGCTTCCTCCCGCAACGTTCCTCTTAACAGCGCCTTCCCCGAAGAAGGGGTTCCTTCGCTCTTCTTGCTTAAGTGAGAAGCCCCATTTTTGTCAAGCAACTTGGGCGCCGAGAGAGACAGACCCCATTCGACAAGGGGACAGTTAGGGAAGCCTAACAACTCTTTTGCCGTGGCGACGGCAGCTGCTCGACTTGAGCGCATGTTTGTTGGGCAGTGTTGTACATGGTGCTGCTGTAGTGCCAATGTTTGTGTATTGTGCGGCGCCTTATTATAGGCCCTTCACGCTTCTGTACTTGTGTGAGATCGGTAAAGGACCTCGAGGGACGACACCAGAAATGCAAAGATGGAGTATCTGTGATCAATTGACTTCTGCCTTTGGTTGTGCTTCCTACAAGCCATCTGCGGCGAAGCCCACAGAGCTCCCTTCCTTGCGTGACACAGGCCATTGTCGGGGCTGGCTGTGCGGCTCTTTCTCTCCGAAGCCTTCTTCCGGTGGGCATGCGCCGTCCTTCCCCACCGAAGGTCAGACCTCTTCTGACTGACTCAGCGCAAGAGGCCTGTGCGCCCCCGCCGAGCTCGCAGCCGCCCAACTTCGGAGCTGTCAGTCATTCTTTCTCTTCCCCGACGCTTGCCACGTCATTGGGGACCAAGCCACCAATCCCCGGGCGGGCAGGCAGGCCAGCCTAGGGAGGGGCGGGGCCTGGGCCGCGTGGAAGTGGAAGTGCATTGGTGGACTTGCAGGGAGGGAAGGAAATCCGTCCCGCGAATCAAAAGGCCTGCGATGATTTACGCGTGTGTTTCATTATTTGTAACACGTTGGGAAGTTATTAAAAGCAAGATCTATAGCTTCCTTTTCCTAGGTACAATTGGCGGTTAGTGTTCTTCCCTGTGCCAAATTACACAGGGGGTTGTATCCAGCCGAGTTGGGGGTTTATGGCCAACATGATGGATTTTATTTCCTTATGGTTTCATATGCTCGTATTTCATTTTTTAAAATGAGGCTAAAATTTGATCCTCCGATCTGCACCACTGCAAAGCTAATGCTGATCTGATTACGGGAGTGTGCAAGATTGATTAGAATTTATGCAGAGCGATGTATATTATAGAGATCTGTATCTCTACAGCGGAAATAAAATAAAGGTTTGCCTTTCAAGTGAAACCGAATAAACCGTGAGCAAAGCTAACCTTCATATCAAAGAAGCTATTAATTTCTTAGCCGTGATAAGTGGGAGAACGAGGCTGTTTGGAATAGATATGTCGGTTGGTTATGTAACCTGGAAGAATTAACCTAACCCTGTCTTTGATAAAAGGAGGGAAAAAAAGATGGTATTATATTGTACCATGCCTCGGGTGGGAGCAGAGTGCCGATCCTATTGCATGCTTACTTGGCAGTAAGTTGTCCCAAATCCATTTCAGTCAAAAACAGACTCCGTGCTAAATTGTGATGCCGCCGGCCTCGCGTTAGGCTGCCAATCAACGGGCCTTACTCCCGAGTAACATGAACGGGATCGGGCTGTAAGCACACCATCGAAAGTGATACTTGCCATATCGATAGGGGTTAGTTTTGTACTTTGCGCGTTGTGATTTACGATGTGCTCCTAGTCGTGTCTACTCAGAAGTAAGCGTCATCGCGTCCAGTGGGGTTTAACCGTTCGGGAGTGCAGCCTTTTTCATTTATTTCGTAACAACGGTGTTGGAGTTGCCCGGCAGACAAGAACTGGGTGCGGGGCCGCTTGTTGATTATAGCTCTGTTCGCCGCACTGCGATGGATCGCTGAAATAATCATCAAACAGTTCGATCCCGTTGAGGAAGGGAAGAAGCCATTAGTACCTATCGGAACGTTCAAAAGATCTCTTTTTAAAATCAAAGGCGCTCAGCACAAAGGTAAAATCCCAGGGAATGTCTCCCGGGTACAACAAAACAATAAGCGACAAGAAAGGTGCCCAGTTGGGTTTTATGTTCTGCTTTTTGCTAAAGAGCGGCTTGCTTTCGCTTTCAGTCGCTTGTTCCCCTCTCGGGCGCAAGAGGGCGTTTGATCGCCTCTCTGCAGTACAGTACAAGCAAATAAGCCGTGAACGTCAAAGACGGTCTGCACTCCAGTTCGTTTGCTAAATGAGCAGGCATGAGAATAAATACATCCCACCTCTTTTCTCTCTGTCTGTCGCCCTCTCCCTCCCTAACTCTCTTAAATCCTATCCCCTGCACACAAGTAGAAAGGAGGTACGCCAACCGATCGGCCTTTCCTATGTCATACCTCCACTGCCAGCCGGGTGTAGGTCTGCACTTTTTGACAGATCGTTCAGGGTGTGTGTGATGGCGATAAATCAATCAAGTGGTTTAATAAATCTCAGGACGTACAGAGTCTCCCCCCCCCCCAGCCCCCCGACACACACACGCACGCACACACAAAGGTAACCAATGAACTGGGCACCGTGGAAATTGGACTTCCTCCCACCAAACTCCATTAAGGAAAACCTAACACCGAAAGATTGTCTGGCGATCTTTCTTGAAAAGGTTACAGCGTGTTAAAGATTTGCAAAGCTCCGGCAAGCAGTAAAAGATTATGAAGTATAGCTTAAGGTTTATCAGATGACTTCCCGTGTTGGAGTTCCCTTTAACTTCTTGCCTTTGTGATCTTGGCAGCTCTTTTAGACCATCAGATGGGGGGCCAAAAAGGGGGGGGGGCAAAGAGTCTGTGTAGCGTTTCTTTTTTCTCCTTTTCTTTTTTGCAGGGCGGGGGTGGGAAAAGAGAAGGTATATCATTTCTGTCACGTGTAATTTAATTCGCTTTCTCCGGAGCAAAGATCAAATGGTTAAAAAAGAAAAAGGGAAAGAACAATGAATGAACGAATACATAAATAAAAATAACTGTGTAGAATTAGGCACGGTCCTTTCCAAACAGATTGCTACCCTGGGACTAAATTTCAAACGGTTTAACATGACCTTGGATGTTGGCTAGTAAGGAAATTTCATGGGAGGGGAATATCCTATAAATCCAAACCATTCACTTTTCCCCTAAGCTTTCTTGAATTACAGTTTCTTTATGGCAAGGAAACGAAGATGTGAACCCTTTTACCTTGTCTGCTACTGGACCCCAGTTCAGTCTATTCAAAGCTATCTTGGATGTGTGAGGAAAGCACTGCCCATACACAGAGCATAATGCCATACAGACAGCTCCTTTGTCTGTCACCACCCAAAGGTGGCATACATTTAAAGTAAGAAACACCTAGAACAATGAGGACTAGAAACTTCTGCATAAAATAAAAATCTAAGGTTCTCTGGATTATGCTTCTATTTGATTTTATATCTCCAACCATGGGAAGGTATAACAAGGGATGAGAAAGCAATCCTGTTAAGGTGTGATTCTGTGAATACACTTACACATGAAATGCACTTACTAGGGAATAATTTATATTTGTTTGTTATATTAATATCTTGCTTTTTCTTCAAAGAAGCCCAAGGGGGCTTACATGATCCTCTTCATTTTATCCTCCCAACAACCCTTTAAGGTAGAGAGTCAGTCTGAGAGTCAGTGACTGGACCAGTCACCCAGTTAACTTCTTGACCCAGTGGGAACTAGAACCCTGATCTCTCAGGTCCCTTTTCTGGATAAACCACAGGACTGTCTTATTAACTGTCGATCTGATTGAATTCTGCCAGATTGGAGCTTCATTTCAAGTAATCTTTCGTAAACACAGTTCTGTTACTGCAGCATTGCCTAAAGCATTTTGAGTCTTACTTCTTAGTAGCCATCTTGAGGATGGCAGCATTAAGTTCACCCCTCTTGCCCATTCCAGTCCTCCACTGTATGCATGAACTAGGCTACATTCTGACCAACTAATATGAGTACACTTCTTATATTTATTAAGGGGCTAGGGTGTAGAGAGGAACTCTTGTCCTGGGCTGATGACACCAGTTTCTCTTGTTGTCCTTCTCTTTCTTTGAAAGTAATTCCCATTCAGATCAATGGACTCACTTGTAAGTAATTAGACCTCAAATCTAAAGTGCAGATGAAGTCTGGTAAAACCAGCAAGAAATTTGCCATAGATTTTAGTGGGGTGTGGTCTTCCTCAGTTTTCAGGAAATTAATGAGTCAAAATTCTCTGTTTCTTCAATTTTAAACATAGTATCACTGGTTACATACTTGTTATGCTGAATAGATCTATATCCACATGTTTTTAAAATTTCTGAATTTAGGCAGTGAGTCCTTTAAAAAATAAAAAAAAGTATAGTACACAGTCTGCCAAAGTTTTGGCTTCATCAAAAACATCTCTGTTTATGCAGTTCTTCCTACATTCTGAATGCTTCCTAGGGATGCAACTGTGTATAACTTTCATGCCTGGTTAAGACTTATCAGAAATCACATATTTTAGGACTGAAGTGATGGAACTTTTAAAAGCAGCTTTCTCAGCCTGGACTAAAGGCATGTTATAATTTAACTCCCTTTATCCCCAAACAGCATGGGAATTTTAGGCCAACACAACTATAATGGGGGCCAGGCTGGGGAAGGCTACTTTGCAGAACCCTCCCTCCCCAATATTCTGATGGGGGAACAGTTCCTGCATGTTCACTGGATTATGTGTATGTATTTTCCATACTGTAAAAGCAACAAAGATTCTTACAGTGCCTGCAAGACTATGGCTGCAATCTTACATGGAGTTACCTAAAAGCAAGCTCCATTGAAGCTACTTTACATAGACAGGTGTAGGGTTGCACTCCAGTAATGTTATTGTGGCGTACACTTAGTTTACTAGAGAGTATCTAACATTTCTTTTAAAAAATAAAACAGCTGGGTTCATGCACAGACTGCTTTAAAAATGAAAAAAGTGCAATCCATAAACTGCTGAAGACAAATCAAATTGTCCCATGTATTCTCTGTATTTGCAGTTCTTCCTACCAGCTCATGGTCTAGGGATTCCAATAATCCATTTTGAAAGATGCATGAAGACTTACCCCTAGTCAGTAGGTGTGTTTGTAGTATGGTTTATTTAAATAAAAAAATTTCAACCTAAAAAAAAAAATTCAACCTAGTCAGTAGGTGTGCATGTGTAAATTCAGAAAGTAATCAGTGTGTCTAAACAGCCATGAAATGTAAAAAGTACAGTCCATGATAACGCTGTTTAAATCTTAAATGTACCCAAGTTAAGCAAAATAACTTTTACCACACCTGTGATAGAGGATAGCATAATAATTTAGTTTGCTTAGTAAATGAACAGTGGTTAATTCTCTTGCTTAAGATTTAAACATTACATGGAACTGTTTGTACTTCTTGCATTTCAAGGCTATTCAGCCCTTCTGTTTTAAAAATAAATTCAGCATATATACCTATGAATATATAAATGCCTGCCAAATGAGGGATAAGTCTATGCATCAGATGATATGGACTCTAGCCCACAAAAGCCTTACCAGCAGTGCAATCCTATGCTTATTTACTTGGAAGTAAGCCCCACTGAGTTCAATGACATTTACTTCCAGGTAAGTAGGTATAGCATTGTAACCTGGACAGATTCTTATTTAAAGAGCTACAAGACTTTGTTTTTTCTCTAAAGCACAAACATGCATCTACCCTCAAAACTGTCCCGTTGTTTCTAACTCATGTCCAGAAAAAAAAAGTTGTTTCTTGGGAGACAGGGAAAACTCATACCAATTCATTCATTTACAGGCCACTTTTGGCAGTTACCAAACAAACAAACAGTCTTAATCTATGTTAACCTTGAATGGTGATGGTATTTTGAAGTAGTTTTATACATCGTAATTTTTCAGTCACAGACAAACACACATGCTAAGAGCCTTGTGGCAATTTAAAGATAAAGAGATATAAAGAAAACAGAGATATAATACGTCACAGGAGTATGTTGTCATCCAAGCTAAAAAAATTGTCCTATTTATCTTTCAGATGGTACAAGACTGCATTTAAAAAGTGGGGGGACGCTGCCTGTACTGTAAGAAAACAACACAAATGCTTCTAATGATTTTGGTGGTTTAGGGCTGCAATGCCACATACGGTTTCCTGGAATCAAGCCATACTGAGCTCTGTGGGACCTACCTTGAAGCAGATGTGTGTAGGAGTATGCCGTTAATGTCAATTGACAAGATTTAGCCTGCAATTATTTACCTGGAAGTAAGCCCCACTGCCCTCAAAAGTCACACTTTTGGCATACTTTAGGCATACTTGAAGTCATGCTGCAGAACACATGACTAGAGAGACTGAAACTTGGCTGGAATGTTCCCTAACCATTTTGTTTTAAGATCTTTTCTTTTTTTCTCCTAGTTGGGCACTCACTCTTTTTGCAATGGGTGTATGTTAGTATTCTCTGGAAAAGAGACAAGGACTTGTTCTTGGACTTACACTACTATGCCTGCTGTAAATTGCATAGTACAGGGCTGGGTAGAAGTTAGATCTCCAGGTCATTTGCAGTAACTGAGTCATTATTTAATACACCCTCCCACCACCATATTATAGCTTCTGAATCTTTTTTAACATTGGAGTAACCAAAAGTGAATTTTTATATGGAGGGACTGTGAGGTCAGTTCAGTTCTGGTACTCAGAATAAATTCCTATGAGCAGAATTCCTTAATTCTAAGGCTGAAAACCCATTATCTGAGCTGGAAATAAGTCCCACTGCACTTAACGAAGCTTACTTCCCATGAGTAAGAGCATGTCTTTTGCAACTGGCTGTGGTTGCTGGATTTCTGAGTCCTAGAAAAAATAAACCCAAAGTAGCTTTTCCCGCCAGGAAGCCTCATGCAAGACATATCCCTCCTTCAATTTTCCAGATAGAAAAAGGGGACAATAGTTTCCTCCTTGCCTCATGTCTGCCGGTAGGATGGACCAAATAAATACATGTGAATTACCAAACAGAATACTAATCACATGTAGTGGTGTAATCAGTCCTGACTCCAAATTGTTTTAAGGACAGTCCTGTCCTTGTCATCTCTCTGTCAGTGGCACTCAATTTCTTTGGC
Source organism: Varanus komodoensis (assembly GCF_004798865.1). Lineage (NCBI taxonomy): Eukaryota > Metazoa > Chordata > Lepidosauria > Squamata > Varanidae > Varanus > Varanus komodoensis. The sequence goes on from NW_025336321.1 coordinate 1,369,166, forward strand.
CTTCTAGAAATTATGATGCATAAAATCTGTCTTAAAGGATATTTCAAGTAATTTTTGCTGAAGTGCTCTAAGAGCAGATGAGGAGCTATGCTGGATCCAGCTAAGGTCCATCTAAGATAAACTGCTTTGGATATGGAAAGTAGCATGAAACATTGAGGACTAATCACCTGTGATAGTTTACTCTTCCATGAGTTTGCCTAACCCCCCCCCCCCTTAAAGCCATATAAATCCTCACTACATCATGAGGTAGTGAACTTCATAATTTAACTATGTGCTGTGTGTAGAAGTATTTCCTTTTATCTTATCTGAATTTCCTTTTATCTGAATGGAATTTCCAGGTTCTTGGGATAAACCCGGGTTCTAGTAGTATGAGAGATGAAGAAAGAATGTCTCCTATCCACTTTTTTCACTCTGCAATTTTATCTTTTTTTCCTGGTGGTGCTACCTGAGAGAGCAAAGGAGTACTGAATCAGTTCTCTCAAAGGTCGGGAATAATGATCTCCAAAATACAAAAGTGCACACCAGGTGTGTCACTTTCTGCTATGGACCAGAAAACCATCGAGGGGATTAGCAAGTCAACGGGGTGGGGGCAGGTGTCTGGGAAGCCATGCTGAAGTGCACAAAGATGTTACAAGCAAAACCTGGGGTAAAGGAACCCTAGAAATTGTTTGGTCCAGTTCAAACGTCAAACGCTTCCCTTGGTTTTAAGATGAGTCTGATCTTTTGCCCTTGGAAGTCAAAAAACGAGCTTATTTTTGCAATGCAGTCCTTGGCATCTACTCAGATGTAAGTTGAACATTGCTCAACGAGTCTTGGGGCCCGCTAAAAGCGCATATAGAAGTCCAGCCTTAACTCCAATGTCCCCCGGCTCGCGGAGTGAATCCCGAGTCAAGTTTCAAACAGCTCGCTCCAGCCCGGAGGAGTCCCCAACAGGCTCTGGGAAGGGCGTGGGGAAGAGACCACCCCAACAAACCTCGCCTTGTTAAAATAAAAGTTCAAAACAATATTTGCCCCTGCAGGGAAATGCACATCTATGCGCGTAATTTTACAAGAGACCTATTTTTCCCACCCTCTGCTATAAATTAAACCTCACGATCCTTCTTGTTTTAAAGAGTGAAATACATGCAAGCCTTATGTAAAGTGGCCTGTTAGGTCCGAAAATGTATTTTCGGCTCAGGACTTTCCAAGACTTGGAGGACTGGGAAGAATGGATTTGGGCGCACGGTAGGCGCTAGTTCAGGCCGCATGGCGCCCCGCGCGCCCTCCTTCCGTCCAAAAAGGTGCGCCGCGGCCGTGAAAAGCGAGCAATGCGACGGAAACACGTTTTTCCAGTTGGAACTGGCTCTGTTTACAGGACAGGGAAGGACCACTGCTGCAATAAACGGCTGCCTTTGAGCCCCCAACACCAACTTTCTAAGAAACAGAGCACTGGCTAAGCTAAAATGACAAAGCGTAGCTCCCTCGCCTACCTTTATAAAAATGCTCTTGTTAAGAAGCAGCAATCCTAGCTTCGGGGTACAGATGTGTCTTCAATCTGCCCTTAAATTATGCACGGATGCAGTGTAGCCCCCGCGGAGAGGTTGCCACCTTCGTTTCTTGCAGGGCTCCTGTGCAAAACACAGCAGAAAGCGCCTTTGCCTTTGAAGAGGCCTGTAGAAACTAGACGAGTGGCCGAGTTCGTTTATACATTTACTGGCTGCATGTATGTCCTACTTTTTCCTTCAAGAAGCTCTAGGGCTTCTCTGTAGGAGTCGCTTACCCTGCCGCTTCCCTTTTTGGTTTTCTTTGCAGGAGTATTAGAGCGTCCTTCACACAAGATTCCCTCCCCGGGGTTTCCCATACCACAAGGTGGCGCTGTGCTATAGAATCGGAATTATGAGAACATGTAAGGCTTCTGTAGCAAATGGTGTTGCCATTCAGGAAAGTACAAGACGTTCTCCTCCGCTCTTTGTCAAATCATAATAAAATAAAATAAAATAAAATAAAATAAAATAAAATAAGCCCCGAGGAAATAGTTGCAACACAGGGAAACCGCTCTGGAAGTTGACGACGCTGTGTAGGGGATCCAGAAACGACCATAAGTAGAGAACAATAAGTGCACAAAAAGTCTAGTGTAGAGAAGACCCAAGAATATGACATCCTCTTCCGAAAAGTCAGTGACTGGCCCAAAAGTCACCCGGTAAGCTTCATGGCACAGTAAGCTTTTCCGCTCCAGCACTCCTAAATACGACACCACACTGCATCTCACTGTTGAGATGGCAGGCTGATTTGTGCTGCGTGTTTCATGCAGAAAGGCAAGCTTGCCAGCGCAACCAAATCCTCCCCACGATTGAAACGAGATGGTCTCCTTGAGAAGCCACACAAAAGTTTGCTATCAGGTCCTGCACGGTATGGCACGATTAGAATAGGTGAACCCTAATGAACGAATTATCTAGTTTTCGATCCAGTTTGATTAAAATGCCTTTTAGTCTCAGGAGGAAAAAATACATTTTAAGACACTACTCCGTTCAAGGTTAGCACTTCTAGTCTCATTGGTTTCAGTGGCAGAGGTGTCTTGTCCGACTTAATTTCTGAGTAAGCATTAAAAGACTACAGCCCTAGACATCTTCATTCAAATTAACTGAATTTATGAAGAAGTAATTCAAATTCCTTCACATTTGCTGCTATGCAAAAGTTTGACACATGTGAGAAGTAATAAAATGTAAGTTAACACGCTATACTTTAACCTATGGCTCCGTTCATCACTCCTGTGTTCCACTTAACCAGTATTGTAACGTAATCGAGTACTTTCGAAATGTATGCCGGACGTAATATTTATATCCGTTTAATTTGTCCAAATATTTACCATCTCTGCAAAGATCTGATGTGGCAATAACCTCTGACAGAGGCCGTGATGTGACACTTCTTGGTAATGGACCACAGGGTGGGCGCTTTTAATTTATTGCGCGGAGAAGTTATTGCCGGGGTGCGGGTGCGGGGTTGGGGGAGAGACAGAGTCTGCGAATAATAAGCGTTTTGCCACTCAAATCTAAAGCAACCCCCGGGTCAACAGACCACAGACATTGTTCCAGCAGCTGAAGACAATTGGCTTGATTTCCTCTTCTCTTTCATGTTGATGTTGTTGTTCTAAAGCGCAAGAAGCAGGATATTGAAATGCAACACCGAGATAATATGCAAGTTAACTCTTTGAAGGCGTGTCTGTGGCCTCCGCCAAGATAGCATCCGATAAATCAGAAAAGCTTTATAAATGCCCCGAGGGGAACTTGATAGACCCCACAGGAGGAGTGCATGAAATGCTTTTTACAAATGGTCTTTTACGAGGGTAGCGAAACGCGTTGCAAATAAAGCTACGTACACAACACTCTTTTTCCCTGAAAACTCACACCAAGAGTATTGCAACTTTTAAAACCCCATCTGCTTACTTTTATGAGCTTGCAGCGCGGACCCAGGATACGGATCTGCGAAGGGGAACTGATCAGGGGTTGAAAAATCTTTTGCAGGATCCATGTATTCACGCAATTGTAATGGACGTGTCTAAAGAGAATTCCTTTAGACACTACCATTACCATGGGCAGGATCTGTCTAATACACACACTTCCGCTTTCCCACCCCACTTTAATCGAATTCCTGTTGCCAGGGTTGAAAAAGAGGAAAGCCAACGGGATATATTTTTTGTTTCTGTTCTCCTTTGATCCATAGGAAATAGACCCTCCTGGACTGCGTGGCTCATTAGGCTAATAAGATTTAAAAGATTAGCGGAAAGAACAACAACAACAACTCCCGCCCCCCAAAAAAGTCGTGTTGGGATGGCTAAATGTTTCCATCTGTTCGAAGATCTTGTATTTTATTAATCACGGTGGGGCTGAAGGTTGAATTACAGAAAACGAAGAAAGAAAGCGGGGCTAAAAAGGTCGGACCACACATCAGATCAATTAAGGTGGTACTGGCGCAGACAGGAAAGGAGGGGGGACGTCTGGACGGGCTGGAGGCAAATGGGTGGCAATAAAGTCCACGGAAAGATATTTATAGCGTGTGTCTCCGACTCTAACGAGGAGAAACAGAAGGGAGGGGAGCCTCGCACGAAAAGCCGCCGAGTCGAGGGTGGCGACCTTAGTCCCCACCCACTACTGCGTAGAAACCTTGACGATTTCGACGCGTATTGAAATTTGCATCTTTGTGACGTTTGGCATTCCGATTGGCTCCCCGACTCAGGGGGTGGCATTTGTTCTTTTCTCCGCCCCGGAGAGCAATTTGACTCCACACGCCTTCCGGGGGACGCAACCGTGAGGCGGTCCAATCACGATGGCTCATGGGCAAGCTGATCTTTATTAAGTACCTCCTCTTGCGAACGTCACACTAACAACACCTCTAGGTGGGCGGGATATTTCATGTGGCGAATAGTAGAGCCGCATGCAAATCGAAGAGGGGCTGGACCGTTCCGGACGCGCCCGGATGAGTTGATTGGTTGGTTGGCAAGACGCAGAGGCCTGCCTCACTTGAATGGGACGACGCGGATTGGTGCAACGGATACGCCTGCTTGTTAGCGTTCCTCCATCCGGGGACTTTTCAGCTATGATTATGCAAAGCTGTAGATTAGTTATGCATGCAAAGAACCGCCTCTTTTCCCTCCGCCTCCTCGTTCACGGGCCGCGAGTCAACACGGATTGGTTGAGGCCGAAGGAGAGCGCCATCTGAGCCCTCCTACGGCCGGTCATGAGCGCTCCTCAATTAGCAAGGCGATTGTAGCGCTCGAAGGCTCGCTGCTAATGATCCTTTTAATTAGAAACACGAACTTTCGTTTGAAACAATAAATTTCCTTTACCCATGTTTAGGTAAAAGCACTATATTCCGTTGACTTGCATTTATCTTTCAATTACCGTGTAATTCACTATCGCGCTAATCGATCTGTAGCGATATGTTACTTTAGAATCTACTCGGATTAACAGATTAAAATAAAGATTATGGTAATAAAGAATTGACATTTTGATAGTGCGAAGGTAATCAAAGCGCTTCCGCTCTTTGAAGTATGGTACATTGTTTAACATATCTGAAATTACCATTAACCGCGTTTTGTTGGTTTATTTCAATTGTTTCAAATATACGTTTAACTCCTCAGTTAAAATAACCAAGGGGTCTATATGTCACCATATTCAAACTTAAATTACACAATGTTGCTAAACTACAATAATTTTGAAAAATCCAATTTAGCAATGAATCCAGGGACTACTTTCTGCAATAGTCTCCTCCTGTCCAATTTTGGAGGATAACCTTGTCCCCCTGCACAGCTCCCTTATTCAGCAGAGCTTCCTTTATTTTAATTCGGAAGCATATCCAGGTATGAGTGGCTGTATCCCAAAATGAGCATATCATTGTTTTTATATAATTTCACTGCTTTGTGCTACATTTATATAGACAGATGTATTCTGAGAATTCACCCATGTGAAACAACATGAAGCCCAATTCTATGCATGTTTATTCCTTTAATTAAATGGGACTCAGTGCATAAACATGATTGCAGCCTTACTGTGCAAACTAACATCTCTCTAATATGATTTGCAACTATCATATACTATTTCTTGAAATAAGCAAGAGCTTTTACATGGAAAAGGAGAGACTTAAAAACCTCTCAATTCAGATTTGCAGTTATAGTGAAAAAACAGCTCACAGGGAATGTGATTTTCTAAATAACTGGGTTTTATATGCATTGTCTCTATGAACATTAACACCCTGATCACAACTAAGCGCATTTGCTTAGAAATACTCTCCTTGCTTTCATTTAAACTTTTTTCAAGGAATGTCTTCAGGGGTGGGATGCAGCATTCAGAAAATTCTGTTCTACCTAGAAATTATTTGAAATCCTAGGTAGCCAATAATAAACAGTTTCAAAATGAATTGCATTGTCTTTGGTTAATTTGAAAGTTAATAGCTTAGATATTTCATAATATAGATTATGGTTTCATTGCTTTGAAACTGTAATATGAATAGATCGTGCCTTATAATGCTGCCAGATACAGTAGGTAGCTCTGGTCAAAATCTGATTGAAATACTTTCTGACATATTGTTAAATTAGCTGTGCCAGTTACTCAGGTACTGATTTCCACTCTACTTGAGAGATCAATCAGTTTATTGCATTTGCCAGTTTCACCTTATGGGACTGGGATCCACATGCATTCACCTTTTGGCATATTATTATCCTTTAGGACACTTGTTTAATTTCACTATGCACAATTTGTTCAATCTATTTAACCACTGGGTGGTTTATTTATGGAAAATGTTCTTATGAACTGGTAGTTTAGTATTTTTATGTTTTAAAAACTTCACTTATTTGTGCCTATAATTTGTACTGCATATTATAACTGATCATATCTGCACTGTGAACCTAATCAGCCATGTTAATATGCCTGTTTATAGATATTTTTCTGTTCTATTTCAATTAAAACAGAACCATTCCAAGGGCTAATAGAGTTCAGTTATTTTACCATCAAGTATTATTCACTGTAAAATGATTGTGAAAGAGTTCAGTATGATTAAATATAGAAAAAGATCAGAAAAGATTACCTTTTTCAAGTTAAAAGGGCAAAAAGGGAAATTGTTTTAAAATATATTCAGTGCTCTACAGCTAGAAGTATTCATTTAATTTGGTATCAGATGTAATTTTAATAGAAATTTGCTGAGTACCCTTCAGACAAAAATGTGTCTTAATCTCTGACCCAGTTTGAAGAGCAAAGCACCCAGCCTGTTCAGATGACAAAACCAATAGCAAGGATCTGATCTATCATCTTGGTGCTGGAACACATACAGCCTCAATCTAGTAATTTAGGTATGACTAAATTACTGTGCAACAACCACAGTGCAGCACTGATAATGCTGCATTGACTTATGGGAGTAATTAAAGCACTTGTGATGGGCAGCCATTTCTCTATGGCATTCCTAGGCTGGTGGGCATTGCACAGCAGTAGGCTTGTTCTTTCTACTAAATAGTTAGGATTTTTCTGATCTCCGGATTTTAAAACATTTTTACACTGTTCCTCAGCCATAAAGACTCCCAGAACAGCTGACAAACATCAATAATAAAAAGGCATGCAATCTAAAAGACATAACACACAAGGTAAAGAGGATAGGGAGGGAGGAGGAAAAATGAAAACTCATGACCCAGGTCTTAAAGTTATAAGGACTAACTGGGATGCAAACACTTCAGATAACCTAATCAAAAGATGGCCAATAGGTGATACTTGCCTTCAGGCATGAAGAAAAGCAAGGAAGAAAGCTTCTGCTTTTAGAGTATAGAACTTAGATGGCTCACACCCGCAGTCTGGTATTGCTAACCAGATCCCCAGTGCAGGCCAACAGTAGCATTGTTTTGTACTTCCATTATGTATAGGATACAGCAAGCATCACTGAAGGGGAAGTATCTGTGTTCAGAAGAGATGGGCTGGTCACTCTGCTTCTTTCCCCTCTCTCATAAAAGTGTGAGAGAGACCTATCCAAACAGGAGATTCCAAAATGATGATGTAGAAGATGGTGCTGAAGCTCACCAGCAGAGCAGTACTGTGTGAAAGGAGATGCCTCGCTGAGATTTTTCCAGATATTAAAAAAAAGAAAAGTTGAAAGACTGCAGGAGCATTTGCATTAAAGTGAATTGAATGCAGTAGGTCAGTGATGGCAAAGCGTTTAGAGACCGGGTGCCCAAACTGCAACCCAAAACCCACTTATTTATTGCAAAGTGCCAACTCTGCAAAAAACCCCCCTGAAAACTGAGGTTTTAGTTTAGAAAAACACCTCACAGCCAGTCCAAGAAAAAAAAAAAATATCCTTGGCAGCGCACTGACCGGCTATGCAAAAGCTCGGACGAGTTGCAGCTAATGAGTTACAGCTCATGATGTCATCACCTGGTGCCGCTACTCCTTTCCGAGCATGCACAGGGCCCCTGTGTGCGCTGTTATCCGATGCTTGGCTCCTGGGGTGAAGCTGGGGCAGCTTGGCTCGCGTGCCGACAGAGAGGGCGCTGTGTGCCATAGGTTCACAGGCACTGCCCTAACCCTACCCTGGTGCATTCCCCTAACCCTTATATAAGCATAAAATGCCATTCAAATGGGCAATTTTGAAAAAGCCTCCCTTGAGTAGCTTTTTCTGCACAGCTCATCATTTTGCCCATTCTAAACACATTCCAACCATCAAAATCATACCAGGACACCTCGTTTTTCTAACCCTAACCCTGCCCTGGTGCACACCCCTAACCCTAATACAGTGGTACCTTGGCTCACGAACTCAATCCATTTCAGGACTCTGATTGTGACCCAAATTGGTTGTGAGCCAAGTTAAATTTTCCCATAAGGTTCAATGTAAATAAGGTTAATCAGTTCTGCAACTATTTTTTTAATCAGAAAAATGTGAAGCGGCTCGTGACATCATCGCCTGGTACCACGACTCCTTTCCGAGCATGCGCATGGCCCCTGTGCACACTGTTATCCGATGCTTGGCTGCTGGGGTGATGCTGGGGTGACTTGGCTCACGTGCCGACAGAGAGGGCTCAGTGTGCCCGCTGTGACATGCGTGCCACAGGTTCGCCACCACTGCAGTAGGTGATGCTCAGCCTCTAAACTTGCTGTGGTTGGATTCAGATTTACATGGAGCTGGGCTGGTATAAGTGGACCCCCCCCCCCACCTACTCCCCAAAGGAGTCCCTCCATTCCCTTGAAATGCCACACTGACGGTTGTAGAAACCTGCTGAATGGGTTGACCTGTGCGGCAGGAGGGGGCCCTGAAAATGAGCAGACAGGACCTTCCATGAGCTGAGCTTTTCCACCCAAGAAGGCTGGCCCTGGTTCTAATCCATCTGAGCCAAGGGACTTGGTATATGGGGAAGGGAGGGGGAGGTTCAGTTTCTAATGCAGCGTGAGAATTTGGGTGGGAAGCACCGATCAACACCTTGGAGACAAACCACTAGATATCTGTGCTTCTGGTTGCAAGGGAAGTAGCGGGTGATGCATGGAATGACCTTCCCCCACCAATGGTACCCAGCAGGTGCCTGCTAGGCCAATGTGTTTCTTTTTGTCCGCTCTTTGTACCGTTCTTGGATACGGCTGCTATGGGACTGACATCCACACTGCAATGATAGATGTATGTCAAGGAGCTTTTGATAAGATCTGTTTAAGCTTTGTGCTGCTTTCCAGGTTTGACCAGGAGAAGAATAGAACAAAATGGTCACCTGATATGGCCATATTTACCTGAGGGAACCATAACTCTGTCATACTGCTTTGAAGTCTGAAAAACTATTGTTTGTGGTATGCAGGCTTTGTTTCTCAGTGAGTGGTGGCTAGCACAGGGCTGGCAGGGACCCAACAAACTAGGTTATCTGGAGCCTTTCAGTACACAAATGCTGGATGTAGTCTCTTAATTTTCAGTAAAAGTATCCTGGATACTCTTTCAGACAAATGAGCAATATTTGATTTTTGTTGGGTGGAAAATGTTGGCGGAGGGGGGGAAACCAATTCTTAGGTACCCAACATCGTGAGGAACTACACCTATGACTACAGTTGTTCATTTCAACTTCGCCCACTTTAAGTAAACATGGTTCAGAACACGCCCTGAGCATTTTGTGAAATATGTCTCTGGTGTGCACTGGCAAAGTCCACCTTTGCCAGGCTCATGGTGAATATAAAAATGCCCACACAGTCAAACATGGCTTAAATTAACCTGGGTGGGTTATTTGATTGTGCGAACTGGTTCCATGAGTCTATCTTTTCCTTGCATTGTCACTGGCTGTTCTTGCTCCTGGTGTTTTAATCATTGCTACCACTTGCATGCTTGACAGACAAGGAGCCAGTGAATGTGTAGGCAATGGATCCCCTGCTCCACCTTCTCACCACCACCACAGTCTGAGGCAGAATGAACAGCAGGTTAAAAAGAAGAGTCCAATGGTGAAGAGGAGGAGAACTGCAGAGTGCTCTTATCAATGGGCCCCTGCTGGGCGGTGGGCCCTCAGCAAGTACCCAACCATGCCTCCCTTTGTAGCGCTCTCTGAAGCTCACCGGAGAATCAGTCAGTTAAACATAGTGGGACTTTTTTCCACCCTGACACAAACTTGCCTTGCCAGCTTGCTGTTATCTGTCAATTGGTGAGACTAAGAAGATTTAATTACAGTAGAAGTCTGGTCCACACATTTGCTTGAAAGGAAATGGTTCCATAGGATGAGAAAGAGAGAGCCCCCCCCCCCCATTTCCTTTCAGAATGCAATGCTGTGGGAACTTGGGCACAATGCATTACAAAGACTCTTGGGATCAATGCATTAACTCCAACATTATCATCCATCTCCCAAGAGATCTTATCCATGGGGGTGCCTAGCCATGGACATTTTCAGCTGCTGCTTTTTAAAATAACAAATTTCTCGGGGTTTTCACTTAATACTACGGAACATGTTCAAAGCATGCTAACAAGCATCCACCCACTTAGCTGCCCACGACAGAGCGAACCCAAGTTTTTGCTCATAGGGGACCATGTGTCCAGTGACAGGCAGTGACCGGCAGCTGCACCCACACCCAGAGCCTTCTCCTCAGGCCCACCTGCCAACACGCACACCATTTCCCCAGATGCAGATACAGAGAGAGAAGCACACTCATTCCTCCCCTGCCTGAGCTCGGCAAGGCCTGCAGGGATGGGGAAGCTTCAATCTCCCCTCCTTGCACAGAGGGCTTCCCTTGAATGCAGGGAAAACAGTGGTGACAGCCAGCTTGGTATTGACCCTCCAAGGCTCCCCCTACCAGAATGGGCAAGATGTGGCACTCCAAGATGTGCTGCAGAAAACTTTTGCTAGGTATCTGTAAGGAGAGAACTGAAAACGGATACTGTGTGGTCTATTATTAACATCCAAGGGGGACTAAAACCTGAGGAAGGGAGAAAGTATCTGATGTAAGAAATCCACATGGGTGCAAAAGATCCCCAGAGCTAGAAAGAACAGAGTGTGGGGGCTCAGTCACCCCCATTGTATTCTATACTCTGACCCTATCCATACTGGTTGTTACTTTATTTAAACCCAAAACAAAAATCTTGGATAGAAGTCATGTTTCCCAATCGTTCTAGCCCAAAAATGTAATTTTTCATTTTCTATATTATCCAAAGATGATGGGATCTCCTTTATTAGATGTATTTAAGTAAAGACTTGTCAGGAATGTTGGAGTTGCATCCTATGTTACAGATTCCACCTTCAGGGGGGGGGGGGGGGGGGGGGGGGGGGGGGGTAGTCCAGATGATCTCTAAGGTACCTTCCAACTGTGGGATTCTCTGTTAAAGGGGGAAAAAGAAGGCTGGCTTTGTTTTTAAAGTCATTTGACCAACATATATGTGATAGAAAGGTGAAGTGATTTTACCTGAAAACAAAGCCCCTGTGAAACAAATTCAAGCTGTTTAGAATTACCTGGATTAAGTTAAGCTCAAATGCAAAGCAGAACCCTAAATCTGCACAAATGATCTGTTCATATTAGTGCAATAGAATTATCACATAGGCAGATGGCAAATCATTAATTAACCACAGCCCTTGTCTGAAAACAGAGCTCAGGGGATTTCCTGGGAAATATGGAGCTCTCACATGTCTATGGCCTGGTTTCTGCCTCATAAATAAAAAGGGTAGAATCCATGTTTGAAATTCACAGTAATGAATCCACCAGCAGAAGCTTCTGAAATGACATCTAATAAATGAGCATGAACTCCAGAAATTTCTGTGCAGACATAGTCTAAGCTTCCTGTGCAAACTGGTCAGACAGCTACATAATGAATTCTTGGGTAATAGCTCTAGATAATTAACAAGAACCATCACAGACTACAGATTCATGATCTTCTATTATTAAAAGAAAATTTAATCTCATTTGATGGGCTAGATTATAGAAGACACAATTTGCTTGCTCCAGAACATGGAATTGCACGGACGGTCTTATTATGGAACAAATGTGTTGCATATTGAGCTCCAAACCTCACCAAATTGTCTGGGTTCAATCAGGGATGGATTTTATTTTATTAGACTTATTGGATGCTGTGCTTCATTTTATTCATTTTTTATTGTAGACCATCCTGAGACTGTAGTAGTCAGACGATATATAAAAGCTATACATAAATAAGCAAATATTTTTGTCCCATGCTGTTTCCACCTCCTGTTTGTCTGCTTGAGCTTTCTAGAAAGCCCTCTGGATCTCTTAAGCAAGCCTTCCTTCCTTGGAGGCTCCCAGTGGTCCTGCCAGCCACCAGCCACTGCTGTTCTGAAAGCAGAGCAGAGCCAAGAACAATAACTGCTACTATTCCTGTTTGTTTCCTGAGCCACTGGCTTGTTAGTTTTCTTCTGCTTTCCAGATGCAAACTCTACATAACACTAACCCTGTGCCGCTTCCAGGATCTACAACCAGTGCTTTTTTTGTAAGAACAAAGGTGCCGGAACTCACGAAATTATTTACCTTTCGCACATAGTCAATCAATGTACACACACCCACACATATCAGTTGTGTAATGAAACATAAAGGTCACCGCCTGCAGTAAGCACTCAGTGTGCGGCCACACAACCAATCACAAGCCAAGCAGTGCCAAAAGCTGAGCAGTGCCACAAGCCGAGCAGCGTCATCACAACCAGTGCGGACGAAGTACACATGCATCGGATTCGACACACAAGCAGCCCGCATGCACCATTTTAATGATTTTGCTGCTGACCTGCTACGCTCGACAGGGCAATTCAAATCCACGTGGACCAAACATCAAATTTTCAAAAGTTATTTTTAAAACTTGGAAAATCTGTCAAAAAACGGTGCCGGAACGCCATTCCAGTGCATTCTATGACAAAAAAAAAAAAAGCACTGACTACAACTAATACAAAATATGGCAGCCCTGGGACATCATGAAGAAACCATATATCACTGTTATAAAAAAACTTCACACTGGCTGCCAATACATTTCTGGACCAGTACAAGGTGTTTATAATTGCATTTAAAGCCCTTCATGGCTTGGGTCCAAAATACCTTCAGGAGCACCCTTGCCTATATATTCACCCAGGCTCATTAAGGTTCTCTGGGATAATCTTCTGAAGTTTGCTCCTGCAAGTTAAATGTCAGCTACTCAGAGGACTTTTTCAGTGGTTACCCCTAAACTGTGGAATGGCCTGCTGGGAAAATAAAATACAGGCTCACATGTCACACTAACACACCTGCAAATAAGCCACAGTGCTGGTGGCTTCACTGCTGGTGAAGCAACCCAGCTAAGTCAACAGTTGACAGGACTCACAGTTGCTTGTTACCTCCTCCATCTAAGAAGACTGGATTTTTCCCCCACCACAATTTCAGATTTACCATAGCTTTTTACCCTTTCTCTTCCTGCCCACTCCCAAGTCACAAAAGTTGACTTTGCATTCCCCAGTTTGCAAATCACTGATGGAAGGGCTGTCAGTGGCTGGCAGAACTTTAAAAAATGGCATCAACCCAAATTACAAAGATAAATTACTTCTGACAAATACTTAAGACACTTTCATTTCAGTCAACAGGCTTTTGTTGCACACCTGCAATGGCCATAAATTGTGCTGTAAGCCGCCCCGAGGCTTCGGCAAGGGGCGACATAGAAATGTTCTAATAGTAATAATAATAATAATAATAATAATAATAATAATAATAATAAATCTTACTTCACAGAAGACCATCCTCTGATTGAAGAGTTGTGCAGCCAAGTTTGGTTTAAAGATTAAGACCCATCAGGAGGAAGTTCTGGGTCTTGGAGTTGTCCATCAACACTTTGCACCTGGAGCGGACTGAGCAGCATGCAGCTCACCTGGTCACTCTCAAGACAGGTGCCATATTTTTATTCCAATTATAGTAGTCATTCTAAATGTTCATCTATAAGATCAATTAGCCCATGCAGTTTTTAGGTGAATCTGTACCATCTTTTCCTCTTTTGTTGGTGATGCATTTCCTCCTTTCTTTATTTGGAGATGCATACATTCAGGCAACTAGGTAGACCCTGGTTGTATTGCTGCCATTTTTTGACGTGCAATAGGTTTTACTCTTCCCACTGTTAGGCTTTGTTCATGTAAGTGCTTCTTGTTTCTTGTAGCCAGTTTTGGAAAATGGCTATGTTTGTACTTTTTATTGATCACTTCATACGGCTTTATTATCATGTCTTCTGCCATTCTGGATACTTTTTAGCTGAAGAGCAGGCTATAAATACATGGTTCTCATTGCTATTTCTTGATTGGAAACATTCATTCCATGGGCTGTTCATAGCCAATGAATTGGATCCAGGTTTATTCAGGGCCATGTGTGGATGGAAGTGGACTTGATTAGTCACTGCTTTTCTCAGCAACCCCTCCACCCCCCCCCCCCCGATTCTGCTACACAAAGGTTCTGCTGAATGGGATGGGGTGTGTGCAGGGGTCCATGAGTGGAGCATTTCCTCTTGTGGAAGATCCTTCCAATTGTGGAATGGAAATCCTGGATCCAGTACTGTGATGATAATTTATCCATAATTTATATCAGTCTTCAGTTCTTTAAACCATGTTCCAAGTATAAGCAGAGAGCTAAAGTAGCACTCAAGATTTTCCTTCTTGCCTTTTATTCTTCGTATAGGCTTTGGCAGAGACCGCATGTATCACTGTTATAGCATCTGGACGGGAAAGTATTGACATGCATAGATACTCTGGAAGAAGCCCAACTTCTTCCTATGATCTAACAAATTCATTGTGACATGGCAGTAGGCTGGATGCAAAAATATCCTTCCGCATGCAAAAGGCTTCTTCCATTCACTGTTTAACAGTCAGAACATCGCATGAAAGAGTGAAGTTAAACCTAAAGATGTTCTGCTTGGACAAGCAAGTGCATGAGAATTGCCATCGCACCTGCTTTCATAGACCCAGCTGAGCTCTTGCATGACTACGTGTGGAATGGCAGGCACCCTCCTCCTCCTCCTCGTGGGCTGTTCTGGTTCTTTCATCAAACCCAGTATTAACCAGTGCTCATTCCACTGCAGGGATGGGAACCCCCAGATGTTGTTAAATAGCAGTTGCCATCAGGCCCAACCAACATGCCCAGTGGTTGGGCTTAACAACATGAAGGGACTGCAGCTCCGTGTTAGACTACTTCCATGTTTTAGCAACTGATTGGTGCGGGACCCCTATTAAATTGCAATTTCCTACAGGCATTCATAAACACTGAAAGGAATGTGGGAATAACTGAATGTTCTCATATAGAGACTGGCTTTGGCCAATGACTCAAACACTGGAGAGGAAATTGAAAGCAAAATTAGCATGTTTATTGGTGCTTAGGTTCATTAGTTATGCTTGTTACATATAGCAGAAAAGAAAGCTCAATATGCCATCCATAAACATGTAGTTCTCTGTCTTTTTAATGGCAACCAAGACAGTAATTGCCAGATAGTTGAAACCTGAGCCTTCTGTCTTTGAAAGCCAAATAGGTGTTCTGTGTATTTTCTGGTGTAGGGTGGTCATGCCTTCAAATAGATGGCAGAGGAGGCATCTGAAGGTATCACTAATTCAGGGGTTGTCCAGAAGAAGTCAATTTAAAGAAAAAGAGCCATAAGGATGAGAAAGCAACATGGCCTTTGAAGCTGCACTTCCACTGTTAGCACCTGGACTTAGACTTAGCAGGTACTTGATCACAGTCATCCCCACTATAATGGGAGGTATTTCTATTTCAATTCTCCGGACAGAATTCCAGTAATAATATCTAAATTTGTGTCAGTACATAACATATTGATACATTCAAAACATGGAGCTGGAGAAGAGCTTTGCGAAGGAGCTGGTTGGTTAGTTTTTGGAAGGGGAAATATTGTTACTTCTTGAGCAGATGGACTTGTGCAAGCATACTTCTGAAATTAGCTTACAGCCCAAGAGCTACAGGGCAAGGTTCTCCTGAAGTCACGAGCAGGACTTATAGCTCAGTCCAAAGCTCTTGATTTAATCAAGCTGCATGGATGGAAGACTAAGATAAGGAACTAGAGCAACTGTTGGGTAGCATTATATATGGTAAGAAGTTGGCTTGGTTGAGCTGAGAAATCCTGAGAGAATGGGAAGCCTACAAAACACGGTTGCCGAAGCCTTGACAAACATGCCGGCCAGATAGGTAACTATCAGTGATGACGGCTTGCTGGTTGAGAAGAACAGAACCTTAAGTTTGCTAAGAAATATGCTAACCAAGTTTTCTCATACTCTTCTAATTACTCAGATTGCATTACATGCAGTAACAGGTCCTGCTTGTTTTATTATTGCAAAGCTTTGTTATACTCTAATACTGTTTAAGCAGAACATTTATATTTTGTGGTGCCCCTCAATCTTATGCAGGAACCACAATCCATAAATTAATTCTTGAAACCCAAACACTCAACTGGGATTTATTAATCTGTTACTGGGTGGGGTTTATCCATGCACCTACTGTTTTCTCTGTTGGTTCAGTGAATCACAATCACAGCTGCTCAGGAAAGGTAGATAAGATAGTCACATGAAGTGGGAATATTTTATTTCCTTTGCAGAACTAATGCATGGCTGTACAATAACCCAAATGTTGTTTACTGGTAAATTTCTGTTCCTGTAAACATGGCTATTATCCTGTCCCTACTACCTTTTCATGCTTATCTGAACCCTGCTAAGACAAAGACTACATTCTACCATATTCAGAATGCAGGCAGAACTGCTAAGCTGGTGAATATGTGGTGAGATATGCAGGATCGGCTTTTGGTCTTCTTTACAGGAGACAATTAATGCTGGACTTTACTGAATTTTCTTTGTGGGAGGTTAGTATCCTATGCCTGAGGATTTTTCCTGGAAGGATTTCCTCTCTGCCTTACTGTATGTTCACTACACAACAGAAGCTAGTGCTGTGCTATAGAACTGCAAAAATACACATGACTCTGAAGCTAATAATGGTGACAGACAGAAAATAACAGTCTTCACTTGCTCTGAAAGAAATTTCAAAGGTTGCTAGAAACTTGGGAGTGGCCTGGGCCACACAACATCTTTAAAAGACCACACAAACTTTTGTGCATGAGAGTTCACAAACATGCCTTGCATAGAGAAGCCTTTGGGTTTAGAAATGCCTTGTCCAGGGCATCCTTTGCCATTCAGGTGTGGCTTTTGGCATGGAACAGAAGGCTGCAGTGGAGAGAAGTCCAGAAAACCCAGTTTCACATGCCAGATTCCACAGTTGGGGCCAGCCAACTGATCAAGTTTATTTAAGGTAAAATATCTTGCTGCAGAGAATAGTCAATTTTCAGATTTTGAAATAGCCTCAGTTAAGATCATTGTGACAGGTTTGATATGCTTCCATTAGATTCTGGTCCTGTGAATAATAAAAATTATGTTGAGCTGTCTATTTTTCTAACATTTGAACAATAGCATATATCAATGACACAGGATATCTGGAGAACTAGCAAATGGCTAAAAATGGATCTTGGGCACAGTCCAGTGCAAGCTTCTATTGCCGAGCATCGATTTAATTTTAAAGTATCTTGCATGAGAAGTTCCATTGAAATGAATTGAATTTAGGTGGTAAGGTTGCCAAGTGCCATTAAGGTCAATATTCTGCTACTAAAACTTCCCCAAGCCTCTATTTCAGCAAAAGCCACAGTGGCATTTTGTCTCCCCTTTAAAATAAACACCTTCACCCATCTATCTGTATCACAGCAAGTGAAGAACCATCATAGAAAAGCATAATATCTTTAGCTCTCAGGAGCCATAGAATGAAGAAGAAGAATATCTCCCACAAAGCAGTTCCTTTCAATACTGAATAAGCTGGAGAACAATCCAATCTGCCAGGTCAAAATAGGGTCAGATTTCTTGACCTACTTGCTCCCACATCTTGATAATCTAGAAAAGAAAATCAATTTTGGACTTAGAGTTTGTGAAGAGCTCATAATTGCTTTAGACAAAAGTAGAGAATTGCTGCTATTTCTGCCACCTTTCAATCCTTGAGAGACGGGGCATCATTTTTCAAGGCCAGTACACTGTCAGGATTAAATTGTGTGGTAACCAAGTAGAAAGATTTCTACTTAGAATTAAATTTCTTCTCATCACTGTGGCCCTTTCTAGGAACCAAGAGGCTTTCATCGCTGTTATCTAAGGCAAGAACACAGCATGTTTAGATTGGAAACCTTTTCTTTTCTTTTCAATGCCATACTCAATGTAGATGAGCACATTGTGTGATTGGATAGAGGAAGCTCAGTAGAGGATTCAAATGCTAGTCTTTATTTACTTCATAGCATGACATATTGGCCGGTTATATGCTGCAGTACTTTCAAAAGACACTGAATTCTATCATTCTTTTTCTTTCTCCTCCAACATATTGCACTTACATTGTTATATATTCTTTACAGAGGCTACTTGTATTGAGCTTAGACCTACTGAACTTAAGCTCCCACTTATCCATTTGTTTAAAATAGATTATATATTCATAGCCAGGGTTCACAAGGCTTGCTCCCAAGCTGCATAAAGGAAACCTTCGCAATCTCCACCCACACTGGACTACCATGCCATGTGAACATGTCCTTGGTACACACCTAGCAGTTTCCAGCTGCTAGGCAAATTTTCTATAGGAAGGCAGAGGCACATCCCAAATGGGATGTCATGCATCCAGCTAACTACTGCCGCTCTACCACCATGGACCCATGAGTATACCAGGGCAGAGCATCTAGAAGCAGAGAAGTCCAATCCTAGTCTGACAGAAAGAGCCAACAAATTACCTGAGCTAAGAGCTTGCAGGGTTTACATGAGATGCAATCTTATACATGTGGAGGCAGAAAAAAGTCCTACGATCCCCAACAAGACTGGCTAGGGATTGCTGGGAATTGTAGGACTTTTTCTTTCTAAATATATGTGGGATTGGGTCCTCAAGACTATAATCCATCCTGGTTCTACAGATATGGGAGGCATATGTGGGCCTGCCACAACAAGTAATTATTTGTAGGATCTACTATGATGGGGATTCTGCAGCCCTCACCACCCAGTCCACTCTTGCTCTTCAAGCCACCCACTCTAAATCCTCTCCAGAGTCAGCTGGAGCATCCTGGCCAGTACTGTGAAAATGCCAGTCGCAGCCATGGGTTGCCATGGCTTGTTACATCATCTGAACCTGGGGAGATGGGGTGATTTAAAGTACCCTCACTTAGTACTAAAACATAACATGGGCTGTACAAAGCTGCTTAACCCCCAAATAACCCCCTCCTCTGTGGTTCAGACAGCACAAAAAGCCATGGCAACCCCCAACTAGAGTTGGACTATTCAACATGTAAAGGTAGAGAGCATGTGTCATGGCATCCAGAGGCTTAATTAACCCATAGTGGGCTGTCATGTTGCCTAGATGTTCCGCATAGTGAACTGAACAATCCGATAGACTCTTTCCTGGCTTATCCAAGAGGTGGCAAAGGCTATACCCTCATGAAACACTGTAAGATCTTTCCTGACCCTGACATTTCACTTGAACTTTGCTTTTGGTATGATCCAACCTGAACTGTTTTAAGTCAACTGGAGCACTGCGGGGAAGTGGTCTCCAAGTTCCATGCTCTGCATCAAGTTCTCTTCAGCAGAAAGAATATCAAGAACTTCATGGCATCTTAAATTCTAACAGATTTACTGTAGCATAAGTTTTTGTGAACTGGGGGCCATATTTTTAGATGCATGAAGCATTGATCTCAATTGGCCAATGAATAACATGCACAGACAGAATTTCTGCCAATGAACACTTTAGGAAGTCTTGTTTATGACTCTACCTCTAGTCCACAACTACTTATGCCATAATGCGAGCACAATCCTATGCATTTTTGACAGACGAGAGTCCTACAGCTCCCAGCATTCCCAGCCTGCCATGAGAAGTTTTTCTCAGAGTGGGAGGAGGTGTTTGAAAAAGCTGCACTGGTTGTTTTCTGCTTGACAAAGAATCTCTGGAGCTGTTCACTTATTGTAACAACAAAACACTGGTGAATTAAGCCACAACTTGCCACAGCATTAATTGTAGATTAATGGTGGGTAGTTTAACCCACAATTAACCTAAAATGTCTCAATTTGAACATCATGCAAGCAATCCCCAATTGTCGGGGGTTGAATATTCAAAATGGCCACAGAACATGCCCAGCACTCACTATGGCCAATTGTGGGTTCATTCTTAGCTATGTGCAAACTCAGTCATTGTGTGTGAAAATGTGGCAACCTAGGTCCAAGTTAGGCATGACATTTTTCATGGTGTTTGGTGTACTGCAGCCCCCAGACTCAGCCTTCCAAACATACCTAGTTTTATTTAAGCAAAGTCTTTCCACTGAGCCCTCTCAGGTCTCTGTCTCCTCAGCCCAGAGGCTGCAGGAGTTGTCTTCTTCTTGGGTTGTCTTAGAAAGCGCAGTGCACCCAGCCCAAATCCAGTACTTTCTTCTTATTTTCATGCTAGGGCATGAGGCTCTGAACAAGTTGAGACCAGGACACTTGAAAGTGAGTCTTCTCCCTTACCAACCTACCTGGGCACTGAGACCGTCCGAAGACATTCTTCTGGTGGGTCCATGTTGAACCTTGGTCCAGCTGTGGTCCACCAGGAGAAGAACCTTCAGTGTGGCATCCCTATTTCTATGGCGATCCCTGCCTCAGTGGGTCAGGCAAGCATGACCTACTAAAGGCAATCTCATTCCAGGAAGACTTTTCTTGCTGACCAGTCATGGTCTTACCATTATTTGTTTTAAACATTTCAATGTATAGTGTTTAGTTTTTTATTTGTTTTAAGCTTATTCTCCTCACTCCTATGCAAAACTAGCAAGTTTTAGCCCGTCCCCATCACACACCCTGGAGACTAACAGTGCAGAATTTTGATGTATTCCTGTGCATCCATTTATATCCAAGCATATGGAAACCTCTGTGAAATGCACTGCAATAGAAGGAAGGGACTTGACCAATACTCTGAGTCATTCTGAATTTCATCTGAGATGCTATTTGATTTTAAGATGTCTGCAGGACAATGAACAAAATCGAGTTCATGAATTTGCTATGCTTTTAAATATACACCAGGGGGCACCATGCGACCACATATGTAACACTTTTGCCCATGCAGCTTACCCCCCCCCCCTTTTTTTTTTTTTTTTTTGCTCCTATTTCTAGATGCAGTATGCAGCTATTTTAAAAGATGGGATTTTTCCATTTGAGCCAGTGCACAAACTCAAATGCAGGCATATTGCAATGGCTTTTTTAAAAATAAAAGGCTACATATTTTTATGTGACAAAACAGAGAGAAAATAAGTTCTCTTCTTAGAATCATGGCAGTCAATCATATCAGTAATGTTATCTAACAGCAGTTTCTTTTGTGCACAACTTCCTCTATGTTAGGCCAGAAAGCCTCATGAGTTAAAAACGAGTTCAGCTCTCCTCCCTTAAGACTGAAACTGGCAAGCATTTCCATTTGGCTATTTTGCTTCCCCTTTTTCTACAAATCTGGCCATTATTTCCCTCCCACTTGCAATATTTTTAGATCTCCATTCCAAGCCTGATGGGCTGATTTAGCACTATTGCTAGAATTCTGCTGCTGCTGCTGGATGAAAAACCCAAGCAAACAGTCTATTTCATCTTTCCTTCACAATGTTGGCCTGTAGCTTTAAAGCAACCTTTGTTTGTACACCCAAAAAGAGCCAGAATCACACTGCCATGAGAGCCCAGGAAAGCAACAATGGAAAGAGGGGAGGAGAGAGAAGAACTGAGAAAAGTGATATGATGAGAAATGTCATTAGAGCAGCAAGCTGGCACAATCTGGGCACGGCAGGCAGAGGCACATTCCGATCTGCATCCCCTGATGTCCCAAAGGCCATGAGTTACAGCAGTATCTGTGTCAATAAGCTGCTTTCTGGGGTTTTCTCAGACTCCAGCATCACATCAAAACACTGGGGAGGGCCAGGATGCAGAGCTGACCCATGGTACTTGGGGAGGTATCCAGATTTGTGCTGAATCAACTCACAGGTGGAATGGTGTCTCCCTACCCCTTCCTTCTGACAGCACCTCTTCCGCCTCCAGAAAATGCTTCACAGAGAGTCCGAAGGCCTGCTAAACAGAAGGGGCTGTAGTGTGGGGTGGGGGGCAAGAAGTGAACATAAGGGCCTTCTGCACCTGGAGACCTTCCTCCTTTGGAAAACTACTGAAGCTTACCCACTGCTTCATGAAGTTGTTTCAGAGGCAAACTACTGTCCTATTTCAGCTTTAAGCTTTTACTACCAGTAACCAAGCCTTGAGAGAAGCATTTCAGCCTTTCAGAATGAAGAAAGCACACACAAAAGCTAGAAGCCTCCACACAACAGACAGAAAGGTGTGGGGCTATTGTGCACTTTGCATTTTGTCTGGGGATGACAGAAGTGGCTTCCTCAAGCCCTTTCATTGGCGAAAAGCACCAACATATTAATGGATCGGAAAGAGCGATGAGCACCTTGTGTAGGCTAAAGAAGAAAAGATCGATCTAGGACAGATTTGATTATCCAGCACAGCTTCAACAGGGACACACATCTCAAAAGATTTGGTAAGCACATATGGAGACTTTTGCCTAAAAAATGAGCTGAGGAATCTGAAATTTGTTGTTCTTACTCAGACTCATTTGTGTATATTTCACCTGGTGGTATGATGATTTCTTTGTATCACCGTGTTTTGATTTCCTTTCATCATATCCCTGCCCAGTACCCCTTTCTCTTTTCCTCTTCTCCACCTCAGCTTTTATAAAGGCATTGGAATACTTATGTTAATAAGTACTGTGAAAGATGTTTACTAACTTAACATGTATTCAGTCAAAGCAATGCATGATTTTAAAAAAAATCACATACAAATGGAAGAAAGAAAATCTGTGTATTAGACTGTGTCCTTTTCAATCTTTGCTTCTGTTGTTTTAAGAAATCACTTCTTGGCATGTCCTCTCTTTACTCAGGTTATTCTTCCCAACTGCTTTGTAAAGGGTCCAGTCCTATGCATGCTGGCATCCGGGAAGTTGTGGAGCTTTTTTCTGCCTAAACATGGATAGTCTTTGTTGTTTAATCATTCTTTGATGCATGATAACAAGATCTACTGGCAACAGTGCATGCACTGAAATAGGAGAGATGCTACTATTATTGAACTCCCCGCAAACATTCCAACTGTGGTTCCCTTTACCTCTCCTTCGCAAGCATGGTCTGGATCAAGTTCTCCAGAAAAACAAAATTGTCTTATTGTCACTTAAAGGGTTTCCTTATTTTTGATCTATGAAAGGGAAAATAAATATTTGCATTTTGTATAGAGGTTGGATGCGGGGGATTAAGAGAAGACAGTAACTTTACTGCGGTTTCAGTCAAGTCAGAGAGGTTTATTTACCCAAACATACACTAAGGTCTTTGGGCTGATTGAGAATTTAAGTCCTCATCTTACAGAACTGCTGCTTTTGATCCACTGGGCCATCTTGTCTAGGATACAACAGCTAGTCAGGGTGGTGTGATACTAGTCTATGTCCTGTAGGTGGGCTCTGTGTGCGTGTTAGTGAGTGCACACACAGCAAATGGATTAATACCCAAAAGGAAACAGAAAGAAACCATGGACTGTAAAAAGAAAAACAGAGAGAAAATAGGAAAGAGAAGTCAGCTAACTGACCTCCCTTTTTGTTGTAGGCATCACGATTCTGAGAAATAAGAAGTGTGCAGAGATTTTCCTGCCCACCCCAGACTTTTCTGAAAGGCTGATGTTGCATCAAGTTCAAAATACAGTAAGCAAATCCTGGACTCAGCCATTAATTACACGCCAGACATTCTATATCATCAAGAAAAAACCCTTGGGAGAAATTAAGAGTTTTACAACCAACTGGTATCCCTACAGAACTGCTGTGTCAAGCACTTGGCCAGGTGAGCTGCCCAAGCAACAGCCAGCCAGCTGCAAACCTTTGGCTCCCACTGCTCTGTTCAAGCCCAGGGCTACCGGTTCCAGTTCGCAGTGCACTGATGCTCTTATTTATTCAGTTTCTGCCGAAAGGTTCACTGGGTGGCTCATAACGAATGTAAAGAATTTACAGTCTGGCACACTGTGGTAGAACCACAAGGGGCCATTTGGACATGGGAAAGCAGATTTCAGGTGCAAACAGATAGTTTGGCATTAGACTTTGCTTTGGCAGAAAGAAATATGATGACAACCTGGATTTCACCTAAACAGTCTGATGTTCTGCCATGTTTCCCAGTTGTAAATGTATATGGGAAAGGTGACCACTATCTAGCCTTTAGTCCATATTATGTAGAACTGCAATCTCCAGATCAAGGCTTGTGCCAGGGGTTTGAACCACTGGGTCTCTGCCAAGTCCACATCTCAGCAAGGAACCTGCTGTCACCCCATGGAGCCCTTTGGTTCTCCTTCACTTCCTCCTTCCTGTTGCTGCTTTGCCTGCTCACCTGCCCTCTCCAGACAAATGAGGAGTGAGAAGAAGCAGAAAGAGAACCAACCACCCCTCTGAACAAAGCTACACTTCATATCCTGCGGTGCTGCTGAGGCCAGAACGTACCTTCTTCACCTAATTTCAGGAAGGTGCCTCCACTCCTCAATTCTATCTAGGTCTCAATTGAGGGAGGATCCTTACAGACTTTGAGCTTTTTTTCAGGTGTGGGGAGCAAGTATCCCTCCTGATGCCAGTAGACTAGAATTCCCATCAACCCTCACCATTTGCTAGGTTGATTAGGGCTGATGGGAGTTGCAGTCCAACAGCAGCTGGCATGCTAGACATTCCCCACCCTGGGCTAAGAAGGGGGATGCTGCTATGACTGAACTCTCCCATCTGTGGTTTCCTTTACCTCTCTTTCCCTTGCACGGATAAGGAACCCATCTTTATCTCTGCACCCCAGAGTGGTGGGGGAAGCTGACAGGGAAGAAAGGAGTAACCATTCAATGAATGTAGCACTCCATGATAGGGAAGAGGGATGCTACAGTTGAAGTATGGCTATCATTATTCAAACAGGGTCATTTCATTGTTGAGTGGGGGATGAATATATTCACTTTCCTGACCCAGCTAATCACTTTGTGCTCATTTTAATCAAACCTATCTAATTGCACCAAAAAGAGACACGCTACCCCAACAGCACCACTTTACATGGGCAGCCTTCTTGCATGGAACCATACGTGGTCCTGATGCTTTGCAACTAAGGCACCACAAAAGTAACTTACAAACCAGCTCAGCTTTGTTCTAATGAAAATCAATCAGGATTAAAGTGTACAGGGAATCACTTGAGTTTCATTGATTCCAATGGGAACCAGGGGCAACTAACTTTCTCTGGGCTGCAATCATTCTCTTAAGTGACTGCATCAGGAAGGACTGTAGCTCAGTGGTAGAATGCATACTTTGCATGCTAAAAGCTCCAAGCTTAGCTCCTGGCACCTCTGGGGAGGCTGGGAGAGAGCTTTGTTCAAACTCTGGAAAGCTGGTGCCAGTCAGTGGGGGAAACACAAAGCTACAAGGAGCAAGGATGCAACTTTGTATAATGACAAGCTTATTTTTTAAGACTCTTAGGGCAAAATTCAGCGGGGAAACCCATAACCCTCTGATCTAGGATTATGGGTATATTATTCAGGCCAGGAGGATAGCAGAGGCTCTGATTAGCTTCCTGCTCTGCAAAAGCAACTAGACAGCCAGTCTTGGCCATCTAACTGTGGTGCTTCAGAGCAGAAGGAGAAGCAGCTCAGACAGTGCTCCTTGGCAGCACCAGTCCCCTCCCCACCAAGAATGCCCCCCTCCCCAACCCTTTCTGCATGTCAAGAGCAGAGTCAGCTGGAGCTGGGGGTCAGACTAGATGGCCGAGGAGGCCCTTCTGACTCGCTCAGCTTCTATGTTTCTATGTCTCTCTTATAACTTGGGAGAAGCATCCAGTGTAGTTCTTTCCAGACTGGCTTTGGGTGTAGATCCCCAGCTGTGAGGTCTGAGCTAGGAACCCGACATTCCTATGGTCCTCAAGATGCTGTCCAGGGACAATAGATTGCTGTGTTAAGTCTGCAATCCTATGCACACTTTCCTAGGAGCCCTTCAAGTACAGTAGACTTGCTCCTGAGTCGGTACATAGAGCTGTTTGCTGCATGACTCTGGAAATTTAATATTCTTCATTAGAGGCAAAGGAAAGTCAGTGCAGTAGGCTTTGGAGAGGGCTGCAATTTTATGTTCCCAAACAGATGACCTTGTACTGCTTAGTGGCTAATAAGGGGAGACTTGAAGGAACTGTATGGTGTGGAGAAAATGGAGAGGGAGACTTCTTCCTCCCTTTTCCCTTAATACTAGGACATGGTGTCATCCCATAAAGCTGATTAGTGGGAGATTCAGGACAGATAAAAGGAAGCATGTCTTCAAACAATGTGTAGTTAAACTGTGGAATTCACTACCACAAGAAGTAGTGATGTCTACCAATTTAGCCAAATTTATGGAGGGGAAAGTTATCCTCCTAGCTCATAGTCCTCGCAGCAATTTGCATCTGCTTGTATCAAAGCCTGTATGTCCCCCACCTGTCCCACTTGCTGGTGAACATCAGCAGGGTAGTGCTGTTGCATTCGCAGCCTGTTTGCTTCCCATGGGCAGCTGGTTGGTCACTGCGTGAACAGAATGCTGGACTAGATGGACCCCTGCTCCTCCCAGTCCAGCTGTTCGTACATCCTCCTAGCTACTGTGCCTCTTGTACAGAGAAAGATGCATACAGCACTGAAATTAATAGGAGGGGTCAGCCTTTTTTTAAGGAGAAAGACCAAAAAGGCAACACCATGACAGAGTCATTAAATCAGTGTTCTGTTGTGGAACATCTGCTAGAGCTGAGCTTTTAAGTATGCCATTTTTAAAATAGTTTCCTTATACTGAACTCCCAGGGCTTAGCTAACTCTGCCTAACGTTATTGGAGAAAGTTGAGCAATAACTTTGTGGAAGTTGCTTTCCCATGACAGCCACAATAAATAATATTAAAAATGTCAAGACCTGATGGATGACAAATAAGGCTGCTTTGAAATCTCCATCTTTTGGAGTCTTCGAAATATTAATCAGATTTGCTTCATCTCAGAAATACTCTAAGATGTCCAATTAAATCCGTAGGAAGCCTACATCCACCAAACAGGACAGCATTTTCCTGAATCTTTTGCTAGATGATATCAGGGCCTTTGTCTACAGCACGGAATGATTGTATGATTTTTATTGGAGGAGGCTCAAGAGCACCCTCAAAATCTTGCCTAGATGTATAAGCAAACAAGATTGTATCCAGTCACTTTGCTCTATGTCTAAAATAAGGAATGTGGGGCTCAAGCCCGCCTTGCAAATAGAGCATTCTAAAATAGCTGATTCTTCTTGGTAGTTCTCCAAACTTTACAGCAATGCCAACAGCAGCCAGAGCTAGTGAGAACTCCATCCTGTCATGTTCTCACAGTACCAGCTCCAGTGAGGAACGTGGCCACGGTAATACTCCAGCTTCAGTAACCCCACTCCATCCAGCAAGTGTGTCCAGCATCGGTGCCTTTTCATACCTTACAGTTGGGGGAGGGAGAGAAAATTTTACAACAATGTTTCTTTCCCCTCTTGCTGGTCATGAAAAGATGGCAGCATTTGGATGGTGCAGCTGAGAAGCCAGATAATGTCTTGTTTAGTTGATGACTTGGCAGCCATTGTAAGAGTTGGTTTGTGCCTGTTTTTAGGGTGTCACACATGACCCTATGTATGCTTACTCGGAAGTCTGTCCCAAAATGTCCCATTGCCATTGGCTACTACCAGAAGTACTGCTGATGTGATTGAATTGCTGTGATGGGAACAGCAATTCAATGCAGTCCAATTGTATGGCCAGAGCTTAGTTGGACCTGCATGGCAAAGGTAAGGGAACGAATTAGATACACAGATTTCATTGGGATAATAAATTGAACACAGTGTTATTGATTTTTGCTTGAAAGGCTTGGCAGCAGCACAGAGCACAGATCCCCTCATTGATTGGCCAGTCTGTGGCACAATTTCTTCCTGGCTCACATACCAGGAGCATTTGTGGGGATGGCTCGGCCACAGGCACTCCACCTCACCAGCCCATTCCGCCATCCCAGAGATGGCTAGCTCACTGCCCCAGTGCAAGACTAGTCTTGGTACCCTGTGCCTGAGATCCTTCATGGAAATCCCCATCATGAGCTAACAGTGAGCACAACCCTCCCTCCCCAGTGAGCAGGGATGAGGGGAGAGAATAATTTTCTGGGTCATCTCAGGCAGCAAAATGTCTTGGGTTGACCTGCTTATCTACACTTGTTAGAAAGTCGCCTTTTTAGACACGTGTGCTTCATCTGTATTCATTCCTATAAATAACTGCAAACTTTTATTTTTTAAAAAAGAACAACAAGTGGGAGGAATTGCCTAGCAAATTTGGCATCAAGGCCAGGTTGGAAGTTGAATCATATAATCTTCCATAATCCTGATCAAGGACATGATGGGGGCAGAGAAATCAGCTCCCTTCACTGCTTGCAGGCGCAATTATGTGCTTATCCTTGATATGGCTTGCACTGACAATGAGGTGTCCACCAGCTGCACTTGAGCTGTGGCCTGGCCTGCTCTAACACATGCAGCCTTCCAGACAACCAGGACGCTACCCTGGCTCCACAGCAAGTGGCAGGAGGCTCAGGGGCAATTGTGCCACACATCCCAACTCACCTCTTGCCACTCCTTTGCTTCCCTTGGCTTGTTTCTCCTAGAGTCACCACTGGGTGGTAAGTTTTTGCCCAGCAGAACAGTAAAATTGGACACTGAGTGATTCAGTATTATCTCAGAGTTAAAGTTGACAAAACCACACTGAGTGAACTTCCTCAGCCCGAATTCCAGCTGGCTGTTGACTAGCATGCAGTGGGCTGATATTTTGCTGTCTGTGCTTCTAATGGCAAGAGAGACAAGTGCCAACGTCAGCTTTTCCAGTGCTGTCAGCAGTTCTGGAGGCTAGCGATTGTCTGATTTCATCAAGTCCTCATAGCCTGGAAGAGGCTTGGTTTCATTGTTAAAATCAGTTTCTAGCTCTTATGGCTGCAGAGGAAGTTTGGATGCCATGGCCTGGAGCCAAACTTTTGCCTCCTTTGAAAGGAAGGGCTCCTTGCGTCTGTGGAAGGCATTTGATTCAGTGGAGGAACCCTGCAGATGGCACCAAAAAGAGTTGTGGGCCTTCAGCAGGTGCCCCCTAACAAGAGACTCTCCAAGTTGCACCCTCTTCCTTAGTACTGCAAACTGCTTGTTCATCCACCTCTTGTTCTGGCCCAGAAAATGGAAGCAGTGAGGAGGAGGAGACTGTGCCTCCATTCTCACTGGCTCTCTACCTGTCAGGCAGGGAAATGATAGAAATAATGAGAAAGAGTTGCTGGTAGCAGCGCTGATGAGAACGCTGTTTTGCCCAAGGACCCTCAAAACAAACTGGAGCCAGAACTGCCCTACACGTGCTACACACCCAGTTTTTCCCAGAGCTTTAAGGGTCCTCTGAAACATGGCAGCTGCCACAGGACTGCAGCAGGAAAAGAAGGGGAAATCAGGAAACATGGTGTCCCCCTTCTTTTCTGCTCAGGAGTACCCTGAGCAAAATTCAGTTCAGGAAATAGTAGTGGAAACTCAACTCTGAAAGGGTGTTCCCCTGTACGGTCACAAGGCTGCAGCTTCCAGAACTATGATGGGCATTAAAGCCCCGTCACCTTTACAAAAGACTTACTCCTGGTGGAGAAGGAAGTTGCTAAACCTGATTTCTTGATATGGATCAGCAACAACTGCATACAGTTTTGGACTTTCTTGGAGAGGGGCACAGCTATGGGAACTGCCATGATGAGCACTGCAATTCAGAATGTACCTAGGTGTCCTCTCCCCTGACATATGATGATCGCTTGCTTTTTATCAGTACCCTCTGCAGACTTTTGTTCTTTAACAAAAAGAACAGTGAGGAGTTCTGCAATATTCTGGAGAGATTCATTTCTAGCCTATTACCATCTACTGGACTTCTTCATATGATAACTTCTGGGAAAACAAGCCTACTTCAGTACATGGAGTTTTGGATCTAGATGTTCACTTGCTGATATGAGTTGTGCCATTATTTCTCAGCTTAACCTATTTTATAAGGCTGTTGTTAAGATGTGCTCATTCACTCTATCCTGGGATCCTTTAAAAGGGAAGGATGAATAAAGAAGTATTTGCAGAGTGTGGGCAACAATCGAGTTTGCATGGTGCATTGAAATAGGTCTTCACTATATTGGACATGCAGAAATCTGACCTTTGCAGTGTTTGAAAATCTGGAAGTTCAAAGAGAACGACAAAGGAAATGGTTATTCTTACCTATTCTCTCTCATCTGATGCTCCCAGGATTATGCATGACTATGGTGAGGGGACTTCCACTCCTCTATTCCTTTATTACCTACCATACAGGGTTATCATTCTTTCTGCTTCACTCTCTATCTTATTGTATTGCACTAGGCAGGTGGCTGTTTTTAGAACTTTCCAGTACACTGATAAAGCTGGCCTGGAAAGCAGCAAAGTGTCATTTTTCTCAGCACCTGCACAAACCAAATGATGCCATGCAATATACAGGTCACTTACCAATTTACAGGTTTTCTTTCAAAGGGCTTCACATTTGAAAGTGTTCTTGAACAAGTTGCAAAGGCTGTTCCACTTTGTATCCCACATGAGATTAGGAGGGTCTCCTTCTCCCAAACTAAGTTAACCTTTAGCATCTCTTCTTCTAGAAATTAAGCACAGCTAACACTGTATTCATCTAACACATCTCTAAAATATTTTTGGTGTCCAGGAACTAGGAATCTTTGTCATAGAACTTGTAAACTCATGGAATTGATTTTTCTTATATGGAATTCTATTGCTTTTAAGTTGCATTTATACTAGCTTACATATATTGTATGTTACTTTGTCACTGAAAACCAAGTTCTAAGTAACTAGATCAGGGTGGGAAATTGTAGATCAAACCATCTGAAGGGGCACAACCCCCATCATCCCCTGCTATAGGTTATGTTGGCTGCCTAAGGTAACCATGTGTGAATCACCAAAAAGGGGGAAGTGAACCACCAAAGCAGAAAAAATGCACACCATGTATATATGCTAATTTATATGTAGATGCAAATAATAAATGCAGAGATATGGAAAACTAGACTGGGTGATCTGCTGCCCTGGTGCTCACTGTTGATCAGCAACACTTCTTATGGTCCTTGAGTTTTAAATCAGACATGGAAGGGGCAACCCCTCAAGCAGAACACACCATCAGACAGAGGGCAGTCCTCTGGCAGACCTTCAAACAATTGGCTAGGAGGTTGTGTGCCAAAACCTTGGAAGGGACACAAATTGCCTACCCTTAACCTCAATAAAAGAAGAAATGAGCTTCTGAATATGATCAAAGGTTAGCATGGGATGCATTCTCATGAAAAGATTTGGTATAAATACTTGAGTGCACCATCTTCCCCCTGCAAGTGCCACATGGTATCATGAAGGTGGGCATCGTTCACAGAAGACACAGAGGTAGCAACATTCCACAGCCCATGAAACAATCCCAACAACTGGCTTGCGCAGGACTTCTCAGATGGCCATTTTAGCCTTCCCACAGAACCACTTCACAGTACAATGCAGGGCACTCATGGCTGGGCACTGGTGAATCAGAGAGAGAGCCATGCCTAACTGGCTCCAATTTCCTGACCAGCAGCAGCCTTAGGGAGCACCTCCGGTGCCATCTATCATCATATGGTTCTACACACAGTTGGGAGAGAGTGTAGTTTTCCCATGACCCCATGGCAGGCATGGTGAGGCACTTGCTAAGGACCTCTACTCAGCGGGGGGCCCACTGACAAGCTCCCTGATGTTGCTCCTCCTCTTCACCATTGTAATGGTGTACTTGCTCACCTGCCTCTCACTCTGGCCCACACAATAGAGAGGGTGAGAAAGGACAGATGCTATGACTTCCTTGCTCACTGGCTCTGCCCATTAAGTGAAGAAGTGTTAATCAAGATGAGATAGAGGAGGACAAGCAAAATCAGCTAGTGATCATGGCACTGAGAAGGCAGATTTACTGGGGGGGAGGGGGAGCTTGTTGTGAGTGTCTCACTCAGAAACCTGGACTTGGTACTGGTTACTCTACTTCATTTCCTTGATTAACTAGTCATTCCACACGTCACTGTCCATTTCCTTAAATAAATAGAAAAGGAAGCTTATGATGTAGTTTGTTATGCATTTTACTGAACACAAGGAATACAGAACCACTTTCAAACTGAATATGACTGTAAAATTATTCCAAGTCTAAATTGTTTTAAGATTCAGCCCTTAGGACTTCCTAGTTAGGAACAGTAGAACAGCAACCAAAATGGAGCTTTTATGTAGCTGTATTCTCCCTTTACTGAGCTTCATTTTTTATCATGCTCCACTTATCATTTCTCTTTTTCTATTGACATTTTAAATATTAACCATCTAAAAAGAAAAAAAGGAAAGTGCAGTTACTAAACTTGAATTTCATAGCCATTTAGAGTTCAGTATGATTTCTATAATGTTCCCATTGTAAACGTTTCAATGTCAAATGCCTATGCAACTATAAATTAAATAATGGATTCCACTTTAGAAAAATCATGTATTCTATTTTACCTGGGCTTTTAAAACACATAAGCAACATTTTATTATACTGAATGTAGCATCAATAAACACAAATATTGTATTGTATGAAAATGGTATTATGATGGGAACAGAAGAGCAAGCAGGGGTTTCTAGTTCAGAGACAGGGCCTACTAGCCAACCAATTAATTGAAGCACCTTTCCTTCAATATGAAGCACTGCAGAAACCTATTGGAAATAGTGCCACTCCATTTCTCTAGGATGCTGGGAGGACACAGTGTAAACGATGATAAAGCATTTGGTTCATTACTAGTGACAGAGTTTCTGTCCACCCCCAGATCCATCACACGCACCTCATTCTTACACACCTGTCAAGAACTCATCATATCCTTTGCCTGCTCCTCCATATTTACATGCAAATGCATCTGTGCTCACAACCCTCATTCCTCCAGCACCACCACCTTAAGCCAGCCAAGCCCTAATTTTACAGACAGAAGCCCACCACTTGAAGGATAGTCTTCCATTTGAAGTTTAAAGATACAGAATGACAAGAAGGGAGCTTGAAGTTACCCATTAACACTAAGCACAGTGTACCCCCATAGCTATTTTTGCAACTCACGCTGGGAAGGTTTACACGACATGCCAAGCCACTATGATTTTTAATGTACGATGGTCTGTTGTGTCATCTGAACCCTGTCATGGTATTTCAACATAATATGTTTGATTTTTAGAAACTACATCAAAAGCAGCCTGTTCTATGGTTTCCACGCCTCCATGGTTTCTTTGTTCAAACCTGGCATCGTGGTTTCCACAATCCTGCCAGAATCCCCTGGGAAGAGTGGCAGCTGCTGCAAAAACTGCTCCAGCTATCCAGCATGGGATTGAATTTCAGGCATAGTGGCTGGTGAGATATATGCCTGATGGGATACAAAGCAACAGCAGGGGAACTGAGGTAGGAGGGTGGAAACCACAGTAGTGTAGAGACCACTGAATTGTCTGTCAGGTACATCCAGGAGAAAAGGCACACACCATGGAAACCACAAAGGGTTGCTCATCATAACATGTGATATGTTGTCCTGTTGCCGATTCTAAACTTGTGGCAACAAAAACAACAACAAAATCAGTGATTTTGTAGGAGAACAAGATCCACAAGGAGCACAAACCTTCTTTTCAAGCAAAAGAGAACTTTTAAAACATGATCATGCTAGGAAATGAGGTGCATTCTTGCTACATGTCCTGTTTCTGAAAAAAATGCTAGTATTTTTGCCACCAGCTGCTGCACATTTGGTGACATTGTAGAAGCAACACAGTCTTTAGTGTGACCAGGAAAGGGGAAGCAATACACCCCTTGAATCATGGAGGTTGCCCGCCCTTGAGCCCATAAACAACATACTAAGCAAAGACAGAAGTTACCTTGGCATAGCTTTCCCCACTATAGAGAGATGTTTAAGTTATACAAGCTGTCAAGAAATCTGAATCTGACACATCTGATATTTTACACCTTCCATGCAGCGGTTGGAATAACAGTGTGCATGAGGCAATCCTTCCAGTCACATCTAAGCCAACATCACCTTTCAGATACACTAGGAAAGTCTTCAACACATTCTGGCCAAAGTTCCTCTTCTTAAGGTAAATTCTGGAACTGACTGTATTTGTCTTTCAGCATCTTCTGTATATGTGGAGATGTAGTACACACATGGTAGGCTATTTGTCAGAACAGCCCACTCTAAACCAGGGGCCTGTGGGTCAAATTTGGCAACTTGTCCATGACAAAATGGCTGAGCACAAGGCAGAGTTGGGGGCCGAGCCCCACCATGCTAAATCACTCCTTTGAATCCACAATTTTCAGAGCCACCAGAAACTTCTCAGAGAGCCAATTCATTTCTGCTACCATTGCTCTGCTAGCCTACTCTTC
The DNA here is from genome assembly GCF_004798865.1 of Varanus komodoensis. NCBI lineage: Eukaryota > Metazoa > Chordata > Lepidosauria > Squamata > Varanidae > Varanus > Varanus komodoensis. The sequence continues at coordinate 1,403,615 of NW_025336321.1, forward strand.
TACCATCTCATTTCCCCCCTTTACTCAAGAACTTAGGTCCATTGCTGCATTCATTCCCTTCCTCTCATTCACACTTGGTAAGAACATCCAAGTGCTGAGGAATTCATGGGACCTGAAGATGGCAACAGCTCCGGATGCTTTCACTTCCCGCTTCAAGTGATTCCGTATGAAAATGCATTTGTTCTCATAAGTGAGAGGGGCAGTGGAGGCCAAGAATGGTGTCCAAGAATGCTCTGCTGCCTGCTCTTTCTCTATACCACAGTACAAGGTTCCTTTACTCCCATACCAGGAAATGCCTACCACTTTTGAGAAAAAATTTAAAGATACAGCGCCCATTTAAACAAGGACTACAATTTTTGCAAACAGTGTAGAAGTTACATGAAGCATGTCTGACTGTAGAACAGAGTTGGGGCCTTCCACCCTGGTCAAAAGCTGGAGCCTTCCTATGGCACTTGATATTTGGCTGAGGTGAGTTGTAGCCTGGCCCCTGCACAAAATCCCACACGGGTTGCTATAGCAGGAACAAAGCTGAGAACAGCCTAACAGCCATCCTCAATCAAGACAAATTGTGCTCAGCATGATTAAACATAAGGGGATTATATTATAGTTAGGCAAGACAATGATGAACACTACTTCTCTTAGTGTACAATGACCATGTCATCTAACTTAATTAATCACAATCTTGCACAAACACAGTAAGTCTTGTAACATAGACAAGGGTTAGATGAATGAGCCTCTGTTAGGCCTTGTGCTTCATTGGGCTCTTGAGCCCTAATCCAACCATATTTAAGCAGCAATTTTAAACCAATGAATCCTAATGAACATACACACAGTCTCAAGTATATACAAGGCAGGTGCCCAGAATCTCAACCTGATGCCCCCAGGACATCATATCAGGTTCAGGATCCTTTCCCCCCTCTTCAAGCAGTGCTACATGTTGCTATTTTGATCCAAGACAAAAAAGCAAGAATTGGCTTTTATTTTTACTGGATGACTGAAGCTTTCAAGTGTTTCCAACTTTCATAGGCAGAATTATGGAGGACTGCGGAAGAGCACCAAAGCATTCAACAAAGATTGGTGAAACAAAGATATATCACTGACTTTCCTTCAGCTTCTTCCTCAGGCCAGGGGAGGAATGGTAGGCTGTCTCATTTAGTGTTGCTTAGTGCAGATGTCAATGCCTAATGTGTACCTATAACTTTAGTTATTATCAATATAAAAGGCCAGAATAAACGCCCTAAAATTTGTGAGGTTCTTAATTTTTTTTCTTCTTGCATACAGCAAATCCAAAAGCAATCCTTGCTGCAAATTTAGTATTTCCAGCCACTCATTTAAGACATGCATTAACTAGATTTGCATAAGACAATAATCCACCTGGGCTTTTTCTGCCAGGGGTGCTTATTTTTAGGTTATAAAACATTTTGACAAGCCACGGTTTGTCCTAAGGTGGTTTTATTCACAATGACTTGGTACACCATCCACACCCTTGGTGATATCCTCATTATGGATGAAAGAGGTGAGCAGGCCACTGGACAGGAGAGGCAAAGCCTTTACTGTTCTTGCCATATTTTCCTGGGCACCTTCCAATGGTAGCTGCCCCACTATTGCCCAAGCGGCACTCAGGCACAGCCCTCTCTTTTTGCCCTGCCTGCTATGATCATAAGCCATCTCTGGGTTAACACAGTATTTTTCCTTTACTCTTTCTTCCCCTGGAGATTATTTCCACAGCTTGACAGCTAGCTTACCAGTGTTTTAGCAGTTTTGGACAGTCCCTTCAAAGTGCCCAAGCAGCATGGTCGTGGCATTTTGTTTTAGCTTGGCAGCTGCCAAAATGTAAGCTGTCAAGCCATGCCAAATCAAAGCTGCAGGTGATTTCTGCTTACAAAAATTTGGTGGGATTTATACTCCCTTCACAGTATGATTCCCTTCTTTCTTTTGGACTTTATTGCTCCAAGGGTGCTCTTACTTTACCACCTGCTCCTAAGACTGGAAGTGTTTGGGAACCTGAAAGAATGTGAGCTACCCCTTTTAGCAGGAACCAGAGTTTTGACAGCTTTGTGTCGGGGTTGGGGCAGGGCGGAGAGATGGACAGGACTGCCCATAGTTTGTCACAGGGATGCCTGTATGTGACCACAAGGAGCTCATGATCAGCAAGGGCTTCTAACTTCCAATCGTTTAACAGTTTTAACAAAAGAACATGAAGAGAAAAGGACTTTCCCACTCTAAATAATGCCATTGAAATGAGGAATGCTAGGTGGAGGGAAGGGGATAAAAGCATGTTTGTAGAACTGAGAGGAGTTTTTTTCTGGTATGTAAAACAAATTCCTGGACTGAACATGTGTTCAGGGGTACCCTATTCCTGAACTAATGTATGCCTGCCCTCTAAGCCACTCTTTTTCTTTCAGGTCTTGTTGGGGGATCTGGTGGTTCCAGACAAAGTAGAACCTGTAAGTCTGAAGTCTGCCCACACCTGTTTCATCCTGTATGATCATGTACTGTCTCTTCAACAATGTTGCTAATAAATGCCTAAAGGAAATAGTACACAAAGCATGCGCTTTCTAGTTTTGAGGCATAATTTACCATTCACTTGTGCTTTGCACAAAGCCAACCAGAACAAATGCACTTTTGCCCTATGGCCAGACATGTCCTTAGAAAATAAAATCATTGCAGCTATGAATGTTAAATACCATCTAAGAATACACTCTTTAAGAAAGATCCTCATTACGGAAACTCTCTTATGCTTCAGCATTTGGACCCAAGGTTGTTGCTCTTTTTCAGCTGGATGCAGATTTGTTTCTGCTAGTTAGAACTTCCTCTAATGATTGTGCGCTTTTGAGATCTCCTCTGGAACTTGAGTAGGAAGAACAGCCCTGATCAGTTGCAAAACCTGTTCCAAGTCAGCAAAACAGTTGCATTTATATTAGCTCTTGTGATGTTTTACACACTCCCAAAGCTGTCCCAACCCCTTTGAGATTTGTATGTTCAATTTATCTTTTCTTTTGTATAGATTTCACATAGAACATCTTTGTTTTTCCTTATACTGCTCCTACTTATCTCTCTTCTGTGCACTATTGGGTAGTAAATTTAGTGTTTAGTTTACACAAGCATAGATACAATGAATCCTCAGTTAAGCACATTCAGGAGTGCTAAATTTTATACTTGAATTTGCCTCTGATCAAGAATAAGGAACAATTAATTGAGCCTTTAAGCTGCTCTCCCTTTCTCTTAACAAGAGAATGATTAGACAATATCTATACATCATTCTTTTAAAGGATATAATTCCTGCCCTCAGCTTCATGTGGGCTTCAGTGCACAAGCCATTTCAAAATAGCCCAGTTAAAGACCCTAAACATCTATTGGAATTTGGGTTTCTCCTGCATCAAGTGCTTGTAAAGTTAATCAGTTTGCCTCCATTTTGATTATTTGGTTTCAATCACACTTTGACCTGTTTTGCATGTGACATTCCTTGAGTTTTTGGTTGCCGTTATTTGTGAACCCAGAACCATGGGTTAACTATGAGCTGTTAACCACAAACAACCCAAAAAGCAAATCAATTGTTTGTTGTGTACTCTAGGTTGTTTAAACCATGGGTTGCTGTGACATGCAAAACCCAGAACTGTGGGTAGTTCGTGGATTTTTTTGCCACTGTTCAGAAGCAACAGGCAAGGCCGATTTTTTAAAACCCAGACTCTTTACACAGTCAGTACTGCAGTGGCAGTTGGGAGACAGGGAGGAAGCACACAAAGTGCAAGAGAAACAAACAGGCTAAGAACTGACAAAAGAAATCCTGGTTTGTTCAGTCATCTGCCAGACAAGCCCCAGACAGAGCAACAAACGCTATGCATAAACCATGGATGAAACATGGGTTAGCATTATGAACAACCCAGAGCATTAAATTATCCTTCAATGCAATTTTATCAGAAAGTTCTTGAGTGGTGCAGGTGAGGTCACCCATTGCACATGGATGCAAACCTTCAACTTACAGCATAGCAAGTAAGAGAGTTGGTAGTTAAGAGTTCTTTCAACAACTCATAAATTGGTCTTAGTTGAGTCACCATGCTTTCAGCCACAAATCCATTCCAACACCCCAGCCAGGAAAATAACAGTCTTTGTTACAAAGCCATTGCAAGGACACAGAAGTTAAGACTGCTAAACTGCATGTCTGAACATACACCTAGTGTTTATGCATTGACTCCCGATCCATGTGAGCTGAATTCAACAGACCAATTTTAAGCTCTAAAGGAGGGTTAAGGAACCAGTGGCCCACCAGATGTTATTTCCCTTCCATGTGCATCAGCCCCAACTGTCCTGGATAATCTCTAGGGATTTGGAAAGCAACAGGCTCCTCAGCCTTGCTTTACAGGTTCAACAGCTTGAGAAATGGGTAATACAAGGATATCTTTCTCAAGGTCCCCACCACCCTTAAAGGAAGGGAGGTTCATGGCAGCGTTTCAGTTGTGAATTTGGAACGCCCTCCCCAAGAGGAGTCCTTTGCATCAAGTTCAGTGTCCAACCATTTAATGCCAGGCAAATACCTTTTTGTTCATGCCCTGTATTGTTACCAGCCTTGCCTTCTTTCATTTTAAATAGCTATTGCTCCTACTGTGTGCTATATTGGTTTATAATTTTTTGTAAGCTGCTCTCTATGAACAACTTGGACCAAAACAAAACAGCATAAATATCCAACACAATACACAGAATTCCAAACTCAGTAGTAACAAAATGCACTTAATGAGTAAAAAATAAAGCATTCAGCAGCCTTCCCAACCTGGCAATCCAAAATTCACAGCCACCAAGTCCACATCAGGTATGGTCCAGGTTGGACAAAGCAGCCATACTGAGCAAACGCTACAGAACAGGTTCCAGTTCAGTGGATAGGAACTTGGACTTTCATTTGTAGCTATATTCAAAGCATGTCAAGCTTTTCCAGAGCGGTAGTTATGCTGACTCTTTTGAAATGCCCCACAGGAGGTAATTTTTGTAGCAAGGTATATTATAGTGTACACTTTCATGGCTTGGTGATGGGTCTGCTCAAGATTTTTGTCCATGCAAGTCCTTGCCCAACCTGGCACCTTCTAGATGTGTTGGACTCCAGTTCACAGAACCTCCAGCCAGTAAGAGTGGAGAAATCTTGCCCATAATTTGGCAGTCTTGTGGAAGCCCCACAAGTCTCTATTGCAGTTATAACCTTTTAATTTCAAAAGAACAAAAATATAGGAAACTGTCTTATATCACATTGACTCCTTGCTCCATCTAGCCTGGTATTGTCAAGACTGACAGGTGCTCTCCAGGGTTTCAGGCAGGAATTTTCCAAGCTGTACCTGGAGATGTCGTATCTCAAACCTGGGACTTTCTGTATGCGAAGTGGGTGCTTTACCACTGAGCTATGGCTCCTTCACACAGCTGGCAGCACATTTTTAGCACATCAGCACTTGCATCGATTGAACTTCATCGGCTTAATTCTGTTGAACTAAATGGGGTCAACTTGTTCTACAAAGAGCTCATAGTAAGAACATGGTTCTGTGTGAGCAAGCTGCCTTAGAATTGAGAGTATTTTCTACACTGCTTTGCAAATGTGCAAAGAGAGGTGGATGGTAAAGTTTGTTCTACATATTCTTGCTTTGCTTTGAACAATTTAAGTGGAAGACACCTGAAATTGCATGGCACATTGGCTCCCTGCTCCAAGCTCACTAGCCATATGCAATCACCACGAGCAATATAAAAATGTAGGATTCTTGTCCTTGCTTTAGCAATCTAATATCCAAACAGTTCTACTCCCTGATTCACTATGGCTGGAATATTGAGCTCAAGCAGTTACTCATCTTCCCCCTGCCCCCAGAATGCATATGTACGTGTATGTGCACACACTTTCAGTTCAGATCATTTTGGAACAATGTTTGAGTATCTCCAAAGCTATTATTATGCATGCTGAAATTAGCCCAACAAGGCCCGTGTTCACTTGTACACAAAGAACCAATTGTGTAAAGTACATTTACATCTAGTTTTAAAGAAAATATTGGCAGAGTGGGAAATAAAAGATCATGGAGAGGGGAAAAGTATGATGTTGGCATCATGGCTAAAATGGTCTCAGGGGAAGAAAAGAAAAGTCATAGAGCACTGACAGACTTGCTACTCTGGACAACCAGTTTCCATCTCTCTTATCCAAAATTTAAACACACAGATTCCCTACTTTATTTTTAAACATGTAACCCTATCATTCTGGACCAACTTAGCCCTCAAGCAATTTTTCAATTCAATGACAGTTTTTAAAAAAAGGGTCAAGCCACACATTAACAAATTTCAGTGAGAAGACCAGAGTTAGACTAAAAGTAAGGAATGAGTAATGAGAGTATACCCAAATACCTTAGGATATCAAATTTTAAATATTTAAACAAATTGGTCCTGAAAGATAAGCGCTAAACATTACAATATAAAAAGAGCAGAAATGGGGACAGATTTTAAGTATCACACACTGACTCAGACACCAAATGCACAGGCAAACCAAGTGTGTACTGACAAGTATGCTTGGGAAATGTGGCAGACTGTGAGTCACCACAGAGAAGGCCCTGTTTGTGATAAGTCATCTCATCCCTAAGACCACAGAACCTCATCTGAAGATGTAAATCCATCCATATAGGAGTTATAAGTTCTTCAGATACTTGCGTTTAGAACATTCAGGGGCTCATAGATAAAAACAGCCCGTTCACTATTGCATTGCAGAAGTGTGATTCTGTGTCACAAGTGATATGGAAAAGCAAAGTTTCCAAGCCCACACAGACTGATCCCCTGCCTTGACTGCACCACACCAGTTTCAAAATGACATGTTTTTCACACTTGAGATTTCAAACAGAATAGGAAACTGTCCACAGATTTCACAAATTCAGCCTTCAGCAGTCCCTAGCCAATGCTAATTTCTTGATGTATTATGCATAACGCTACATTCCTAAGGTCTTGCTATTAGCCATTCATATTATTTACCTCATTTTGATACTTTGAACAAAAGGATAGTAACAGTGCAAGCCTTTGCAAGTCTACCCAGAAGTCTTGAGTCTAGTAAGGTTTACTTGTGAGTAAATGTGCATAGGAATGGAGCCTAAATTATTTAGGTCCTATCAGGTGCTAACATGCTCCTGCCTTCCTCCAAATAAGGCTACTCTTGTTGGCACCAGCTGGGGTGTTCTTAATAGCGTAAGAGGAACAGTGGAGGCAAATCAAAAGTATTTAATAGCAAGTGATTTGTCTGGCACTGTACAAGGTCCCTTCCATACTAGCACAGTAGTAAGCTGCCACATTTATCCACAGATAGCAATTCATGTTACATTCCAATTTCCCAGCTGTTAAGGAAATTTACCATCTGATTATGACCCTAAGTAGCTATTTCCTGCACATATTGCTAATGCCCTACATGTCCATGTACTGCAGCTTAATCCAGATGTTCAAGACATCTGGGTGTTACATTCCTCTTATATCAGGGGTAGGGAAGAACCACTGTATTTTTTAAAAACAGAAGCCCCAAGTAATCTGCATAATTTTGAAGTAAGTTCAGAGCGATCAAGCATGGACAGAGAGAGAAGTCTTAGCCATTGGCCTAATCTAATGGTTGAGAGACCAAGCAGGTTGACACTGCTTCACATATGTGGCCACTCAACTCAGACCCATCCTCACATGCAGTATAAGATCAACCTATGCAGCAGGCCTGTATCGAAACTAAAAGAACATTTGGCAGCACATATAAAAGTTTAATCATTTTGCTTTTGGTAATGGAGCAATGATTACAACATGAAACAAGCCATACTGGACTTGTATAGTTAGAAACCATTTACCTCTTTAGGAACAGAAAAAGCCACAAAACAAAAGAATATTAATCAATGAACACAAACAGCTTTCAGTCAGTTAAATGCACTAGAACTGTCATATGTCATACTTATGAAGTACAGTCCCTAAAACACAAGACATTGAGAACAGTGTTCTGTTTATTTATGATTTCCCCAGGACATTATTCTAACTTAATAATAAACAGCAAATTCACAAGGTATCAGGATTTTTATATTACTCTCAGAACAGCTATACTTTGAAGAACCTCACTGAATTTTTGAACCAGATTTTTAAAAATCTGGGTTTGCTTCAAGATCAAACAGCTTCCTGCCCTTAACATTTAACCAAAATGCCCCTTTAAGTAGCTTTCTAAATCTGGCATATGTACCACATGACCTGCTAAGGTAAATACATTGTGGGAAAGCAGCAAATGAATGGCATGTATTCTACCAACTGCTGTACTAGAACAAGGCCAAATCATGTTTGCACAGTTGATCAGTGCCTGGAAAATGTTCTGCTTGGGTGATATAAACTGCACTCCTCAAATAACTTGTGCCAGAGTACATGGTCCACAGTCTTTAGTTAACTAAGAAAAGTACTTTTTAAGATACAGTTTAAAACAAGTACAGTGTTCATATTAGAAGTAGGAAATACTTTCAACAGTATGAATTATTAAAACATAAAATTCATGATGGCATAGGCAAACAGTTGGATTTTCTAGTGAACTACTAGGTGCATATTTAAGTGATGTTCTCATTACATGCTGTACTTACTCCCCCAGAAGTACATTGTATTTTCTTTCAATGCAACACTTAAAATGTACCAAGTCAATATAATGTATTTAGTACTGTTGAACTAATGTGTCAAATATAGTATTCACACTTAACCCACTGTTAGAATGCTGATTCTGTATAGGAATTCTCCTACAGAAACTGAAGTTGGTACAGATTTCAGAATTTGACAAGCTTCCCAGTTTTTTTTAAAGGTTTTCTTTTAATTTTATTGCACAAAAATGGGAGTCAAAGATATATACAAAAAGGCAGGAAATACACTGCAGTAAAAATACATGCTTTAATATTTCTCATGTTTAGCGCTGTAAGTTCTAATTTAAATAAAGAGCACAAATCATGTTAGACAAAATAAAACTCTAACTATAGTATTTCTTTAGAGCCATATATTTCAAGACGTACAGAAATAAAGATGCCAAACGTAACAAACATGAACCAGCAAATGTGAAGCAAAATAAATTTCACAAAAATCATGGCATCTAAAGTTAGCACAAAGTGTATTGCAAAGACTGCCTCAGGCGGAGGGCCAGCAGCATTTCTAGTGTAGCTTGAATTGCCTCTCACTCACCTGGGCTTGGCTCAGCTGATAAGCACACCTACCTTTAAGTGTTAGTAAGGCTCAGCAAATCCACATTTAAGGGGAGAAAAATGTTTTCTTTATAGAATACTTAAGTGCAGAACTCCTTTCAACATTAGTTTATAATATTAACCCAGCATGTGAGAAAAGCATTCCAACTCAAGAGCAAAGTTTCTTATTTGTATTTTCAAGAACATATTAGGCCAAGATCTATTCAAGCATGCTATTAGCCAAGTTCATACTAAAATGGAATTTACCTTTTCAAAAGCAAGTCATCCTTGAACTTCAACTTAATGTAACTTTTCAAATCACTTATTTCTCTATTGTCTGTAGACTAGGTCTACAAAGGATTATCTGATTTTGTTGAACTTTCCAAACACCATTGCAAATACCAATCAGCAGGACCTATTATCATAGGCCAATTGTCAACACAGTACTAAGCCCTGGATACCAGCTTTTCTACTGAATCTGGATTTAAAGAAATTTTCAAATTATCCCCATACAAGTAAAGATTCATTCCTGTGCACATTTAAACAGAAAAAGTCCTGTAACTCCCAGTATTCTCCAGTCAACTATGCCAGGGTTTTCTTCTATCTAGACATGCATAGGATAGCACTGTAAAAGAGGAAAGTTACTCAGCTTAAGACAACTATTAACTGCTATTGAGTAATCATTCCAGAAGAACAGCAAATGCACTGAGCTTGCAGCATGATCCTAAACAGGTTTACTCAGAAGTTCTGTCAAGTTCAATGACACATTCCTAAGTATGGGCCTAGCTTTTCACCTTTAGTAGTGCTACAGAAATTAGTTAAATAGTACCTTGCTCATGAACACTATAAGGTAATTTTAAACTCTAACTCATAACATTTAAGTTCTAGTACACTTAGTAAACAATTTCTATAGGAGAATTTGGAAAAAGTAGAACTTGTTACAGAACACCCCAACAGCTGGCATAGTAATTACTTGCATCAACAGCTTCCAGTATATCATCTACCTTTCTTACTTCAGTTTTCAGTCCAACAGCAAATTTAAATAACCACCAGATGTTACACAATTTAAGATACCAGAAACTAGGAGCCCACAAGTTTCACAAAAGCAAAGGCTTTATTTAAACACAAGCATACAGTGAGGTGCTTTTGCATAATCACTAGAGCAGTGCCACCTCTTTCATCCCACTTGTTTCAGGCCTCCCATCCCACCCTGCTGGAAGCAGCTAGCAGTGACGTGTCCACCTGAGTTTCAGGAGTGCTGCATTAACTCCTTGGCTGCTGCAGCCCCTGGAGACAAAGTTCTGTAGTGCACTGACTTCTATGATAATCAGAGTCTGAGTGTCACAGAACTTTGCTTCCAGAGACTTAAGTCTTCTTTTGCTCCACTAAAAGCAGCTTCCACAACTGAAAGGCATCCTTTAATGAGGGAAGAGAGAAGCTGTTAAGACACTGAGGCATTTACACAATTAGGTAACTGGAAAGGAGACACAAGAAGTTTAACAGTTTCTCATTTCCAAGTAGGCAAGTTCCAATTTAGAAAATCAGAACTGATTTTAACACCACCAGAACATGATAACCCATTCCCAGAGTACTGGCCTATCATCAGGTACCCTCCAACTTGCTGCCATAAGGAAAGGAGATGGGGGAAGGGTGGTTTTAAAACAGCTGTATTTCTATCTTCCCCACCAGTTGAAGAATAGGGAGCACCTAAAAGAAATAAGAGAGAGGCAGAGCCTAATTCCCATATGTTTCAGCTCTAACTCCATGCAAATAGTACAGAATCTGCTTCAGGAAGGAGGTGCAAAGCACTACTATGGAAGATCTGAGCAGGCCACGTATACATACCAACAGAACCAAGCAACAGAAAAGGCACCCATAATGTATAAAACCTTTAGCTTACTGATTCTCTCTTTATGCACGCGCGCGCACACATGTGATAAAAGCCCTCTTCCTCCTGTCACAAGAGAGTCTGTAAAGTCCTCCATGCATACAAGATTCACATGCAAGATTCAGAGCCCTGTCAAGGAACAGGAAGCCCACCTGCCCCATTCCATACACCTTTCAGACGTGCACGAGAGGCCGAGACCCCTTCACACAAGACTCCATCTAAGGCAACCCCCACGCGCCTCCCTCGGGAACCAAACATACCCAGGGCGGCAGCCGGAGGGCTGCATGCACCATCCCGCCCAGGCAAGAGGGAGGCAAGCCCCGGAGCCTTGCGCGGAGAGGAAACAGAAGGAAGAGCAGCCCACCCTATTTCTCCTCCCTCCTTCCACCTGGAGCAACGGCAGCTCCCAGCGCAACAGGTTCCGTTTGGCAACACCTTCGCCAGCTGCAGTAAGGAAAGAAGGGCCGGGCGTCTCCGCAGCAGCCGGAGAGATGGGCAGGGGCTGGTGCAGCGCCCAGTGGCCGTGCGGCTCGGGCGCCCGGCGGCAGAGCCTCCTCTTCCCACTCCGTGGCGGCGGCGGCGGCGGCCGCCCCCCTCTCAGCCCGCCCGCCAGCCAGCCCACCCCCTCCCTCCCTCCCTCCCTCCCTCCCTCCCTCCCTCTCGCTCCACCGCTCTGCCTTTCCTTCCCCCTTCTGCCTGCTCGCTCGTGCCCGGCTCCCGCGAGCCCCGCTCCATCTTGACTTTTGCCGACGTGGAAATTTTGGGTTCGGAGACGAGCTGCGTTCTTATTGGCTGGCGGGAGGCGGGGTCAGAGGTCACGGCTGCTGTCGCTGCTCCGCGCCAAGGAGTCAGTCTCTCCCTCTCCCTCTCCGGCTGCGGGGAAGGGAGAAAGGGGCGGGGCGGCAGTCACCGTAGCAGCGGCGGCAGCGCCACGCCCACCCCCGCCAAGGAAGGAGGAGGCGGAGGTGCGGGAGCACCTGGGAGGGACAAGCCTCGAGAGGGATTGGAGTGCGCGTGCCTCGGCGGGGAGCGTGGAATGGGTAGAAGGGAAGAGGAGGGTGCCGGGTAGGGGGCGGGGCGGCGGAGGTGTGCGGGTCCGAAGTGCAGGGAGTCTGAAGAGCCCCCAGCAGAAGGGGCGGGAGAAGTGCAGGGCTCAGCTTATAGATGCCAGTGCCTTGGAGGTGAGGGGAACCTGCCAGAAACAGTTTGCTGCCTGAGGGGGGAAAGCAGGGAATGGCCTTCTCCATTCCATGTCCAAAGCAGGAGCTTTCTTCAACTCTGATAACTAGCCTAGCATCCTTCACCACACCTGAGGGCAGCAGGCCGGCTTCCAGGGTGATGGGTAGGCCGCATGGCTTGCAACTCTCCAACATCTTGCAGCCAGCCACCTGCCTGCATCATTTACTGCATCCTTTGCTGTCTATTCATATGTCTTTTCCCTATGCGAATTTATGCAACTGCTCAGAGGAAGGACACAAGTCAAATGAAAGGTGCTGCTTCTCTTCTTACTTTAGTGGCTGCTTGCAGGTCTGGTGAGGGTAGTAAAAGTAATGATAGCAGCGAGGAGGAACACCAAGGCCAGCTGGTTTTGAGAACTGGCATGGGCATGGACAGGTGCTGGCCTCTGCAGGGGCCCAGCAATGCACACTCCTGGCACTAGCCCTGAAATTACAGAGCTGTGGAAGCTACGGGGTGCATGAATTCCCAGTGGGGTCAAGGGGAGAGGCTTAGGTGGGGCAATGCAAGGACCCTCTCAGAGAAAACATGGGCAGCAGGGTCGGACAGGGAACTTGAAAAGCGGTTCCCCATAAACCCAAAGACAATATGGTGAGAACTCAGAATGACCTCTTGGAACTGCACAGAAACCGCAAGTGAGGCACAATCTGATATTCAGAATATCAGTTCTTTCAGTACCTTTGAGGTATTTCTCAAAGAGCAACTGAGTATGCTCCAGGTACCAGAATACCAAAGCCAAGGAAAAATGACAGAGATCGCCAAGAGGGTGCATGTTCCATGGAAACACTAACAAAGCGCACCGAGTTTGAACTGTTCTAGTGGTGCCTCCCACAATCTTCCCTCACACACACAGTGAGCCAGTGTATTCAGGATGATTGGGGGGAGGGGGCTGCCTGCAGTACATCCCCTGCATCACATGCACAATATACAAAATTATGCCAGTGCACCTCCAGTCCAGTTTGGATGGCTCAGCTAGCAACCACCAGGTATTACTAGAAGCTGAGGTCTGCATCTCAACTCCTGTGCTAACAATCATGTAGCATAACAAAGAAAAGGGAAGACTTTGCTTACCTGTGTAGAGTGCTCCTAATGCCTGCATTGGTGGAATGGAATTTGCTGTTGGGTGCTTGCATCTGGAGTTCAAAGATGATGTACCTGTTGGGGTTCTAGGAGAAGAAGCATTAGCAATGTGCTTAAGTTCCCAGAAGTATGTTGGACACAGGTTATTCATGCAAAGTGTTGCCTTTGTGTGAATTGTTCATTCTCTATTTCTCATCACCAAAGTTCCCTTGAAGGTTCTATGAGTACATGACAGAGAGATATAGCCCCATATCCCACCGTCTTGAGTTATGGGCTTCCTGTATAGGGTTTGTATACTGGTGATGCTGTGCAGTAATTAAGTGTTGAGTTGCACCCTTATTATATTCTCCCATAATAATGTAGGCAAGATGGATCCTTTTAGTCTCGTCTCCCCGTTGATGTCGACAGAAAGGAAATTTCTTGTACTAGGTCTGTGGCTGGTGTAAAGTTGCACACTCAGCGGAGGTATGCAATGTAGGAGTAGTTTAAGTGCGTTCCTTGCCTTACTGCCTGTGCTGTGCTGCCTTTGCCCTGCCCACCACTCCTGTTTTGGCCATTCCAGTAGTAACAATGTCCCACTGCATATATGGATAGGCCCATTAGTAGGATCTTCAGTAAAAGTCAGTAGTGTATCACATTGCACTACTGTAGCACAGCTTCCAACAACTGTTGACTAGTGGTACAGAATTTCAGGTTCAGCCACAAATTCCCCAGAGAGTTGCACCCCATTTTCCCAACCGCTGGTCTTCTTTTGGTGCAATGTCTCCCCATTCTAAAAGGTTGAAATGGCTCCCCCAAGACTTTGTTACTGATCATAATAGGAGCTTTAATATCAAGAATCCTAGTATATTTTGGTATTCAAGCCCTTCTTTTGCTTTGTGGATATGGATCCAAAAGCTTCTCCAGAATACCAGATTCCAAAATCAAATACTCCAGGTTATGAGCCAGAGCTACATGGTACCCAAATAGTTGCAAAGTTAGAACTAATTCCTTAAGAAACAATACCTATGTATAGAAAATTACTGAGTTCAAGGCATGTGTGACATGGTTCTGATTTTGATCAAATCATTTGCCAAATCCCAATTCTTTGGTCATTATAGAATGCTGGTTAGGCACTGTGACAACAGAGGCTTTGACCGTATGACTGTATTGCTGATTTTTGTTGAGAAGTTGGTCCTCATTTAGAGAAAGAAAAGGAAGAGGAGGGAAAAGATGAAGAAGCATGAGAATAAGAACTGCAAAGTGCATGTCATAAAATTATAGTAGAACCTGGAAAATTATAGCAGACCCTAAAGCGGTTGGGAGGTGAAATTTCAGAAGTTCAGTAGGGACAAGTTGACATCCAGCTCTTGATAGTGTATGTACCAGTAACAAAATAATTAATGCAAAGTCTTTTTGCAGATAGCACAATGTAACTCAACTGGACTGAGAGGGATGATTTAACTAACATCCTGAACTGAGTGGGGGGTTGGACCCAGTGGCCCTCTTGCTTTTTCCAATTCTACTGTTCTATGATTCTGTGGTTCTGTGAACTTGCATGAATGCACATAATTCTGCTAACTTCTAAATCACAATTACGCTATTGCTGATACGATAGCATATGACAGAGTGGCTCATCAGTGAATAAAGATTTCAGTGGTCAACTAGGAATTATTCTGAATGCTTAGCTCATGAATGTGCTATTGCTTCACCATCCCAAGAAGGAAGCTCAATGAAACAGTCATACGCTTGATTTGTAACCACACCCTGAAGTTGCTTTTATGCACTCACTTTCAGACTGGCTTAAGGGCAGGCATACTAGTACAGAACCACATTTAGCACTGTCACAGCTACAGCTTTCTAAAACTTTGGTTCCCGTCCATATTCACATGCTAGTTCTTATTCCTAGACCACATACCTAGGCCTTCCCTTCAAACAAGTATGTCACCACAACACAACCACTCGCACCTAAGAAAATAATACTGGAACAGAGTCTTCTGATATAAAGTCTTACAAAATTATTGTGACTAGAATGCTGCCTTCCAAATATTTTGGACTTTGGGATAGGGGTTAATCAGTAGAGCATTAGCCTTTTTAGTTGAAACAGTCATAGGATAGTGCTCTAAAATTGTGTTTTATTTATCAAGAGTGTCATCAATTTGTCCTGCATACAAAATCATAAATTTTGCCATTGATGAAGCAGCTGCATTCAGCATCATGGCAATCCTCAGCAGTTTTTCTAGGCATAGCAAAACCAGCCTGGCACAACATACAGAAAATAAGAATGAACAGTGAAGAATGCGCACTTCACAGCACAATGCAGTGCCTTTCTACTCAGAAGCAATAGGGCTAAGTTCAGTAGGCTTACTCACACTTAACTGCCCGTATGATTGCAGCCAAAGATTCAGAAGGAAACTTGAGAAAACTCATGGATCAGGTATTGCACACCTGGAATTATTCTTAGCACTTAATTTCTAAAGTGAAATATGTTGCCAGCACAGCCTAGATATCTCTTCCTATACTCCAGAAGCCCTTCTAATTTAGAAATGTAGGGGCTGATGATAGTTAAAGGGGAGTGGACTGTTCATGATTATGTCATATGCAATAGTACAGGCCCCTAACATGGAAGCTGTGGTAAGCAGCATTTGAAAGCTGAACAAATCAGTATGGTATAGTGCTTGCCTTCCCCAGCCTGGTGCCCTACAATGTTCTGGGCTTCTGCTTCATAGCCGCTCATCACTGGCCATGTTAACTGGGTCTAGTAAGAGTTGTCATTCAAGATGATTGAAGCGCACCAGTTTGGGGAAGTTGGCAGAGTGGTTAGAGTGTTGGGCTATGACCAGGGAGACCTGGGTTTAAATCTGGACTCAGCCATTAGACTTACTAGGTGATCTTGAACTAGTCAATCTCCGTCGGCCTAAACTTTCTCACATGTTATTGTGAAGGAAAAAAAAATAGGTTAGTGGG
Organism: Varanus komodoensis; assembly: GCF_004798865.1. Lineage (NCBI taxonomy): Eukaryota > Metazoa > Chordata > Lepidosauria > Squamata > Varanidae > Varanus > Varanus komodoensis. Next base: position 1,419,935 of record NW_025336321.1, read on the forward strand.
CCATATACACTGCCATGAGCACCTTGAAAATATGCCCTGACAACTGCCAACTTAGGATACCAAGATATAAATGGACCATTGATAACGAGGTTAATAGACGTGATTAGCAATGTGTTGTACAGTCAGTGACAGCCTTATGCCCCAACATACTTTTAAAGTGGTTTTCTGTGGAAGAAGAGTTTGTCCAGATTTGACCTAACATGATAAATGGAAATGTTTATCCTTACAGACTTAAGCAGCAGTACAATTTCCTTTGAAGAGGTTTGGTTAATAGGTTTTGTTCACATTCAAGGTCCAATTGATCATTATGTTTTGGGTCAGGAAGGAATTTCCCTTGGGTCAAGTTGGCTGCTACTGACTCAAGGCTTTTTTTCATTCCCTGCTGCTGTAAGAGTCATTTGAGAATTTTGGTTCAATATCCAGCTGCATTGCCCATGCAGTGTGGATTAGATGTGTCAATCTGCAGGGATTTCTGATTCCATCATTCTGTAATCTTTGCCTACAGGTCTGAATTCTCCACGACTATAGGTTTGCTTGTATAGGGTAGAGCAGCCTCACCCAATCTGGCATCCTCCAAGTGTTTTGGACCACAGCTCCCATCATCCACAGCAAACACCTGGAGAGTGCCAGGTAGGGGAAGATGGTGCTAGAGATTTTAACTTGTATCAAGAAACACAGGTATAGAACAGCATTACAGGGCACTTGTTTCTATGGCTATGCTTATATTATTACACTGATTTCATCATACATGATTTCATTTACAGTCTGATTCCATGATTCAGTGTGGCTGATCTCCCAAGTATGTGGGTATAGAACACCAGCCCGTATCTCATTTTTCCTGAATACTAATAGTTATTTCTAAGGCAAAACCTCTTTTGCTGTATATTTTGCCTTTATGTCTGATTGCCTTTTCATATGTATACAAAATTTCAATAGACTTTCATTGGTGTGACTATGAACTAAGTGGAAATGGAGGCATATGGGTCTGCACAATGCCTCTTATAGAAAATGTCTAGGCCAAAGCTACATTATAGCATGAATGATATATTCTCTTGATTATGTTGTGATCACATAGTATGTTCTTTGTGTGACGCACAGAATGTAGCATCTGTGTAGATGTGACTTTTTAACCAAGAGACTTTTCACTTTCCAAGTAGGCCATATGCCACTGGGGCAGACATTGTGAAAGGGTTCTGTTTTTATTGGAAAGCAATGGTGCCCCTTGCAAATATTGGATTGTGCTCCAAGGAACATCTTTGTCCCCCAGAGATAATTTGTTTAGGCTTTTCTGAAACATCCATTTTTAAAACTTCTTTTATGGTGTTAGAAAGCAAACTAAATTATTGTGTTTTAGACACTGAAAGAAGCCATGCAATATTTTGATCAGCATGGAAGGTTCAGGATTAGTACATGCAACAATTCTGTATGCAAGTAAGCAAGTCTTCTAGGCCACCGTGCAACAGAGCTGGGAATACAGTATAGATGCATTTTAATACTTGGCTCAACAATAGGGGAATACTTCACTCAACAATACTGCAAATGAGAAGATCTTGGGGTTGTTGTAGATCACAAGTTAAACAGAAGCCAACAATGTGATGAAGCTGCAAAAAGAGTAAGTTCTCCTTTGGGCTACATTAACAGAACTATCACTTCCAAAACAAATGAAGTGCTAGTTCCTCTATACTTAGCACTAGTCAGACCTCACCTATGTCCAGTTCTGGGTACCCAAGTTAAAAAGACGCAGAAAAGCTAGAAAGGGTACAGAGTAGAGGGCAACACTGATGATTCAGGGACATGAAAAAAAGCCCGATGAGGAAAGATTCAGAGAACTGGGCATGTTCAGCCTCGAGAAGAGAAGACTTGAGGGGTGATATGAAATGTTCTAATAATAATAAGCATAGACATGTTCTAATAATAATAATAATAAGTACCCAAAAGGCTGTCACAAAGAGGAAGGACAAGATCTCTTCTCAGTCATTCCAGAGGGCAGCACACAGAATAACAGACTTAGGTTAAAAGAAAGCAGATTTAGACTAGACACCAAGAAGAATTTCCTCACTGTCAGAGCAGTAAGACAATGGAACCTATTACCCGGGGAAGTTGTGGGCACTCCTTGACTAGAGACATTCAAAAAGTGTCTGGACAGTCATCTGAATGGGATGGTGTAACTCAGAGTCTTGGAATAGTGATGGCCTTCTGGCCCCTTCCAACTCTACTATTCTGTGATACTAATTATTAGGGGTGCTGACATTATCTGCCCCCCTGCCCTCACCTCAGAATTCCTTGTTCTCCCTAAGGTTAGTTGCAGTCCTCACAAGTGCTGGGGAAGGGAGGAAGGTATGCATTTCTTAGCAACAAAATGTTCTTTCCTGTTGTAATATGAAATATTTTGCAATAGTTTGGTCTTGAATGGGTATATAAAACCCATTATTTTTTCCAAAGTCCTGTTCCTAGCCCTCACCCTAAAAATGGCTAAAATTGGGGGATCAATGCAGCTGCCTAAATTTTTGGCCTTTCCTTGGAAATATGGCTATCTATCTGACTGACACGAAAAGCATCTGCCCTTTAGAACTGAGCTCCACACCACTGCTGGTAGTCGGAGGGCAGTTTTGCACAATCATGCAAGAAAAATAGGCTCATTTTCTCTGTCTGTCAGTTACAAGTGCCTGATTTACTTTATTACCTTCATAAGGTACAGGTTGTCCTGGCTTCTGAACTGCTGGGTGTGTGTGTGTGTGTGGGGAGGGGGAGGTGGTTACAAACCACTTTGTAATCCTGGAGCAAGCCATGGGTTTCAGGCTGGCCTGTAAACCAACCCAGCCAGCCCTACTCACCAGGTTTGGGTGTCATGATGACCTGCAAGGGTAATTAGGCATCTCATGACCATCACGCATGATCATGAGAACCTAGTCATAGATTGCTTGTTCTTGATTTCTGCTCCCCAGTTGCAGGGTGCATGGCAGTTGCTAGCTACCACCACAAGCATTTATTTATTTGTTTGTTTGTTTATTTATTAAAACATTTCTATGCCACCCCTTGCCAAGGCCTCGGGGCGGCTTACAACATCAAATAAAATACAAAATGCATTAAAAGCCATTGCTAGAAAGTGTATTTATCTGCCATCACTGCCTAGAGATGACCAAAAGCCAGAGAACTTGCTTTTTATAGTATATGTGGATGCCACAATCCCATGCATCTCCTGAGGCCTAGAATGGCCTGAGATTGGGTGAACTGATGTCATCAGCCTACTGAATCATTAAGGAAAGGCTCCCAGGTAGGGAAGGGAACTGCAGCTCAGTTCATTTGCCCCACTCACAATAAACCTTGTGGGAAGAAAGGAGGGCTTTGTCACTGGAAGGAACCCAGCTGGAGGAGCAACATACATCCCAGAGTCTGCACCACTGTGGCCAATGTCCATACAATGGCACAAAAGACTTTTTTAGTTACAAAAAAACAGCAATCTTCCTCACTAAAAAGATATGGGAAAGGGTCTATACCTATGAAATTTTCCCAGGACCCCTGTTGTGATACTCATTTCCCAGGTTTAAATTAATACATGATGATTACAGTTAAAAACATGAGAATTATCATGTTGGATCAAAGCAAAGATTCATTTCACAACGGTGCTCCCAGGACAGGACTTTGGGGGCCCCACTAAGCAGAATGAGCAGGGTGGGCTCCAAACATAGCTGGTCTAGCTTGCTACATTTTGAAGTAAGTGAAGCTATACATATTACTCCCTAAAGTGGGGGACCCCCAGTAGATCAAACAAGGCCAGAGTCTAAAATTACTTGGCCACACTATGGATCAGATTAGGCCAGTACTCTACAGTGGGTAATAAAATGCATCTACTCATATGGATACATAGGCAGGAAGCACATGTGATCTATCACTCTTCATCTGGAATCAGTCAGGGAATGCTAGCCCTTAGTGGTGGATAATTTTTGTTAATGGTCATTAGCCATGCTAGCTATAACCACATCTCCCAGCCTGGTGAGCTGCAGACATTTTAGATTTGCAGTATTCCTGACTATGGGCCATGCTGACTGGGATCGATGAGGAATGAAGCCCAAAACATTTGAAAGACACCCAGCTGGGGAAAGCTGACCTATAAAACAAGTCTTCATGTTAAATTGTCCTTTTCTTTTTTTAAGTATGTAGGTTAGTTCTCTTTACCATCACTTGCTACATGAGCTGGGCTTATTTTTCATACATCAAGTCCTGTGTATTGTCAGTTGTTTTTTTTAAAAATATATTTATTACATTTTTATCCCACTTTTATTCTCCATGCAGCTCAGGTTGTTAAATATGATTTCCCTACCCCCCCCCATGTGTCTGACAGGCATAGAAACATGTGGACTCTAAATAAATTAATAATTAGCTTGAAAAATGCGGGTGTTTTTTTTCCAGAGAGACAATAGAAATGAGTAGCAAAGCTAAACAGAGATGTTTACTCTGGAGCTAACTCTCCTTCTTAAATAAATTAAGGAGTAGCAAGTTCACAATAAATAAGACAGTATCTCAGTCATATGTTCTTTATGGTTAATTTCATGCAGCTGTAACAGTTCATGTGCATAATTGTAAACATAAGTAGGTGTTTAAGAAAGACTTAAACTTTTTTTAGAGTAATTTGCATAGGTTGACTTTCCAAAGTATTTCAGCAACATAGATGTTACAATACTTATGAAGTGCTACTTCCCATACATACAACACCACTTAGGGAATACACCTATTAAAACTGGATCCAAATTACAATCTTACATGGCTTAACTGTGTCAACAAATTTTGATACATACTTTACAGTATTTTTGGACAAAGCATTTCTCACCTCTTTCTCTCTTTTCATCCCTTTGTCTTCATATGCTCTCCTTCTGTTTGCTTTTCTTTGTCCACATAATTCTTTTCCCCCTTCTATATTCTCCTGCCTTCCTTTGTGTGTCTTTTGCATCATTTCAGATTTGGCTGTCTCTTTCCTAAAGGTGTTTTTCCCCTTTCTGAGTCTCCCCACCCTTGTATTTGGGCATAGACCCATAGACAATGCCAGTGAGTTGGCCTCTATACTGTAACCACTCTGCTATGTGTACTGGATATTGATTTTACAATGTGTGTGCGCAGTCCAAAAATCAATATTTCAGTAGACTGAACAGAGTGTATGGTGGTGTAATGGAGCCCAGCCTGCTAATGCAACACACAGGGGTCCTCATTCAGAGATTGAGGTCAGTCGCTAAATGGAAATGTGTTTTCTTATTTTGTCTACTTCATAGTTAACGAAAGGGCCAGCATGTTTGGTTTATCAGGCTGCTTTAAAGTGACAGTATCCACAAAACATCACACACCTGATATTATACATTTGCAATACACTGTAGATTTTTAAAATGAAATTCATTGTGCTTAATTATCCTCTTCTCTATATATCCACTGTACATGCTTCATATGTTGTTCAGGGATTGAGGGATATGGTTGGAGTATGCAGAGAAATTCAATGGATGGATCAGCAGGCAATCCAACAGTCCAGGCAATTGATATAATTCTGGGGCTATATCTGTTCAAGGGGACTTCCTTCAAGTTGACTGTGCATACAACTCCAGCCAGAGTGAAGCTATGTTAAGGGTTATGGTTTCTAAATGAGATAATATTTTCTGTGCAATCTATACATGTCTGCTCATAAGTAAGTCCCATTGAGTTTAATGGGATTTACTCCCGGGAAATTGAGTATAGAATTGCATATGATTAAAACTGCAATCCTGTGCTCTCTTGCATGACAGTAAATTTACTAAACTTCTGAGTGTACATACATAAACGTTGGCTGTATGCTGTAAACTTGGAGAGAGTGGTCTTTTGCCTTGCCTTCCATGAAGCTTGCCATTGAAATTAGCATTTGAAACTACTTACATTTGGCTGAAAATAACAACCATGCTTTCTGTTGAATCAATTGTTTTAGTATCAATAAGGCTGTGTGCATGTGTAGTATTAAACCAACACTTTTCAAGATGAAAAGTAGCTTTCTTCATCTGACGGGCCAGAAATGAAGTAGTTACCTTAGCTGACTTGTTCATCAGGAAATGAAAGGCTGTTCTTGTCCATAATCACTGTCTCATGCAGTTGTGGGAGCTTCATCAACAACAAGAAGAACTTCTATGCTGCCCAAGAGCTGAAGCTCCCTGGGTGGTTACAAGACATTTACTGTGGCATTGCTATAGTTTATTCACTTACTCTTTAACATGGTATTTCTGTTATTGGAGCTTTAGATGAAACTTATATTGCACCATTACTCTGTTTCAATCAGGCACAGACGTTGTTCTCCATTCATAATCCTTCATGTTTTCCCACCACCTTTATTCTTCCTGCAGGAAATCCATTAAGGAGGAAAAAGATGAGATAGCCCAATAATCCCACCCTGGTAACATTAGGAGTTCTGTTCTGTTTTCATTGCTTCTTCCATTGTTTTCAGAATGAAGCAACTCAAGCATTTTTGTAAATAAGAAAAATTAAGTGGGTCATACTTCTGCCTTTTTCAAAATGGATACTTTTGAAATGCATTGTAACACTATTGGGCAAGTAAGTCTATCACCACACACCTAAACGTTCCTTATTACTGTTCCAATTAGCTCTGTTTTATGAGCATGTTGATTTTTGTTTGTTTTTACAGAATCCTTTGATTTGTTCTGAGATGCCTTTGTGCAATAGATTAAAATTACTGAAATACATGTGCACTGGTACTTAACTGAAAAGACATTTTAGCCTAAATTTTAAAATTGATTTGAAAAATACAAGCACACATTGGCTTTATCAATTAGAGTTGTCCCCTCTCTGCCCATTGTTTAAATTCATGCTCAAATACTTTTTAGCCTGCATAAATTGCAAGAATGTCTAAATAAAAAGTGTTTTGCGACAAATGTTCAGATTTATTTTTTAAATGATCAGGAGAAGGAAGAACATTCTCTGCTCCAAGAATTGGTGGTTCTCTAGATGGCACTAAACACAGGCAGATAGTGGGGTTTGGTGAAGTGCTGAAACATGCTAGTTGTAGGTGGGGAATCTGAGCTTGTAGAGACCAAATCCAGCTGGTAGAGGCTCCCCATAGAGCAGTGATGGCAAACGTTTTAAAGACCAAGCGCCCAAGCTGCAACCTAAAACCCACTTATTAATCGCAAAGTGTCAACACTGCAATAAAACCTGAAAACTGAGGTTTTAGTTCAGAAAAAACTAACAGCCAGTCCAAGTAACTCTCTCTCTCTCTCTCTCTCTCTCTCTCTCTCTCTCTCTCTCTCTCTCTCTCTCTCTCCCCCCCCCCCCCCCCCCCCCCCCCCCCCCCCCCCCCCCCCCCCCCCCCCCCTTGGCAGCACGCTGACTGGCCATGCGAAAGCTTGGACTGGTTGTGGCTAATGAGTCACAGCCGGTGATGTCTTTGCCTTGCACCACTACTCCTTTCTGAGCATGCGCAATGGCCCCTGTGTGTGCTGTTATCTGATGCTCAGCTGCTGGGGCGATGCTGGGGTGATGTGGCCTGTGTGCTGGCAGAGAGGGCTCTGCGTGCCCGCTGTGTCATGCATGCCATAGGTTCGCCACCACTGCCACAGAAAGTATGGATGTTCCTTGTGAGTTCTGTCCCCTCCCCCAATGGCCGAGAAAGGCAATCCAAACCTGTTCTTCTCTCCAGTACTGACTGGAGATAACAACAGGGATTTCCTCCCCTAGAGAAATGTGGTGCCAGTTCCACACTGCAATGCAGTGGAAGTCTGCAAGAGAGAGATGAGACAATGGCAAAGTCAGAGAGAGTTACATATTGAGAAGGACAACTTGACAGAGAAGAAAGAAGGGACTAGAGCAGGGGTCCTCAAACTTTTTGAATAGGGGACCAGTTGAAAGGTGCCAGGGATGGGCGTGGGCTGCCAAGGCAGTGTGGGCAGGGGGCGTGGGCTGGGCCGGGGGGGGGCACATGTGTAGAAAGGCAGGGGTATGCATGTGCAGAGATAATTTTCTCCCAGTGAGTCCAAAACGATCTCCTTGTGAGCAAGTCAGCACTTCGCCATGCAAGCGCGTGTGGCAAGCTATGGCGGGCTGGATAAATGGGCATGGCGGACTGCGTCCAGCTCCCAGGCCGTAGTTTGAGGACCATGGAGTAGAGTAAAGGCCCAGAGACAGAGGCAACTGCTGGAAAAAAGGAGTGGATACACTGGGTCAGTTTATTAGTTAGAAACATAATTTCCTGTGCATAGCTATATCCTGTTCCTGTTCATTATTGCCTGGTAACTGGTTCAAATACGTAATGACTTCTAGAATCTCTCCCCCCACCCCCCCCCATTCTCTCTCTCTCTCTCTCTCTCTCACACACACACACACACACACACACACACACACACACACATCTTTATCAGCACAGTTAATCCTATTTAAAAATAGTCCAGCTGTGAATTAAAGATCTTACAGACTTTGCCAGCTTTGAAACAAAACTTATTACCTCTAAGTTTTGCCCAGACACAAATTCTGACATCTGGTCAACATACTTTAGCTTGTATAATTAAGCAAACCTAAGCATAACATTATTATTAGTTTAAGTTGTGTAATACTGTTGTATATTGTTACTGTTATTTCTATTGGTATTCATGGTGATGTTTGGTTAGCTTGTTTTTTCTTACTTTATCTTGTTTTTTAGCTTGTGTGCATTTAACATATTTTGTCATTTTTGTTGACAGTGAAAAAACATTAATACAAAAAGGAGAGGCCTACTATTCTATTTTTCAGTAGATGGTGGCAACCAGGTACTTTAGATGAATCGATGGTGCCTCTGGACCCAGTGGGAAAGTGGAGCTACCAGACACACTGAGAATTCACTGTACTGGGGGCAATGTGGAAGGAGGAGCATCAGCATTATTCCAAGTTCCCAGCAGAGGGATTTGAGGTTCTCCCCGCGTAAAAGGGGCACCTGTTGGGGAACCACAACAGTCCAGTGTGTCCCAAACACACTCTTTCCACTTGTCATCAGTTTCTTTGAACCGGACATTGGGAGGGTCCTTGGTCGCCATGGAAACCTGGTCAGGTTGCTGTATCTTATGTTTCAGTAAGATGAGGAGGTCACTCAGGAGAGATCAGTAAAAGCTCCTGTAATGTTTGAAGGATTAATGTCCAATCAAGTAAATAAACGGTGGAACTCGTTTTTCCAGAGATTGCTGCCCTCCCTCTCTCCTTCCCTCAGTGCCAAGGCTGCGGTCCTGCGATCAGTCACACACACTCTTGAGACGAATTGAAATCAATGGGACAGAATGGGACATAAACGAGCCATAAGGCAGATTTAATCTGAAACTCCAGCTGATGGCTCTGTCATAGTGAAGCAATACACTGTTGAAGAGGTGTAAATTAAAATCACTCAAAGATTCATGGGGCATTATCAGGTCTCACAGTATATGCATATCTCACATTAGGTATACAAAATATTGTTATGGTCATACACACATAAAGTCAATTCAGATTAATAGAATTGACTATTAGAACTGTTTGAGATAAAGAGCACTGCTAAACACATCTCTAAATTAAAATTACTACCATTATTATAATTATTGCTACATCAATGCTGAGAGCATTACAGTACATGACAAAAAAGTAAGAGATTTGCATTGTTAACCTTGCATCCGATAAACAGAAAAATCTAGGCTATTTGTGCTGAAAATTAATTTTCCTATTACAATTATAGTCATGATGGCATATGGGTCATTCAGTGAAAATTCCCTTCCGCTTTTATTTTCTAAAAGTTACTGTAGCTGTTGATAAATGTGTGCATGTATATTGAGATAATTTGTTGGGGTCAGTGAAGGGTTTCTGTTTCATGTGTAATTATTAATTATAGGTAAATAGAACAAGTGGTCTGTGCAGCAGAAGGCAGACTGCTGTATCATCAGAGCTGGGTAGTAAAGGAAACTGAGCAGGATCAGGTGAGCCCTCTTGCTGGAAGTTTAGGGTGCTTCCAGATTAAGTTTTTATTCTGCAAAAACACTGTGTCATTCACCCAATTTTTCAGAGGGTCCAGATGACAACTTCACCTTGCAACTCTCCCATGATTCTCCACCATTTCTGCAGGCTTTTTCTTTACCCAGCAAAACCACAAAGGAAAAAGAACTGCACAATGCTTTCTGATTGCTAAGGTAACCCCTAGTCTCGTTGCGGAGGAGTTTTCACTCTGGGAAAGCTATGAGGAAAAGAGTCAGCATATTCTGCTGGGAAGCTGAATGTTAGAGAACTGATTAATAATTATGCGCTCTTATCACCTTACCTAAAGGCCAAGACCTTGGCGCTGCCATTTATAAGCTGCTATTTGTGGTTGACGTGTGATTTGGAGTTAAAATATATAGAAAGAGTATGGAAAGCATCTCATAGAGCAGGAGAAACTCTGGGAATGGCTTACTGTAAAGTTGCAAGCAAGAATTCATTATTTATATTCCAACTCAGAAGGCTTACTTGTTTCATTTGTTTGTACTGGGATAATTGCCGAATGTTTTTATATAACTGATTCTTACTAAAGACATTTTTGTTCAGTGTATATCTTTGCAGACTTTATCATAATCAAACCCATCCGATCTGTGTAAGCAGAGTTTATACACACACTAAGAGTCCTCCATCTGGAAGCACCCATGGTGATGTGTGAAAAAAGATCTTCTCTTCTACACAGCTGTTAAGGGTTCCTTTATACTGTGGAACTGTGTCTTCTTTTATACCTGGTCACCTCCATCCCCCAAGGGACACACTCTTCTCCTCAGGCACGAAGCTGGTGCTCGTTTGACAAAGTAACATCCCAATGTTGGGTCACTTGGATGAAAAACTCCTCGAACCAACTACATTTGCTGTGTGATGCAAATGAGAGGTGGGGTGCTTCTGGAGTGACCCTCAAACAAGAGCAAAAATAAAAACAAAGGCATCTAGACAACTAGGATCACCAGTAAGACCTTTAGTGGGTATGGGTAAAATTACTAGGAAAGGAGCAATTCCTCCCCCACACACACAATCATCTTGAAAGTCCACAGTTAACACATGAGTATGAAACACACTTGCAGTAGGGAAGGAGCCAACTACTGTGCATCATTTTTGCATGGTTGTGGAGACAGCTGAGTGGCTGGCACGTTTTCTTTCATTCAGTGCTAAAAAAATATAACCCCTTACTCTGACATGAAACTTCTAAATGTTTCAAAGTTTCTATGCTTTTGGGTATTTTTGCACTAAGATACAATCCCCACCTCTGTCTTGAACCTGATGGAGAGCTTTGCTCAAGAGACATGGTGTCAAGAAAAAAAGGCAAAGCAGGATGTGGATCACGAACATCAGCCTGCTGGGCCCCAGCATTTGCCTGCTTGTGTCCAGTGCTGATGCTCGGCCTGCTGGAAGCACACAATTGTTTGCACCAATGCCAAAAGTAGGTCTAGTAAGCATAGCCATGATATGGTTAACAAGCCACAGTGCCTTGTTAACCCTGCCATGTGTACCAGCCAGTTTTCCCTGATTTCTCTCCAAAGCCAGGTGGCAGTTTGAAGGGACTGCAAGCCTCAAAACCCCATGGGCTGTTGTTGGGTGATATGAGGTTTGCTGCTGTTCTCCATCAAGCCATGTTCCCTGGGTTCAGATGATGCAGCAAGCCGCACCAGTGCAGGTAATCGCCACGCGTGGCAGGGGAACTAGGACACCATGGTTTATTTCCTTTGCTGTGATTGCATGTGCATTATGTGAACGGATAGATTTGGTTATAGGTGCTGATGTACTTTCTAAGTACAAATTCATCAAGATATCACACACATACAGTGTAAGTTCAGGCCCTGATCACTCGTAAAACAAATGAACCAAAGTTAGATAGTCAATGAGCAAGACTCAAATTGATTGTTCTGTTAACATCAAAATATGAAAACATCATTTGAAACTGGACAATCTGTGGATTATTTTTTGCAATGTAGCCCTTAAAAAAAGAAATAAAAAAGGGAAACAGGTTTCCCCTTGCCACTCCCTTACTACTTCACTACTTTCTGCAATATTTTCTTCAATAGCATCAGATTTGTTGAGAGAGAACTGAGTGCTGCCCACATATCCTGTTCTTATTTAAACAAACCCCTTGTCAGAAATGAGCATGTGTTCCGTTCTTGATATGTGGGTACTCTGTCAAGCATAGAGTACAGTACTATCCAAAGACCGTCGTTTTCCACAAGTCTTGTAAAATTTGAGGTAGGGTAGCAAGATAGAGAAAGACACTGATCATATTTAGAATCAATTTTGGGTTAGTGCATTTTCTGGACATGAATTTTGATTCCATACTCTTTAATCTCCTCTAGTAAATTGTTCCCTTGATGGCATGTCAGTCAACTCATAATTGTTCTGAACTAGTGCTGTACATAAACTTGTAACTTCAGAATGAAAAACAAAATTATCATGCATAGGAATAAGCTCACTTTCATAGAGAATCAAGGCTGGCTCTTCAGCTCAGTTCAATTCTTCATGAAAAGTTTCAGTCTCTTTTTAATACATACACACATACTTATCTGTTTACTGCCTTTTGATCCTTAAAAATCTCCAAACATCTAGGAAAACCAAATCTCATATTTTTATCCAGTTAGTTCAACTTAAGCCCCATACATTTCAATGGGCTCACTCTAAATAGAAATACAATTAGATAAATTTTGTTGTATAACCACACTGAAAAAAGAATCAGAAACTAGCAGAACATGATTCAGAGAGTTGCAAAGTACTTCTGAAAAAGTACAGCTTCACTTGCTACCTAAACGACCATAGAGTGGGGGCAAGTGGAAAGCAAACTTCTGCAGAGAGGTTTCGCAGTTTTGGTGCCGCTCTTGGTAAAGCCCTGCCCTCCACCTACCCTCCACCATGCTGTAGATGTGACTGGGAAAGATGTCAAAGAGGTCAAAGAAGGTGACCATGGCTGACCAATCAGTAGCACAGGGACACTTGTAATACGGGCAGTAAATTAGCTCTTGCGCTGCTGGTGAGGATGTGGAGATCTTACTTAAGAGTGATTGAGATCATCTATAAGTCTAGATCAATTAAGAAAAATTGTACTTTTTTTCTGTTGGATCCTTTTACAGTCAGATGGATCTTATTTTTCTTTCACGCGCACACATTGCTTTTATAAGTATTACCTGATGTGAATCCTAAGTGACAGGGTCAGATGTCAATAAATACATGTGATCAATAAATCTTATTGCCTCTATGTCTTGCTAGTGTAATGCACTGTTCTGAAAATACTATTTTAGAATGTCTTAGAGAGTGCCAGCTGTGGTTCTGATATTCAGAGAGCTGCACCCAATTAAAATGATTTTGTACAATCTGTTTCTCATACTCTCAGACCTGTTTATATTCTGAGAATGTCTTCAAGTCACACATTGTGCTGTGGCAAATACATGAAAGATTGTTGTCTTCCTAAAGCAAAATGGTCACTGATCAGCCCTAAGTCACAGGATAGGGTTGGGGGGCACTGTAGAAAAGTGTTTGTTTGTTTATACGCATCCTGCCTTTTTTGCTGTAAGGACCCCAAGGCAGCTTACATACAAGGGGCGTTCAATGTATTCTCGGTATTGGGTTGATTTGCTATTGATGTGGGTAATTTAATTATTTCATTAGCTAATGACACTATCCAAGGATATACATGGAAAATTTCAAATAAGTGTGATCATTAGTTCCCTAGAAATCCTCAGTGAAAGACAACCATGATGACTGACATGACAACGTTGAAGAAAATCGAGCACCACGCTGTGATTAAATTCCTTACAAAACAAGGAAAAAGTCAAAAAAATCATTCTCAAAGAAACAGAAACAGAGTGAGTCAGAAGGGGCCTCCCGGGCCATCTAGTCTGACCTCTGGCACCAGCTGGCTCTGCTCACAACATGCCAACCAAGAGATGGTGGCCATTTACCAGGACTCTGCACCTTCATTATCTGCTGTTCAAAAGTGGTAAGTGAATTTAAAAGGGGCAGAGAAAGTATTGAAGATGACCCTCGCTCAGGTGGGCCAGTTACTGCCACTACAAAAGAAAATGTGAAAAAAATTGAGAAACTTGTATTGGAAGATGCCCGAATAAAAATCAAAATGTTAGCAGAGATAAGATTGTACTTCTCCTCTCCATTTTATCCTCACAACAACCCAGTAACATAGGTTAGACTGAGGGTTGGTGACTGGCCCAGATTACCCAGTGAGTTGCACGGTCTCATGGGCCTAGAATCCAGGTCTCCTGGGTACCTTTCCAGCACCAGGTGCTACATCACACAGTTTTTCAAACTGAGAAAAAGGGGAAGATAAAATAGGCCCACAACACCTTGTGAAAGGGTTATCAGATAGAACTTATCATCAGTGCTTTTTTTGTAAGAAAAAAGGTGCCAGAACTCATGTAATTGTTTACCTTTTGCATGTAGTTAATCACTACACACACACACACACACGTCAGTTGTGTAATGAAACATAACAGTTGCCACCCGCAGTAAGCACTCAGCGTACGACCACATGACCAATCACAAGCCAAGCAGTGCCACAAGCCAAGAAGTGCCATCACAACCAGCGTGGACGAAGGACACACGCATCGGATTCGACACACAAGCAGCTCACATGCACCGTTTTAATGATTTTGCCGCCAACCTGCTACGCTCAACTGGGTGATTCAAATCCACATGGACCAAACATCAAATTTCCAAAAGTTACTTTTAAAACTTGGAAAATCTGTCGAAAAAAGGTGCCTGAACTCCATTCCGGTGCGTTCTATCTCAAAAAAAGCCCTGCTTATCATATATACTTCTGTACAATTGTGTAATGGATTCATATGGACAGGAGCATCCTGTGCTCTCAGGTTGGGCTTGGCAGTGGTTAATCCGATTAACCACTGCCAAGCCCAGCCTGAGAGCACAGGAAGTGTTCTGAGAAAAAGCCGGGGGACTGTGAACTCACTGGTGATTGCCAAAAGGCAGGTGTTCAAAATACACCAGCCTGCTTCTTAAGGAAGTTGCTGTCAGTCTTGTGGACTGGCAGGGCTGAGAAGCACTTTGATTCAACACTGGTTCAAAGTGTTGAATCAAAGTGGTCCACGGGGTGGTCTTGGGCAATGGACGTTATGGCGTTGGGGGTCTAACGGGTCTGCATAGAGAAGGCAGGACAGATGGTTGACACCTGTCCCCCCTTCTGGTTATTCCCCCAGCCGGAGGGTTCCGGGTAGGCTTGTCAACTGCCCCTCAGGCCTGACAGTGCTGTTGCTCAATGCCAGGTCGGTCCATAATAAGTCATCCCTCATCCACGACTTGATTGTGGATGAGGGG
The DNA here is from genome assembly GCF_004798865.1 of Varanus komodoensis. NCBI lineage: Eukaryota > Metazoa > Chordata > Lepidosauria > Squamata > Varanidae > Varanus > Varanus komodoensis. The sequence continues at coordinate 1,435,223 of NW_025336321.1, forward strand.
GCCGACCTGGTCTGCATAACCAAGATCTGGGCGGGAGAGGAGGGGGATGTGTCCCTCTCTCAACTGTGCCCGCCCAGGTATCTGGTCCAGCACCAACCACGCTGGGAGGGGAGGGGAGGGGAGGGGGGTTGCTTTGGTTTACCAAGCTTCCATCTCCCTCACATGGCTTCCTGTTCTCTCGAGGCCGGGTCTAGAGTGCCTCTACTTGGTGTTGGGCGATCGAGACAGATTGGGGATTCTGTTGGTGTACCGTGAACCCTTCTGCCCAACAGACTCCCTGCCTGAGCTGACAGAGATCGTCTCAGACCTGGTGCTGAAGACCCCCAGGATGTTGGTCCTGGGGAACTTCAATCTCAAAGACGAGACAGATCTGACCGGGGTAGCTCAGGACTTCATGGCCTCCATGATGGCCATGGGGCTGTCTCAACATGTCAGTGGCCTGACCCATGAATGTGGACACACTCTGGACCTGGTTTTCTCAACGGGGCAGGAAGAGGGTGATCTAAGGGTGAGGAATTTATGTCTGACTCCCCTGTCATGGTCAGACCACTTCCTTGTGAGGTTTGAGCTCGAGAGCAGCCTTTCCCTCTGTAAGGGTGTGGACCCGATTGTATGGGCCCGCCCCTGGAGCCGGATGGATCCGGATGGATTCCTGAAGGCCCTGGGGGGGGGTTCCGGCTGACAAGACTGGTGCTCCTGTTGAAGCTCTGGTCGAACAGTGGAATGGGGAAATGACCAGGGCTATTGACATGATCGCTCCTAAGCATCCTCTCCCACCGGGCAGAGCCCGTTTATCCCCTTGGTACACATGTGAATTACAGGCGATGAAGTGGGTTGGGAGACGGCTAGAGCATAGGTGGAGGAAATCACGGGATGAATCTGACTGAACACACTTAAGAGCCCATTATCGGGCCTCTGCTGTGGTGGTGAGGGTGGCGAAAAAAATTTCTCCACGTCCATTGCCTCCTCACAATGCCGTCCGGTGGAGCTTTTTCAGGTGGTACAAGGGCTGGTTCACCCAGGCCCTAAAAAAGACCTGGTACCGCCCTCGATGGCCCACTGTGACGACTTTGCCAAGCATTTTAGGGAGAAAATCGCTCAGATTCGTCACGAGTTGGACTCTACTATTGAATCAGAGCCTTCAGGGGAGGAGCCAATGTTGCCGTCTGGTCCACAATTGATGGATGAATTTCAGTTATTGCGGTCTGATGATGTGGACAAGGTGCTTGGGCAAGTATGTTCCACCACCTGCTTATTGGACCCTTGCCCATCTTGGCTACTCAAGACAGCCAAGGACGGGATAGAGACCTGGATCCTGGAGGTTGTTAACGCCTCTCTAAGGGATGGCCGGGTACCTGCCCCTTTAAAGGAGGCGGTAGTCTGGCCTGTCCTAAAGAAGGCTTCCCTGGATCCAGAAATGGCCACCAATTATAGACCAGTGGCCAACATCCCGTTTCTGGTCAGGGTGTTAGACCCGGTGGTGGCAGGACAACTCCAAGCACTCTTGGAGGAAACTGATTATCTGGACCCATTTCAGTCCAGCTTCAGACCCAGGTATGGTACTGAATCTGCCTTGGTCGCCCTGTACGATGACCTGTGCAGGGAAAGAGACAGGGGGAGTGCGTCCCTGTTGGTTCTCCTGGACCTCTCAGTGGCTTTCGATACCATCGACCATGGTATCCTTCTGGATAGGCTTGAGGGATTGGGGGTCGGAGGCACTGCTTTGCAGTGGTTCCGCTCCTATCTCAATGGCCGATTCCAGAAGGTGGTGCTGGGGGACTATGGCTCTGCGCCATGGCAGCTATGCCATAGAGTACCGCAGGGATCCATCTTGTCCCCCATGCTATTTAACATCTACATGAAACCGCTGGGAGAGGACATCAGGAGGTATGGGCTGCGGAATCATCAGTACGCTGATGATACCCAGCTCTACCTCTCGTTTTCCACCAATCCAGGTGAGGCAGTGGCTGTACTGAACTGGTGCCTGGCCGAGGTAATGGGCTGGATGAGGGCCAATAAACTAAAGCTCAATCCAGACAAGACGGAGGTCCTGTTGGTAGGTGGATTGGGCTTTGGGATGGGGGACTTTCACCTTGTCCTGAATGGGGTTGCACTCCCTCTTAAGGACAGGGTCTGCAGGTTGAGAGTGTTCCTCGACCCAGATCTATCATTGGAAGCTCAAGTGACAGTGGTGGCGAGGAGCGCTTTCCTTCAGCTTTGGCTGATCCATCAGCTGCGTCCCTACCTGGAGAATGACTGCCTGGCAACAGTGACACATGCATTGGTCACTTCCCGATTAGACTTCTGTAACACACTCTACGTGGGACTGTCCTTGAAGACGGTCTGGATACTTCAATTGGTGCAAAATAGAGCTGCCAGGCTGCTGCCGGGGACTGGGCATTGTTCTCATATAACCCCAGTCCTCCGTCAGCTCCACTGGCTCCCCATTGAAGTCCGGGCCCAATTCAAGGTGCTGGTTATCACCTACAAAGCCCTGAATGGCTTAGGCCCTGGTTACCAAAAGGAGCGCCTGAGTCCATATATGCCCTCCCGCCCCCTGAGATCGGTGGCAGAGGCCCTTCTCTGGGAACCCTCCATGAAGGATATTAGGAGGGTGAGTACTCAGAGGAGGGCCTTCTCTGCAGCAGCGCCCAACCTATGGAATGTGCTCCCCAGAGAGGTCCACCTGGCGCCGTCGTTATTTGTTTTTCAGCCCAGGCCAAGACCTTTTTATTTAAATGCTATTTTAACTGTTAATGGTTTACTTGTTGATTTTAAATTGACCAGGCTGTTTCCACTATTTCATTTTATGTATTTTATTTATTTGATTAATTTTTTGCATTTTATATGGGATTTTAATGATTGTAAGCCGCCCCGAGGCTCATGTGATGGGGCGGCATATAAGTTGTCTAAATAAATAAATAAAAATAAATAAATAAACCACCACTTTCCTGCTTGGATCGCATTGAACCAGAACTTTCAATGCTGCCATCTTACAGATGAGGGGTGTAGGCCTGGGGACCAAGTCAACCTTCCCGGGCTTCCCCAGGGGGCTGCAGCTTCCTCTCCCAACTACCAACTGTTTGATGATTTTCCAGTTTTTATGCAGTTGCCTTGCACCCCACTCAGTTGTTGGTAGGTCCAGCATTGAGCCAAAATACTCTAGGTATTTTGGCACTGCCTTTCTGCTTTTGACCCTGCCCTCCATCAAAACAGAATGCAACCGTCAAGCTGAAGCAAACATTACAGACATTAGCTTCAAAATGGACACAGACTGTGGCCCTAGATCAGCTTGCCCCAACAAGTACTTGCTACTGAAGTCAATGGGAGGAATATGAATTTTTGAAAGTGGAGGACAGGGAACTAGCAAAGCTATTCTTAGATACCTTTGCAGAGCTAGAGGAGAATGATGCCATCCATTACAAATTCCACCCATCCTCCTAGGACCTCAAGATGGCATCCATTCATGGTACTTCATCCATTTTTATCTTCAGAATAAGCCTGTGAGGTAGGTGAGGTCTAGAGCGCGTGTCTGGCCCAGCAAGCCCTGAGCAGAGCAATGATTTCACCTGTCTACTTCAGCATGCTAATCACTATGCTATGCCTGCTGAAGTTGCTCCACATAGACACTCCTTTTTCCCTTTTATATATTCAGGCACCCGTGGATATAAACACAAGTTTCACACTCTCTGAGAGTCCATTGTTGCTATGTAATTCCAAAATCCCATCTGGCAAGTTTGTCCTTTATTCTCAAGTGTCTGTTTATTCTGAATGTGAGAGTTGTTTGTTTAAAAAAGGCAGCTTATAATTAAAGGTGTAATGATAGGTCCATCTGACTACATGTTGAAATAGAAATGTTTCATAGAAAGTTTTATGACTCCCAGGCCCCACAAGAGCTTCTGAATAGCCTGAACTGCCTGATCCTGCCTAATCTTGGAAGCTAAGCAAAGTCAGGCATGGTTGAAATCTGTATGGGTGACTTAATGTTGTGAACCACCCAGAAAGCTTTCCTTTGGGCAGTATAGAAATATAATGAATTATAATAATACCGAATTATATTATGAATTATAATAATGCTATGAATTATAATAATACTGAGGAAGCGCCTGTCCACATGGGAGTAAATTGCTTTAACCAAAAACTGCTGAACCTGCAAAAGTCATGTCTGTCCAACATACTTGGTCTTGCTTCTACATGTTGATTCAGTACATCTGTCCTCCAATATGAGATAGCAATGTTACATGTAGCATCCCACACAAAAGGTCAATGAACACTCCAAGTTCAGTTTGAAGTTTCAGAGAAAGAGAAGTCTGGTTACCCAAACTGGGTGTGTACATTTAGTTGATGCCAAGAGAGTCATAATGGAAGCAGATCTTTGAATTTACAGGAGGGAATGCATTACTCCCATCAGAAATTTTGCAAGATGCTGACTCTTCCTTAGATAAATGAGGGCCTTAACCTCATTTAATTATACTGCCGAGTAGTATGCGCTTGCTTCTCAGTGCCACAAGGGAAGAACTATTGCAGTACCAGATTAATAGAAAATAAAGAAGCAAGGTTCATCAAGAGACGGTGCACGGCACCTGTGCTGATCCCTGACTCAGCATAACTGGTATGTGAAATGCAGAAAGGTGTCTTGTAATTCACAGCTTTAGTCGACGTGGTACCTGCTATGATGAGTGTGTGGGAAGGTGCACATGAGATGGGGATACATCTGTCTGTATGTTGGGCTTAGTGGTAAAGTAATTCAGGAAACTCTGATGGATATGGATTCAGTGTAAATCTATTGATGTCCAAATGTCTTACCCATCAAGAAACTCAGTCTGCATTATGGGTCTTCAAAGGAACCCTCAGAGCATTAGAAACAATGCATATTGTAGGTCTCATTCTTACTTTAGGGGAGGGGATAATGCGTAGGTCCAATCAGTCTCACCATTGTCTTGCATACTGAATTGCAAGTATGCACTAGAACATACTCTTCAGCAAGGCAAGATTGGAAATGAGAAAGATCAAACTTCTTTATGGAGATCTGGATGCCATGATCATACTTAGGAACCCCAGATAGCCATCTGAGATAAACCAGGAAGCAGAAACTATAGAGCAAGTCAGTAGTCAGAATGAAGAACAAGTCGGCACCAAAGAATCATCAAGATGCAGGAAACACAACAGCTCAAGGACAGCTCAACAGGAAGTCCTTTATACTCCTTCCAACCCAGAAGAGGCCAGTGGCCAGCCAGGGTGGGCAGAGTGAGTCCAAGGCCAGGCAGTTCTTTTCAGAGAAGTCTGCCTCCTGCTGTTTAGTGGTAGCCACACAGAGATTCAGCAACTGAAGACAGTCTGGCTCTTTCCATGAAATAGTTAATGATATCTGGAATGGTAATCACAAGGCTCCTGGAGCTGCAAGTAAGACCGGAAAGTATTCTCATATCCATTAAAACAAAAGCAAGAGCAAACTGTAGATCCCCATCATCATTTTCTCAGCTTAATGCATCTGGACATTGCTCTGTTTCATTCTGAGAAAGTACCCCAGATAAAAGAACAAAACACAGAGCTGGCCTAGAAAGTAGATGCTGATCTCATGAATCGAACAGAGCAATTTCCAAAATAAAAGCAAGTCCTTCAATTACAGCAGTCCTTGGGGTGAATTGAAGTAAAAAGACAGTTAACTTAAACGGATGCTGACCTTCTGATCGTTCCAAGAGTAATATTTTTATTATGATAAAGTGTTCCTTTAACAATATTTCCCATGAAGGAGGTATAAAGATTTCCCTTCATTCATCAGTCATACCAATGCTTTTAGCCTCACCTATTTTTTATATTAATATGTTTGCTTGAAGCAAGGTAGGAGAACCGTGGCCCATTTCAAGCTATCAGTTCAGGTTTCTGGCAAGTGTAATCTGCCTCTTCCCGAGCACAGAATAGTAGTGAGGGTGGGCGGGGAAAGAGAGGGTATTTTTAGATGAGAAATCCTAGGGATACTTCAAGATAGAGGGCTCTTCCTTGTGTTGCCAATTAATGGTCAGAATCTAAAAAGGCACATCCACCCAGAACGTAGAAATGTTTTAATAAATAAATAATAAATAAACCCGCTAATTTTCATGCATTCCAGCCCACTTGCAGCCCTTTAGCACTTCCAGGGCTCATTGGACCTGTGTCCTTCCAGAAATGAGTGTTTCTGTTTGTTTTGAGTTTTCCCCAGATCATAAGAAAACCCTGCTGGACCAGACTAAGATTGATCTGGTCTGGCATTCTTTTCATACAGTGGCCAAATCAGCTTGCCCATGTTCCCCAGCAACTGATGTACATAGGCAGACTGGCTCTAATATGGAGACAGCTTATAGCTATAAGGATTAGCAGTCACTGATGGACTCAAATTCCATGACTTCCTCCAATTCTCTTTATTCCATTCCATTTGTATACGGCCCATCAACTCACAAATATATACACACACACACACACTCTCTCTCTCCAGTTGCTCTGCCCTGTTCACATAATTTTATGGGGTATTCAGACAGTGTTAGCTTCCATTTGTATCATTCATGTATTTTCCCACTGCTTCTTACGTAATTTTCCATACCCGTAAAGATGTCTGTTAAGAAGAAAAGGTAGAATAGCTGCAAAATGCAGCATATGGGCAATTTCATGGAGAGAGAGAGAGAGAGAGAGAGCATTTGTATGCCGTCCCATCTCATAGCCTCGGGACAGCTTACATAAATAAAATAAAACATAATACAGATAAAATCCAGATCCACCCTGGCTGCATATTAAAACCTATAGACTGGTATTAAAAGTTATTAAAATATCATTGAAATGAAAAGGTCTTAGCCTGGTGCCAAAAAACAAATAACGACGGCGCCAGGCAGACCTTTCTGGGGAGTGCATTCCATAGGCAGGGCGCCACCGCAGAGAAGGACCTCCTCCGGGTACTTTGCCTCCTAATGTCTTTCACGGAGTATTCCCGGAGGAGGGCCTCTGCTGCCGATCTCAGCAGGTGGGAGGGCAAATATGGAAGAAGGCATTCCTTTAGGTATCCAGGTCCCAAGCCGTTAAGGGCTTTATAAGTAATAACCAGCACCTTGAATTGAGCCCGGACTTTGATGAGAAGCCAGTGAAGCTAGTAGAAGACTGGGGTTATATGAGAACAACGCCCAGTCCCCGTCAGCAGCCTGGCAGCTCTATTTTGCACCATCTGAAGTATCCAGACTGTCTTCAAGGGCAGCCCCACGTAGAGCGCGTTACAGAAATCCAACCGGGAAGTAACCAATGCATGTGTCACTGTCGCTAGGCAATCGTCCTCCAGGTAGGGATGCAGCTGATGGATTAACCGAAGCTGAAGGAAAGCGCTCCTTGCCACCACTGTCACCTGAGCTTCCAGGGACAGGTCCGGATCGAGGAGCACTCCCAAGCTGCGGACCCTGTCCTTTAGAGGGAGTGCAACCCCATTCAGGGAATATTCCATCTCGACAATTTTGTTGCATAAGTAGTGGGTCCTGCTGACTGTGATGTGTTAGCACAGTCAGCACTGCTTACCCAAGGGAGACATGGCACAAGATTTTTTAGAGCAGAGAAAATGGGAGTATTATTTTTGTTGGTGGAAATAAAATACTGTTTCAACTTGTGTGTTTGCATTTTTCTGTTACACTGCCAAGAGGTTATGCAGTGGAAAAGCAGGAGAGGAAATGTTTTTTGTGTAGTCTTTCGATCTCAGTACTGCAACAAAATGGAAAACAAATGCAGATTAACAGTTTTGTTTAGAAAAGCCTGCTCTCACCCAACATTTTGAAGCAAGAGCTTCTCAGCACTATTTTAGCACCCATGTGTGTGTGTGTGGGCGTGCATTAAAAAGTGCCTGCAGCACAGAGCAAGTGGATTATAGCATGTCTGAGTAAACATGGAAAGGATAGGGACACATAAACCCTGACCTTTCCTAGTAAATTTCACAATTTACCAAACTCAAACGTTTTCCTTTGATTTTCTGGTCACTTTCAGAACCCTGCTAGGAAACTTATTGGTTTGGTTTGATCTGATAATCAATTCCAAACTGGTTGCTTGATTTTTCTGATTAGTATCATAATTAGCCTCTATAAAAACTGGTTATATCCTGAGTGTCTCCCTTTGCTCTGACATTTGAAGTGGTTCCTTGGATTGTTTCCAGTTGCTGTATCTACAAAGATAGAAGGGAAAAAGGCACTTGAAATTGACAAACTGTGTATCAATTTCTTTCCCCTCCCGCCACTTTATTTAAGGAAAGGGGGGAATAGGAAGTATTGAAACTGTGAAATTCAAGTATATAGATACATAGAACACAGAAACAGAGCTAGTCCTAAGGGGCCTCTCTGGGCAGCTCCACTCATGACATGCCTACCATGTGTATCTCCACACTGTGTATACAATAAAATTGAGCATTAGAGGAGGCTTGTAGCCTCACAGTCAAATCCTACACATGTTTGACTAAGATGGGTACTGTTGCATCCAGCCCTAACCCTAACCCTTGAGAAAGGGGAAAGGACTTGGGGAGTACTTCCAGGTAATGTTTGTTATTGTGTAATTGCCCTGTTGTATTTGCTAAATTTTATGGGGCATGTAAGGAACCACTTGAGAAGCACAATATGCACAAACACATATGTGTAGATCAAGTCCTCCCCGCAACAACAAATATTATCTCCAGACTGGGACACTTTCTGTCCCCCCCCCCCAATCCGCCATGCTTACCAGCCAAATGGTGGATTCCCTTTCAGGATGTACAGTTTTTGTTTTTCATGGATTATTAGCTTTCTTTTATTTTTTCATTTGCTCATTAATGCATATTAGCTTTTTTAAACCAGAATTTCACTTTTACATGCATATTAGCACTAACGCACATCAGCTCAAATCCACTTCCCAAAATAAACAAAAAAACAAACCCACAGCCATGGAAAGAGCCAATTTGCAACAGAATCCACAGGTCTGATTCACAGAAATCGGAACTCATTTGAATGTACTGTCCAGCCTCCCCAGGATCCCTTTTTCTATTTCTTTTTAAAAGGCCATGTGAGTGAATGGGTGTCTTGAAGGAATAGCAAGGAAGCCAGTAGGCCCGTGGGAGGCGGGTGCTTCCCTTTTGTGCCCTCGGCCACTGGCCAAGGATTAAAACAATGTAGTTTAGGTTAACTGGGAGGGACAACAGGGCTCTTCTGGCACCAAGAGAAATGCCTTGGGGTTAACAGGAAGTCATGGGCCAAACATTGGCTTCACATGGACTGGACAGTCCTTCAAACAGAGGCACAGCTTTTAAAAAGATAAGAACACAAGAAATGCCGTGCTAAACCTACTTTGGACATACCACGAGAAGGCAAGGCTTCCTGGAGAAGACAATCATGCTAGCAAACACTGAAGGCAGAAGGAGAAAAGGGAGGGCAAATACGAGATGGGCCGGCTCCATAAAGGGAGCCACAGCCTTGCATTTAGAGCAGCTAAGCAGGGTCCTCATTGATCAACTAAGCAGGGTCACCCTAAGTCAGAGAGGACTTGATGACACATAACAACAACCAGCCAGACCAAAGTCCCATCCAGTCCAGCATCCTCTTCTTGTAGGAACCAACCATCTGACTGTGAAAACAGCACATTCTCACCCATGTTCCCCATCATGCTGTCCCCAGTCCTGGAAGCAATATCTAGTTATCATGTCTAATGGATGTATCATCCTTGCATTTGCCCAATCTTTTTTTTAAGCCTTCCATGTTGGTGGCCGTAGCTACATCTTGTCGTGACATTGTCCTTAATGTATCAATGTGCCCTGTGAATAAGCCCTCGGGAAGCCTTTGAAATAAAGGACGCAGCCCTTGAACAGCAGGCAAATGGCCACCCATGGCCTCTGTCCTCATGTTTACTGGTTGTATACTGCACTGCATTTTTCAAGAGACAACGATATATACTCAGTGTCCTTTTTCCTAAGATTTGTTTTCTCTTATTGAGATGAGTGGGCTTGGAAGACTCCGATAAGCAGAAAACACCTCAGCTTAAGCCTTAAACCCACACAACACTCTGACAGACAAAAATGAAATGTCTCCCCCTCCTTTAGATTATGCTCTGAATGACAGGCAGCCTCATTGCCCCACAGATGGTCACCATGTGTTCTCAGAGAGCAAATTGATAGGTGGGCTAAATGGAAAATAACCTCAGAAATGCCTTAGCCTGTCATTACAAAGCTGCTTTCATTATGGATGAGTCTATCATCAACTGCACTGTACAATTAGAAAACAGAATAGACTACAAGTCCTCTGCCACAGATTCTGTAGAGAGCATAATGTAAAACTGCTGTATGATTCATGCCAGTGCACTCATCTGTACTTTGCAACTGGAAGGCATGTACGTAGCAGTCAGTTCCAATGCCTAGGTAGATCTTTCCAGTGACATTTCAGAGAGTTTGTTTAAATGCTAAAGGCTTAAATGCTAAAGGTCGTGTATATTATATGCACTTCAGGGAGGAGACTTGTGGCAGATCAGTTTAGGCACACTGGTTATACTTAGACTTCATGTGCTTTCCACGAAAAAGTTGCTGCCTTTTCCTTCCCGTAACCTACAAGGATTATTTGTAAGCCCTGATTAGTCATCTTCTTGGAAGGAGTGCAGCTTCTCCAGAAACTGCATTCCTTTTTGTATTTTTTTTCTAGCGCAGTCTAAGACAGAGGTCCTCAAACTTTCTGAATAGGGGGCCAGTTGAAAGGCTTCGGTGACCGTGGCGGGCCGGTGAGGTGGGGGTGCCGGGGGGTGCGGGCCGGTGAGGTGCCGTCGGGCACGCGGCGATGGCTCGCTCGCTCAGAGATCTCCCAGTGAGTCCAAAACCATCTCCGAGCGAGCAAGCCACCACCTCCCCGCCCGTGCTGCGAGGCAGCGGCGAGCGTGCATGTATGGGAGGCAGGCAGTGGCAGCAGCTCGCTCGCTCAGAGACCATCTCCAAGCAAGTGAGCCACCGCCTCCCCGCCCGTGCAGCGAGCGCGCTCATGGGCGGTGGATGGCGGCGCAGGCCGGAGGGATGGCCATGGCAGGCCGGATCCGTCCCGTGGGCCGTAGTTTGAGAACCCATGGTCTAAGATCTTGATTTTGACCTGGGAAATTGTGTGCCATGTAGAATTTTCTCATAGGTGGTTTGGGAATCTAATCTCCAAAGATACATTCATCTCAGGTATGCTTCCCTGCATAAGCAGCTGTGGAAAAAGTGGGAGAGATACACAAGAGCATGACCATGGTCTGGCCCCACTGCAATTCATTAGGTTAGGGCTTGTCCAAGAGTGTGTCCCAGTCAATTGTGCACTGACCCGAGATACCCTGTAGTATAGCAGACACAGACGACACAGCCCTTCCCAATATGTGTGCTGATTTGGAATCCTCCTCAGACCTGTGGGCCAGAGGTTCCCTACCCCTGAAACAGAAGTGGTTTTCAAATAGAGGACTGTCCTCTGTCAGCCCTTCAAGGAATTACTGCCTTCCGTAAGGTAGGGCACAGAGCGGCGCAATTTTGTCTCTAAGACACATGGTGCGTCTCACATCTCTTGCAATGCTTAGACTCAGGGAAAGGCTCACAGTCACTTTTCTGGAACGATTCACCCTTGTGTACTCTTATCAAACTGCTTGTAATCTGCCCAGAGAATACTGGTTATTGGATAGACTTAGAAGATAAATATATGCATTCGTAATAATTCATAATATAGCAATCTACTCTGATCAGTTCTTCATTTCCCAGGACATCTCAGTTATCAGTATTATGTCTCATCTAATTATTGTATAATATCATGTGAAAATCCCGAAGATTAAAACAAAGCCAAATGGGGGTTAAAACCCTGCTCGTCAGTTTTGTTTCTGTTGCAGCTGCCAAGCAAGTCTCATTTCCATTAGATGGCAGTATTGCTAACATTATCAGGCGCATGATAAAGATGCTTGGTGTAAAGGGTGCGTGATGTTGACTCTGTGCTCCAGCATGGCCCTCACTGGATTGTGGCCTTCGTGTGCTCCCTGGCATGGTTTGAATTCATTTGGAAATTCAAAATAGGAGCAATAAAACAAGCACGCACCCTACTGCTGTGCAATTTCCTTGAGAGTCACCCTTAAACACATACATACCAGCAGTGCTGATGATCTATTCAAGGCAGTACTGGCTGTTTGGAACTGTGCAGTCTGCATTCAGGTTTCCAGACCCAGAAGTCAGCCAGGGTAGCAACAGGTCCTACTGCCCTCTGATCTGAGGGACTGACTGGCTAGTCCAAACCCGGTTTAAAATAAAGCATTGTAAGAAGGATGGGCAGGGGTCTTGGAGGTGCCCACCAACAGTTGTCCCCTGGATAACGGACTGAGCAGGCACATGGTTCACCTGTCTAAATGTATAAATGTGTGGTAGGGTGGCTTGCAATGCTGGACTGGGACTCTGGGTTTCAGTCTCCTGATCAGTCATGAAATTAACTAGGTGAGGTTGGGCCAGTCACAAACTTCCTCCTAGGGTTGTTGTGAGGATAAATGGGGAAAATGAGAACCCAGTGAGCTGCCTTGGGTTCCTTACAAGAGGAAGAAAGGCAGGATATAAATGCAGTATACTCATTATCACCACCACCACAGTACAGTAATCCAGGCAAGAGGCTACCAACTCATGGTTAACTGTGGCAAGTCTCCACTCATCCAAATGGGAATGCAGCTGAAAAATCAGCCTAAGCTGATAGAAGGTGTTCCTGGCTGCTGAGGCCACCTGTGAGACAAGCAACAACCTGAAATCCAGGAACACCCCCAAGCTATGAACCTGATCCTTTGGGGGTGTGCAACTCCATCCAGGACAGGTTGAAAATTTCCCAGTTCCATGGATGAACTGCCTACCAAGAGCATCTCTGTCTTGTCAGGATTAAGCTTTGGTTTATTGACCCTCATGCAGTCCACTACCTAGCCAAGGGATTGGTTCAGAAGAGCCACTGCCTCACCTGGATTAGATGAAAGGAGAGGTAGAGCTGAGTGTTATCAGCACACTGGTGACACTTTAGCCCAAGCCTCCGGAGGAACTCTCCCAGCATTTTCACACAGATGTTGAATAGTATGGGAGACCAAACAGAGCCCTGCAGTACTCTATGGCACAGGTGCAGAGCAACAGTCCCCCAGTTCTGCCAACTGGAGAAATCAGCCAGGTAGGAGCAGAGCCACCACAAAGCAGTGCCACAATTCTGAGCCCATCTAGCTTCTCCAGAAGGATAAATGGTGGATGGTACTGAAAGTTGCTGAGAGGTCCAGGAGAATTAACAGGGTTGCACTCTCTCTACCTCTGTCTTGGCAAAGGTCATCCCAGAGGGTGACCAAGCAATTTCTGTTCCAAAACTGAGCCTAAAGCCTAATTGAAATGGATCCAGATAATCTATTTCTTCCAAGAGTGCTTGGAGCTGCTCGAGCAAATTGTGGCCAGGCAGCTCAGGAAAATAATATTTGCTGTAGGCCAATAGTTATTTATGTCCTCTGGATCAAGATGAGATTTTTTAAGAACTGGTGTAACCACCACCATCTTTAGAGGGTTGGACACCACTCCTTCTCTCAAGGAGGCATTCGCCACCTCCTGGATCCAAAGATGAATCCACTTCTTTGATTTCTCAGTTAGCTAAGATGGGCAAGGAACAGGCGAACAGAAATGACCAATCCCCTTGTCCACATCCTGAGGCCACAATAGCTGAAACTCATCCAGTAAGATGAGACCAGATGGTGCACTGGACACCTCTGCTGATGACACTAGGATAACTGTGGGGTCCAACTCTCAACAAGTCTGAGAGACTTTATCCTCAAAATGTTGTGCAAACTGTCCTTAGACTGCAGCAAAACTTGCAGTGGGTTAATGTACCAATTTGGGATATTCCATGTGTCAGTGGAGTTGTGCTCTGACATTATCTAATGGGGCATTGCAGGGATGCGGCTTAAATAGCTGCACACAGCTAGAGAAGAGGCAGAAAGAAGGGTCAGCAAAGGTGGAGGTGGACCAGTAGCAGCTGCTGAATGCTATTCTGTTTGTTCTGACTACTCCATCATAAACTGTCTTGTAAAAATGGACACACTGCAGAAAAGGACAGTCAAACTAATTGGGGGACTGGAACACCTTCCCCACAAGGAACAATGACAATATTTGGGGTTTCTAGGGGAAAGGAAAAGACAACTAACAGAAGGCAACAACAGAGAATAGACAATTGGAGAATGTAGGCAGACTTTTTTTCTCCTTTTCTTATCATGCTAGAATTCAATCACATCCAATGACATTGATTGCTTATAGATTCGGGATTAACCCCAAGACATACATCTTCACATAATGCAAAATTCACTGCCATGAGCTGTGGTGAGTGTTGCCAGGAGTTCTCAGCATATTTAGCTGAAAGCTCTTTCTGCCAGTAACCAATATGCAGGAGAGGCATTCTGATCATTTTGAATGAGGAAGAAATCACACAAAATTTGGAAAGGCACCAAACGCTAAGTAGTTGGGTGAGGGTGGAAAACAGGAACCATGAGCTGACATGGGAAGCAGGGCAGGTCTATCTAGGAAACACAAGAGGCAGAGAATGGACTGGGATCCCAGTGGGACCCAGTCTGGTCTGTAGGCCTGACTGCATGCACTGAAGGGATGATCCAAGTGCTAAATGTAAGCAAATTTCAGTCCCACTGATTTCCCTGTAGGAGCTGCTCTCTCCTATTGCAATCAATGGTGTTCCAAGGTGATTGGCTTCCGCTGGTGCGTGCTGAAGGGTTTTGGCTTGGAAATGTAGACCTCTGGAGTTGCAGAGTTCTAATTACCCTATTGCATCTCCTCTCTGATATTATTTGTAATACATGTAGAAAATAAAGCATAGAAAAACACTCTGAGAACCACAGTGGTTAATACTTGTCAACCTATGCCTCTCCTTATCTTTCTGAACAAGTGTCGAAGAAGCACCCATGTAATGGCAGTCATCAAAGGCAACACAAACTACCCAATTCAGCAATACTTCACTGAGGGAGCCAATCTCCAGAAGGAGCAGCTGGGTTGTGTAGAAGGACTCCCTGCTGCAGTCAAGCGTGCCCAGCGCACTTAATTTGAGCCACTTGCTATTTCCATAAATCTGCAGTGCAGAGTCTAAATCATAGAGTTTGTTTCAGTGGTGTGGATAAAATCAATAACTTTTATTTCCTGAGCCAAAATAAAACTCACCACAGTGGCAATCCGTATTGTAACTTTATAGTTGATTATCATCATTCATAGCCAAACTGTAGTTAAATATTCTCAGCCTGAATTTATGACCAAGGACACTTCAGCATAATATATATAAAGGGAGTTTTATTGATCAGGGAACATCTGCTGGCACTTAAACATGTAGGCACATAAACATGAACATAAGCTTTGCAAGTCTGCAATTTTTGATCGTCGTAAAATTAGAATTTATAATCCAGTGCAAGATGTAATGTTTTCTTTATCACCTTCATAAAGATAAAGTAATGTAAGCTGGGTCAGTAGATTACAAAACCATTACAAGATTGCAAAATCTTAGATTTTAAAAAATAATTTATGGAAGGAAAACTTCATTATATTCACTTTAAACTTTACCCTCTTTAATTACTTTTTGCCTGTTGAAGTAGAATGGATTTGGCAAGTCCTAGTTCTTAAAAGCACAAATGGAAATGATATAAAATATTGAGTACAATGCATCCAACAGGAAGTTTCATTGGGTTTGTAAGGGAATATTAAGTACATGCTTTAATCTCTCCCATGGAAATCAAATGAGCTTTAAATGCTTCATTTTAGGTAAAAGCACACTTAATGTCATTAGCTGCCAAAGTTAGTTTTAATGTGACAGTTTTGGCCCTTGATTTCAAACAGATTTCTTAAGCATTCATTTTTCAGCTGAGAGCAGCCACTGATCGATTGCAACTGGTATAGGTGTGCATTTTTCTCTGTTTTGATAATGAGGTAAATAGATTTGTTTCTCCAGCCCTCCAAACACATAGATGGCTAATTCCATTTCTCTGCACATCACACCATGGAGCACAAATGCTGATGCGCCCCCAGGATTATGGATAACATGGGGCACCTGACTCCTCCCATTCCCATACCTAGAAGGCCCACAAAACCTTGTGTCCAAGGTCACCTTTGCAGCCTTGGAGAAGCAGTTGTCATGGTTCTGTTCACACTGGCTAGAAGGGCAAGAGAGATGCTGTTAGTTGATGTTGTAGCAGAGAATCAACAAGGGACATATCCTAAAGCAAGGCAGCAATACATCTTTATATAAAAGAAATACTGGCGATGAGCTTGGAAGGCTTTTTACAAATTATTTAGTATTTTAATTCAAAACAACAGTACAGTAAAAGAGCTGATATTAAAAAACATAAGACACACAGTCTTTCCATATGCAACCTTCCTCATAAAACCAGGGGCCCTATTTATATCATTCTGCCCTAGTCTCAGGATATTCAAATCACATGATACACACTTAACAAAATAAACAAATAGTCATATTTTAAACTACTTAAAAATAGTTCATGTGTGAAGTAAGAGAAATAATAGGAAAAAGAGGGGTTCATGTTTTTCTGAGACTCACCATCCACTGCCCCAAAGAAGCAAAAAGATTAAAGAAGTTTTTAGAAAGGATTGGACAAATGAATGAGGGAAGAGTTATCAAATATTATGATCAACAGAGCTAGCTATGTAATTGGGTAGAAAAATTCAATGGTTTCAGGGAGATTTTTTAGTGTCATGAATTGTGCAAACAAAAAATTAACTTTTATTAAATCCTACATACAGACTTCAATTTATTTATTTTTTCTTTCTTGCACGCACTAACTGATTTCTCCCTAATTTTTGAGATTTATAATGGAAATTCAGCTTTTCCATCTTAATTAATCTTTTATTGTTAAGAAAAATGGTAAACAAGTGGCTGAAATGTTAACTAAATCTATGTTTTAGGGTGCTTCCAGACAAGGCTTTTATGGTACTGTTGCCTTGCTGAATTCACAGAATTTTACAGGTGGGTCCAGATAACCTCACCTTCCACTCAGAACCTTCCTCCATTTCCCCACCACTCCATCCCAATTTTTCTTGACCAAAGAAAATTAATTACAGCAATAAGAAGAGCCCAGGCCTTTTTGGAAGCAGCCTTAGAGAGACAGGTATGCTTGTGTTGATTGAGTGAATGAAAATAAAATGAAATCTGTTCACTGATTTACACAGTTTTTGCATTTAATGAAAATATCCTGACTAGTGTACACTTCAACCTGTGCATGTAATGAGTAGCACTCAGTTATGACATTACACTGACCCCGTAATAACATGGTTGACAGACTAGTAAAGGTTCCGAAACTCAACCATATTCCATTTATAAGACATTTCTGCCATGTACATGTATTTCTAATGTATAATGAGATATAGCTTAAATCCAGCCAACTTTTAATAATTCAAACCAAACTAATGATTTTCTTCTGTGCCAATAGGTGGCCTTTATAGTAGGTTTCCTTAGTAGAGTTACAGTAGCACAAGTTGGTCCTAGGACATTTAAAGAACCTGTTTCTTTATTTCCTTTAGCTTTTTAAGGATACAATCCAATGCATAGTTAGACAGAAGAAAGGCCTACAACTCAGAGCATTCCCCAGTCATTTCTTGCTGGTGCTTGCTGGGACCTGTTGGCCTTCTTTCTGTCTAAACATGCATATGATTGCTCCTTTCGGGATTATAGCCTCTTTGAGAGGCAAGGGAGTGTGATCCAGTTATGCACTTTCAAATGAGCAGGGAGTATAACTCCTTATATTCACATAATAAGATACCTGGGGTCAATTCCAGTGCTTTTTGAAGGCTGAAATCTCCTAGCCTGTTCCAGAGGAATTTATTTTGTCTTGTATGAATAGCAATTGTCAGGATTTCAAACCTGCTTGGAATGAATACGCAGATTTAGTGGAAGCATACAATCAAGCACTCAACAGTTTATTAACAGCAAACAGAAATTCCTAAATTAAAACAGCACTGGGGGGTAGTCTGTATAAGACTGGCTACTAGGAAACAGGACATGTACAGTGTGTTTTATGGAGTTGGGGTCACCATTGCTTTGCAGGGAGGGGGAAGGGGGCCTTGAATGAGTGATATGCAAGAACAGTATAAGCACTTAATTGCAATACAGAAATTGCGAAATTGTCATAGTCATCGGGAAAGCATCACAATACATGGAGGGCTTGAGTAACAGATAACAAATAAAGCAGTCATACGTTACAGAATGTAACGGGTTTCAATGTTTGATTTTTACAGTCTGCGGTAGGAATTTCCAGAAGACCATAAGTAGCTGGCCCAGTTGCATGGCTTCACCCGCTGCCTGCTAGGCTCTGTATTTGAGATCAATTAGCCAGCGGGTGAATCATTCACATGTCCTGGGGCTCCTGTCACCCATTCCAGAGCCAGACTGCCTTGATCAGAGCCAGAGATGTAGGCACAAAATCCTCTTATTTCCTGAAATCAACCAGTGTCTCTTTTTGAATAAAGAATTTGCATCAGCAGAATGAATCCTTTACATGCTTCTTAAGGGTGCAATCCTATGCATGTTTATCCAGAAAAAGCCATACAAATTGGGTGGGAATGCTGAGAGTGGTAGGATTTTTTTGTTTGTTTGTTCAACCATGCATATAAGATTGTACCCTAAGACAGATAGTACAAAGAGCCCTCTAGCACGTAAAGCCAACATAATTTTATAGTCCATTGACATAGCATGGACCATGATACAATGTCCTGTATCTCTTGGCTACAAAACCTGATGCGCTGTGCCAGGCAGGACTGCAAAGGAACTGAATAGCAAACAGTAAGTGCATTCAAGAGGATTGCCCATTTTTCCAGGCAGGCTGTCCTTGGTTTTAAATGGAGGCAAACACAAATTAAAATCATACTGGCAGGGTGGGGAGGGAGGAAGACAAGTTGGAACACGCAGTGCTTTTGTCGAGATTACTTTCTATAAGACCACCCAATAATGTTGCTTTCTTAACATTATGATATTTTAAAAGGTTACTTTTTAATGTTTCCCTCGCATGGAAGAAACTTCATCATCATCATTACTAAAAGCAGACAATGGGGGATTGTTTACTTTGCTTTATCTCCTTTCACCCATCACTTTGATATGTTGGCTGAACTTGTCTGATCAGTAGAAAAACTGGAATGCTGTTGAATGGGATTTGGGGTGGAACAGGATGCTTCCTCAATGACCCTTCCAACCCTGTGATATTCCAGTTCAAATTACCCTTGGCTACCATGGATGAGAAACCCAAGGGGAAAAAAATCACACTTTCCCCACTCTCCTTGAAGGCTTTTCACAACTTCATGACAAAAAGAAATCAGACAGGCAGAGCTTCTCCCAGTTATCCTATCTGTGCAGTGCAAAGCTTCATCCATTGAATGTGTGCTAATCATGCAGCTGTTAAATCAGGAATGGGAAATCTGTGCCCCTCCAAATGTTTTGGCTTACAATTTCCTTCAGGCCAAGCCAGCAGAGCCAATGGTGAAAGGAGTTGTGGACCTCCAGATGTTCTGGCCTGCAAGTTGTCCACCATGTTTAAGGCAAAGGAGACCTGTCAGGTAAAAATATGTCAAGCTACCCTAAAGCCTTTCCTTAACTCCTTTTCAAGATATTAACAGAGTTTGGATATGAATGTTATGTATTTGGGAGATGTTTCCAACCACTGCTATCTCCTTTAACAGGTGAAGCATCAATGAAGATAGTGCTAGAAGATGCATCCCACAGAGGATGCATTTTCTAACATGAGATGTATTACGTTCTGAAATCACTACCATCCATGGCAGTATTCAACACTACTACTAAACCCATGCCATTGATGGGTGACTTCTAACATAATGGCAATCCCTTGTGCTGGTGCGACAGATTTTCCAGGGAGGCTTCCTGTATCAGCAGCCACTATTTGCATTACACTGGAGGTTGCTTATGCTACAGCTGCATCCATAGCATAAGCAGAACAGCACCCTATGTGTGCCTCTCGTGCTGATCCTTGGGTGGCTTTAAGAGGGGATTCATGGAGGAGAAGGCTATGCACGGCCACTGATCAAGATGGCTGCATGTCACTTCTGGGATCAGGGACAGTATGCCTCCATGTCGTTCACGCAGAGGCTGTTCTACTCCTGTCCAGCTTGTGGCGTTCCAGGAGGCATCTGATTGTCTGCTAATGGAACGGGCTGCTGGGTGAGATGGGCCTCTGGTCTGATCCAGCCTGGTTCTCCTCATGAGTGCAGATTTTTAGAATGTGCCCCTTTAAAAATACTTAGAACTGAAAACTTTCACGGGCTGCACACCCAAGAATTTTGCAGGGCCATATGCTCACCTTTACACGTGCAGGCTCAACACCTAACAAGATGTTGGCATGTTTTGTGTTCTGCTATTGATACTCAATACAAAATGTAAAATGAGAATGGACTTTTACTTCCAAATAGGATTTAGATCGGAGTTCAAAGACCCCCATGCACACTTTCGAGGGACTCATATGCCAGGTCTTCTTAGTATTCTGTTCCAACAGGACCTACTTATGCGGGGGAGAGCACATTGGGACTGTGGAAGGAAGGGAGTCACCAAAGTTCCCATCGGCATGCAGAATCTCCATGTGTGACCATTTGTTTGATCTTGACCAGGAGATACAAATTGGCACAGGCCACACACCTCAGTGTTTGTGTTGCGGTTCTTATTAGCAGATAAGACACCCGCCACTGGCATGCACAGTCGGACTTAGGATACACAGGAAGGCCTGTTCAATATTCAGAAATTCCATTTATCCATGAGGCAAATCTAGGAAGCCATGTTGATCTTGAAATGCTTAGACGGGGAAGAGTCAGTGAATTTCTAAAATGTCTTGACTATTAGTGTTCTGAAATGGATGCTTTGCTGTGAAATTAATGAGAAATGTTGTAACTATCAAGCAAAAGCGCATACACACTGATGAATATTGAACAAGGAAAATATCTACAGCAGGAATGCCTGTTCAGCACCATAGCAACAGGACCAATTTTTGGTGGAGGACCAGACTGCCCTCGACCTGGCCCTCTGTAACCCGGATACCATGAGTAGGTATAGCCACACCTATTAATGTCCTCATCCCATTCATTTTCCCTTTCCTTATGCTGACACTGTGAGCTGCACGACCTGGGCTGGACAAAGGTGGCAGGTGTCTACAGGCGGAGCAGCAAGACAAGAGGTGGTAGAGGTGGATGAAGATCTTGGCCTGATACAGTAGGGCCTGAGGCAAAGGCAGAATCAGAAACGGGCAAGGATCAGGCACCAGCAAGGCATGGCAAGGCTAGAGGCAAAGGCAAGGAGCAGGCACCTGGCAAGGCAAGTCAGGTCAGGTGCATGCAGGAATCCACACACAATTGAAGGCAAGACTACCTGCATGATCAGAAACACAAAGGCCAGCACTACTGTGATAAAATGAACACTACCGGGAAGCCTTTTATAGGGCCTTCCAGAGCTCCCAGCCTCACCACATGTTGCCCAGGCCAACCTGGCAAGTACCTACAGGTCTGACCCTGGTCCAGCAGATACTTGCAGGGCAAGCCATGCTGCTCTCCACAATCACAACACCAGGAGGAACTGTGTCAAGGGTCGAGCTCTTGATGCTCATCCTCACTTGGCTTTTCCATAACACAGCCATCTCTGATGGACCATATTATCTTATGACATCATGGCATTCACAGTGCCATCTCCAACTGGCTGCACTTGCAAGCCCAGGAACTAGAAGAGGCACTGAACAGCGGGACAGGGGGGCATGACAAATCAGAGGGGCACCAAAAAAAAAAAAGCACTGGAGAACTGGTGGGGTTATTTTAGCACCACGCCTCCCAGTCTCCATTTCGCAACAATGACATTTGGGGCATCCCTTGAGTCAGCATTCACTTGAGCATGAGTGAAAAGTAGTGGAAAAAATGTAATGCATCTATTCCATTGCCAAAATTCATGTGGAACTGTCAGTATTTACAGGTAAATGTTAATATTTGCCCAATTTCAGGCATGCAGTATAACATATATTCCATTGTGTAGCAGGTGGCTCAAGTCCATAATTAAAGTGAGGCATGTGATAATGTGGTACATGCACATTCAGGATCTCTAGTTAAGCCCTGTATTTGTTTGATTCAGCGTAACATGCTTGAATAGGGTAATTCAATTCTTCCTCATTTTTAATGTTATTTGAGCCCTTTAATATAATTTGGTGGGCTATTACAGTTGTTACAGCTGCTAGTTTTGCCCTCAATACTGATTTCACTTATGACCTCAGTCAGAACAAGATTTAAAGTTTGAGATGATGTAAGTGAATAAGGTTTATTAGATTTATTCATGGGGCAATTTAAATAAGAATCTGCCTGGCTTAGAATAAGATTCAAAATGAAAAATGCATGTGATTTATGGACCTGTCCATTTTAAAGATTTATATGTAGTGTAGGATGATTAAGTAAGAGACAGACCTGATTATATGAAATATGTAATTTTTGTAATGCAATTTTGGAAGCAAGCTGCTAAACAGCACCGGCATAACAATGACTGGCCGAACATTTTTATTACAATATTACTGCACAGCTGGAATGCAGAGTCATATAAGTGTTGAGCACATACTCCTCTGATCATTCTGACCTGCTTTTCTAACAAAAGTAAAGTATGCTCAAAGGAAGGGCAGCTGGGACGGGGCTTCTCTACTTCACACAATGAAATCTGTATCCATTTTTGTTTGTCTGCTCTATCTCTCTTGGAGCCACCATAATTTATTTCTGATGTTTGTTTCATTACATATAAATACACTTCAATGCAAGGCCACATGCTTTAGATCAGAACTTTTAAAGTCTGGTACCATGAATCTCCCAAGGCACATACACAAAGGAATCGAAAGGTTAGTTCACACAAATCTTTCTTATTATCTTCTTTAAAAGTGGTTGGTTGACATTTAATTTTTGGAACATTCTGTTCCCCAGCCTTTGGGGGCTTTTTTTAAATGGGCTCATTTTATTGTCATCATTTTATTGAGTTTTGAGCCATTTGTGGGGGGTTTCTAACTTAGAGACGCCATGCTTTATTGCTTCTGTGTTGTGCTAGCTTTTGCTTTCGGAACTTCTCTTCCTTCAAGATCAGTGTCTCTGAGCATGCACAAAGCACCTTTCACTCAGAGGGCAAATGCATTCGCTGCCACAGTCCACCTCTCCATTCTCCAGAAACAGATATCTTCAGTCAAATTTACTAGCTGTATCTACACAGTGCATGCAATAGGAGATATGGCTATGGGGATGGTCCCAATAATACACTATAAACATGAACATCAGTCAGTGTGTATGTTCAACACACTAAAATTTAAGTTGCAATGCAACATAATAACCCAAATTATCTCACTATCACTTGTATAAATTGCAGAGCAAGAATGTTATAGACATTTCACACAAGCAACACAACTTGGCTAGAGACTGGAGATGGAGCTTTCCCCTCCCTTCCCTAGGAAGTTGATTAAAATAAAACAAGAAGAAGAATTGCTCATAGTTTTTACGTCTGGAAAACAGGTTTTGCAAGAGTTTTTATTGCTTCGTATTTTAGCTTAAAGCATAGTTTAGCTTAAATACATTGGTAAACTTTAGGTGAGGCATTTCAACCATCAGCATGAGGAAAAGCTGCAAAAAAGCTAGGCAAGCAGCCAACAGTCCATGGTTAGGAAAAAGGGATGGGGCCATGTGAAGTAGGGTAGTTTTTATTTCTATCTCCCCCCAAAGGCCAGTTTGGCACCCCAGGACTGGGATCCTGCATGCATATGGTACACTCCAGATGTGTTGGACTGAAACTTCCATCATGACTGGCTGGGAATGATGTCAGTTGCAATCCTACACCTCTGGAACACTCCAGGTTAGGGACCAGTTTAGAATATTAGAATGAAGCAGAGAGAATCTAAGCTCAACTACGCATTCAGCCATCAATCTTTGTGGGTTAGCCTGAAGCCAGTCCTTGCAGGGCTGTTGTAAAAATAGAATGAAAGATTGCGGAGATCCACGTGTGCAACTTCAAGCTAACATCCTGAATAAAAGTCTCCATATAAATGTCACAAAGGAACAAATAGTGTGATGGCCCCAAGACATTCTAGGGAAATCTAGCAGTGTAGAATTAGAGTGGTTCTAGTAGCCATGGCAGCATCAGATGCTGCCTTATGTGGAGTCAGACCATTGATCTATTGAACTCAATAGTGTCTACACTGACTGGTAGCAACTCCCCAGGGTTTTGGGCAGATGACTTTTCTAGCTTACCGAAGATTTCAGCAGCAACATCACACTGCATGTATACTCTGCAGTGTATTTATATTCTTTTTTCTTTTTATAAAGAACCAAAAGTGGCTTACACAATCCCCCTCCACTCTGTTTTATCCTCACAACAGCCACCCTGGGAGGTAGGTCAGGCTGAGAGTGAGTGACTGTCCCAAGGTCACCCAGTGAGTTTCGTGGCCAAGTCTAGAACACAGATCCTCAGCCCAACACTCTAACCACCACACCACACTGCCTGGGATTAAGGCATTCTTTACATGTAGAAAGTGTCTTCCACCACGGGGCCACAGCCCGTCCCCAACTATGGGCTATCAAAAAACAGGTTGGTTCAGAGTGGAAGGTTAACTCTGAATGTAGGTCAAAAATCAGCCCAGAACAATGTACAGGGCAGTTTTGGCTGTAGCGAGTAACACCCCCGCCCCCGAGAGTCCACTGGGGGAGTACAATCCAAAGAACATTTACACTTTATTCAGACATACAGGAAATACATGCGGCACGTAGGCAGTCTCCAAAGGGACTACAAAGATGGAGTGTGTGCAAGATGCTTTCATAACCTGCCAGTTTTATACACTTCGGGGAGGGTGGGGGATCAGGTACACAGTTCTCTGGAGGCACTCCAGGAGAAAACAATAGGGTTGAACACAATACAAAAAGAATCTTCAGGACAGACAAACAATTAGCATATCCAAGAGATCAGATCATGAATCCCTTCTTTAGTCTAAAGCTGTTCCTACACTGTCAGGCTTTTAGCAGCTATATTATGGCAAAGCTTGTGCTCATTTTGTCTGGACAAACTCAATCCTACATGTCTTTAATTAGAAGTCAGCCATGTCAAATTCAGTGGGACTTACCCCTAAGAAAATACATGCAGCATTGCCACTTTGGACTTAATAAGTGACTTCTTCATGTTTTTGTTTTCCATGTGTGACTCAGAAATGATGATGATCTAACTCACCGGGTTACTGTGAGGGCAGATGCAGACAGTTAAAGATGGAAGAGTTTGATGTAAATTAATTTGCTGCTTTGGGGTTGACATGTGGCCAAAACTGTATACAGATATAGCACCATGTTTGCATTTGGTGATTAAAAGTGTTTATACTCTGCTCCTGCACAGAAGTCCATGCTGGTAACGAAGTACAGAAGCTTATGAGATGGTAAGTGAAACAAATATACTTCTGATGACAAAGCTTCCCAAACCTATCTAAATCAAGGGGTCGTACTAGTAATACAATTTGCATGAAACAAAGTTGCCCCAGAAAATTATAAATTTTAATCTGATTTGTACAGAGTAATTTAATTTCCTCCCTGGCAAACTACATGGATTTTATCAATTACACCAATTAACTTGCCAAACAGATTTATCGGCCAGCCATTTTCAAGACACATTCTTTGATACACTGTTCCAACGCCATCAATTGGGCTGGCCTGTTTAGTTTCAGATTTTGATATCTTTATGTGTATTGGAAAGCAAATAATCAGAACTCTTCTTTTTAAAAGAGGGCTTTTCTGGTGCATTTTAAAAACAAGTTTTCAAATTTTACATGGATTTGTTATGCCAGCAGCTCTGGGACATTTATTAACTCCTGCTATCAATGTTAATGCTTAATTGTCCAATGTTCATAACTACCATTGAGTTCACTATATGCATTTTAATATTTCAATCAAATTTAGCAATCTAGAACAAGACTCAAAATTGAAGGAAGATTATCCCCTACCACCTGAAGATAGGGTTTAACTTTTGCAAATTATATAGCCTCCTGCCACTAGGTATTAACATCCTTGTATTGCCTGCTTACTGGCTCTCCACTATCTAAAATTCCTACTCAACTTTGAACACCACCATGCTTTCCTCCTGTTCTCTGGCTCACCAGGGATGAGACCACCCATGGATTCTATCTGAGGGTGGGGACATATATAAGGAACTGCCAATGATTATATTTTCCCCATTAAAAATGAAAGTGGGGAAATGGCCATTGTTGGGATTTTGTGCCACTAGCCCTCAGTGGAATCTGAAGCAGGCTTAGCACCTGATTCATTCTTCTGTAATGAAGGTTGCAAGCCTGCATCCACTGATCTAGGAGCAAGCCTTGTTGAATTGAATGGGACCCACATCTGTCTATACATGTATTGAACTGCATTGTATGTCTGTATGAATGCCTTCTGCACCCCATTAAACATTGTCACAAACCGCAGACTTTGAGATAATCCCAGTCAGGACCTACCTTTTCTTTCTCTTTTTGCCACTGTTGCTTTGTTTAACCTGGAACTCGAAGATGTCTGAAGAATTCAAAAGCTTGCTCACTATTTTATGACACTGCGGTTGGTCCTAAGAAAGGAATTACCTTCCAAGAGCTGCATTCCAATTTGACATGCAAAGTCATGCAATTTGCTGTGGTTCAAAGTGCTCACAAAACTTATAAAAATACCATTTGTGATCTGCAGGGTACTGCTGCTTTGCACAATATCACAATAAACTATTAGCACATTACTCTTGTTAAATGTTATTTAATCTCAAGAAACATTTTGGTAGTGCACAAAATGGTACTTGTCACATATCTGTTGCCTCTTAGATCCACATAATTTGAAGGAAATTATTAGAATGATTATTAGAATTACAAACTGGTGACAGGCCTAGTTTTGGGCATCCTTGTGCATTACCATACTGGCTGGGGCATGCTGGAATTAAAAGCCTTTTTAATTTTCTAAACCCACATGGGATTGCACCTTAAATCCTGTAAGCATTGCCACTGGATCTACTCACTGCTTGGGGAAATGGAGAGCTTGTTCATTTCTGATTACCGAGCTTGCTGCAATAAACCAATAAACTTCCAGGAGCTGGCTTTACTTACAAATGAATAGAAGAATAAACCAAGCAAGCACTTGAAAGAGTAACTGGGAGGAAAGGAAAGGAAAGGAAAGGAAAGGAAAGGAAAGGAAAGGAAAGGGGAAGGAAGGAAGGAAGGAAGGAAGGAAGGAAGGAAGGAAGGAAGGAAGGAAGGAAACCCTCTGCACACACCTGTATGCACACTGCATCTTGTGATGGATTTTAATTGTAAGCTGCCTTGAGGGCCAATCATAGCTAAAATTCAAAGTATATATATAAATTAATACTATCTTATTACCTATATTTTTATTTATTGCTATTTTTTATTTAGGGAACAGAGTGGGATATGGCTAACTTAGATGGTTCATTTTGTGCACCCAGTTTTAATTTAAAAGACTGACTTGGTTCTTGCTAGATGTGCTGCCTTTAGTGTTCAGACAGTTGGCCAAGAGGAGTCCCTGAAGGACACTGGCTTTCAGAACTCTTGCTAATAAAAAAATGCTTCTGGTAGCGGCACCAATATCCCAGAATGAAAACCTGAATGAAAGCAAGAGATGCAAGTTGGTCCTGCCACTGTGCCTAGCGCAACAGATAATGCATAAGAATTCTGAAACTGTAAAAGTGTGCATACAGTGATACCTGCTACTGTGAGATACGCTGAAAGAAATTAAGTGCATGTTGACAGTGAAACACCATAGCATTTTGTTTAACATACTGACGAAATGCCTTCCCATCTAGTCACAATTCACATTCTAGAGGAAACCTCCCCCCCTTTCTGAAGAATTGTCAACAACTAAAAATACCCAAAACCCAAATAATTTTCAAAGTAGGGATTCAATTAAGGGCTTAAAGATTTTTAATTGTCAGAAGGACCGATTCTGTTATATATCATGGAGTTCATTCTAGTATGGGGTATAAAGGTTGTTAAAGAAAAGTTTTGGGAACACACAATTTCAAATAGACTCAGACAGATTAAAATTTTAAGAAGGTAAAAGATGAGGAACAATTGCCTATAAGATCCTGGGAAAGTTTGACACTGCCCTGTAATTTTGGTTCATTTGCATAATCCAGCTTTCCCTTTACCTGATGCCGTCTAAACAGACTGGGCTGCAATTTTCATGATCTGCAGCTAACAGGATTGAGGGGAGGCACAAAGCTCCCTGAAATATTCTTGGCTGAAACTCCTAACCAAAACTCCAGTTTCAGGGATGCTGGTGTAACCTTGTGCATTTTTCTTTGAAAGTAAATCGCACTGCTCACCAGGACTATTTGCAAATATGTGTACATAAGATGCAACCTAGTAACCTGCCCAGGGAGCCTTATTAGCTAATGTGGTGGTGTAAAAATCAAATGAATGAATGAATGAATGAATGAATGAATGAATGAATGAATGAATGAATAAGACAGACCTAAAAGAAATGTGATAAACAGTACAGCCAGTAGAGGTCTCTATTTCTTTTATGTTGCATATAACTGATTAAAACAATAATAACCACCAATAATAGCTTATAAATGGACAAATATTTTGTTGACATCTAACATGTCCAAAACTTAGATATAAAAATGTAAAGATTACTTAAGTAATTTTTGAATTCTTCTCAAAAAGCTTTTCAAAAATCCTAAAATTAAGTAGGATTTTAAAACGTAGACTGACGAACAACATAAAGTACAATGTTAAATGCATGTGTCCGGTTAATCCCTACCCATTGAGGGTCATACCCAAGTCTACAGCATTTTCAAAATCCCTATGAAATGATTCAATTTATGTGGGCCTACTTATGTCTGGAGTCAAGCAACCAACATTCAATCTAGGAATAGTGACTTCTCCTATGTATTAGCTCCTTCCTCCAATTTGCTCCTAGAGTATGAGGAGGGATAGGCCAGCCCAGTGCCCTCCAAAGGTTTTGCACCTCTGCTTCCATAATCCCTAGCCACTGGCCATGCTCGCTGGTGCTGAGGAAGAGGTGTATCTCCACGCAACAGCAGGTCCCTTTCATGCTAAAGGTCTCAGGCTCCATCCCACCATCTCCAGGTAGGACTAGAACAACCTCCTGCCTGAAATCGGAGAACGCCTGCTGCCAGCCCATGCAGATAAGATTGAATTAGATGGAGCCTGAGTCAGACCCAGGCAAAGGCAGCTGTCCCTGATGGGACTGAAGTCCAGAAGATCTGGAGGGCACCAGGCTACCCACCTGAGGCCTAAATTGGCCCAAGATCACTCAGTGGGCTCCAAGGCTGAGTGGGGATTTGAGCTTATGTTTTCCCAATTCTACCACACTGGGATAATGTAAGAAGGAGACATAATTCAGTACCATAGACCTGTTCCTATCCCATCCTGCAGTGATTTTAAACATTAGGTCCATGGGCTAAGTCAACTGGGATCCCACTCCAGTCATCCAAGCCTCATCCTCTTTATTCAAATCACTGATAATGTTCTGTGGTATCCTGGCTTTTGTGCCATTTTCCCCCATTCTAGGAGGCTGAAATGCCTCTCCTAAGGCCTACTTAGGAGTAAGAGGGTTAAGTTCAAATATGCCGGTATTTCTGCTGTTGGCCCTACCTGTTTTTCCATTGGTCCCACCCATCACTGGAATGCAAGAGGTTCTCTGAAAGCGACTGAGACCCCTGGGCTGAAAGGGCAGCTGTGCGAAACAGAGGCAGCACAGGTGCAGCTGGGTGGGCTCTTCTGGTGGCAGCAGCCTTGCTCCTGAAGCAGCTCTGGCTGTGCGCCAGTGCCAGAACCTCCCACTCCACGAGTATGAGAGGCCGGTACTTTTGATGGTGTTGCATTAGCTAGCCTGGAGTTTATTGCCCAGCAACCCGAGAATCTTTAAAAAATCTTCTTAGATACCTGTATCTCTGCGTGTTGCATGTTTATAGATACATGGCCTTACTAATGTATTTTTAGGTTTAAGCTTTGTAACCGCCCAGACAGCTTTGGCTATTTGGTGGTATAGAAATGTAATAGAAAAAGTGAATGGAATGAAATTCTCCATATAAGCACCCTATGGAGGTGTAGAAACCCTCCATAAACATAATTGGCACTTCATTTTCTCCTATGGAACCAACCAGTTTGGGAAACAGTGGTTTTCTGTGCTGATGCCAGTCATGGAAAAGGAAGGTTGTCAACACAACACCCACACACAAATGTTGCGCAGCTTCCAGATAAAAGAACTCCCACACACTGCTGCCACTTGAGTATGCCACAGTTGCCCAAGCCTTCTCCTTTTTCATCTGACCCACTTTCCCCAAGTGAAGGATGATAGGCGAGGCCAACAGGTGAATCATTGGCCCTTATATTTCCTCAGTTACACAAAAACAATGCATTTCGTGTGCAGGGTGGAAGGGGTTAGTCAGAGAGACCAACTTATGTCCAAGTCTGAGAGCCCTGCTTTGGGAGCAGTATCTAAACTCAGAAATGCAAATCCAAATGGCACATTTTTTTCCAGGATAGTCACTGGTGGAATCATTTTGTTCATTTCCCTTACAGACTTGGACAAAACTCTGCTCAAGCCAGAGACTTCAGTCTGATAGCCTGCTTTCTCCAGTTTTTGAGAACAACTCAATGAATGGAAGGTACTGCTGCCTGATTTTCAGGGATTCCCCCTCCCTGTTCCACAGCTCATCTTATTTAGCAGGGGTCCCTGACTCTCCATGTAGCACTTGTAGAGGGCTGGAGAGACTACTGCCAAGAGGAGGCAGCAACACAGTTTGTTCCCATCAGTCCCAGTACACCTGTCTAACTCTGCATCCAACTCATCTACTAGCGGAGCAAGTAATAAATGTACCTACTCAAGCTAAGGCAATAAATTCCACTTAAACAATTTGCTAAGACTGTGGACGGAATGTACCTATGCAGCTTTCCTCTAACAAAATCATGGACTGTGAATAAATAGGAATAAATCTTTAGTTCCTAGTGTAATTTTCTTTCCTGCTTCTATATACCTGACAAAATTAGAATGATCTCATAAATGAAGGGTGGGAAACCTCAGGCCCTGGGTGGCTTATTGGCTTTTGTGCAGTTTTTCCTCATTCTAAAAGATTAAAATACCTCTCCTAAGGCCTAATTACTGATGCTAAGAGTTTTAAGCAAGACTCTGCTGCTATTTTTGATCCCACACCTTTGTCTTTGGCCCCACACACCACTGGAATGCAGCCAAGAGCATCTTTGCATTGAATTTGCCCTCAGGCTGGAAGAGGTTCTGCACCCCTTGAAGCTTGATTGCAGTAGAAAGCAGCAGGAATCCATGATTGCCTGCCTCAACCCTTTACCCTGGGAGAAATTTAACTGGGAAGTCAGCTGTGCTTATAAGTACAGTGGTAATACCAGGAGCTGCACTTGACAATGCAACACACCCATAGGCATCTCCACCCAGGACACTGCAACAGGTCAGTTCCTCTCAATTAGCACAAGCAAAACACCGCCTTCAGTAGAAACCAGGTATGCCAATGTATGCTTCAAGGAGAGAGTGCACAACCTGACTTGGTAGGCCATCCCTGGCAAAACACCCCATCTGCCTGCTGCCCTGCCTGGTTTTTGCTGACCGCATCAGCTCATCCTACCTACATTATTGACATCTGACTCTGGTTCTTCACTCTGTGTATGTCCTGCAGTACATTTTGCTAGTTCTTGTGGTTTTTGATGATCCTGATCGTTCTTTTCCACTTTAAGACAACTCTGCACACAGACAATTGTGCATGGAGTAAAGGTCAGAAAACTGTGTCAGAAATGGCATAACATTTAGGGAGGAAATTTGATATCCACAGGAATGCAAAACATCTGAAGGTTTTGCAAAGCCAGGGATGAATAGCAAAAGGTGGAAACAAGTTATTTTAGCAAAGATTAAGGAACTTCTCAAAAGTCACCTCTGATAGCCACAACACTATTTGACCTCGGCCAAAGTATGTGTAAGTTAAATAATAGCACTGTTGTCTCCTGCTCTTTCCACTGCTTTCCCCTGTGTTTGCTTTTAGATTCTAAGTACCTTGGAAGTAGGGACCTGTCAAACCTGTCTGTAGTTAATGCATCTATATGCAATGCTTATTTATGAGGCAGGAGCATTCCAATTACACAGTCTACTACTGGTATTGCTCAACAGGGAGGGTTGCACAAGTGTGATGCATAGCCACATCATCCACACTAATCGCAGTGGCAGAAGCAGGACAAGCTACAGCAAATAGCACAGAGGCAGCTATGCGACGGCAGCGACCACACTGCTGCAGTAGTATAAAAACAGGCTCCAGGACTGCAGGACCCTGAAACTACTGAGTGGGCTTCATTGAGGGAGTTGTTTGGTTCTAGGAGGGGAGAGCCTATGGGTCCCAGGGAATCTTGGGCCCTCCAAAACAAGGAAGTGGTGGAAATGTTATTGCCTCCAAGCTTTGGCCAATATTTGGTTTCAGTAAACTTATGATCAGAATCAGTGTATGTACAGCAGTGTCAACTTTGGACCAGGTTCAAATCTCCATCAAGCTGGCCACCAACTCTCCATCTTATCTACCTTGCAGGGTTCATGGAAGGATAAAGGGTGGTGGTGGTGCAGGGGAGGCACCATCACTTGGAGCTCAGATGCAACAAAACCTTAAATAAACACAAGCAAGCATGCTCCTGAAATCCTACTGGAGACAAGAGATCTTCTTCATGCTTTAAACCTGCATTCCACAATCTGGGGCTCTGCAAACAGCCTCAAGTCGCGTAGCCAAAGGGGAGTTGTAGCGCAAGATACCTGGAGATTGGGAAAGGCCGCTTTAAAGGTTCTTCCCTCCGTTCCTTTGAGTAACGCCTGTTGACCCAGTTCTGTCATGCCGTCCCCTTTCTTGACCCCTCCCCTCCCATCACTCGCCATTCACACGTGTTCCCTTCCCTAACTTCTCCTCCTCCTCCTCCTTCCTTCCCCCTCCTCCCGCCTTCTTCTATTGGAAGAATCCATTCGTGCCTGTAGCGGGCGGAACCGCAGCAAAGACCGAGTCCGGGAGCTCCCTCGCAGCCTCAGCCCGCCGCTGCCCCTTTGCCCCGGCGCGGCAACTGGGGGCAGCGGCAGCCACCGAGCAGGGAGCGAAGGCGCGGGCGCTTCCTTCCTCTTTCGCGCCGCCACACGTGCTCTGCTCTTGCCCGGCGCGAAGCGAGCGGCAGGGGGAGGGATGAAAGCGCCGAGGCGGCGTCGGCGCTGCTGCTGCTCGAAGAAGCGCTTTCTCCGGGCCAGCCTCGCCGCACTCCGGTTCGACGCGAGCGTCCCCCCGCTCCCGCCGCCGAGGCGGATTCCAGCGACAGGAAGGACGAGCTGGCGGCGCAGCGGCCACTCCTCCAGCCGGGGGCGCCTCGCTTCCCCGCCGGGCGCGTGGCCGCTCGGCTAGCGCGGGAGAGCGAGGCGGAGCTGCCCGAGCGGTCCGCCGCAGGGGGCGAGCCCTGTAGCCCGGAGGGAGTGCGCGGGCCCCCCGCCTGTGGCTGCGGCTGCGGCGGCGACGGGCAGTGCAGGCGGCGAGGGAGCCAGGACCTCGAGGCGGGAGTCGCTGCCAGCCCTGCTTGCGGAGGAAGGAACGAATTGCCCAGCCGAGAGGTAAGAGCTGGGGAGAGACGGCGCCTTCGTCAGAGCTGGAGCTCCAGGGCTCTGGGAGTGGAGAGGTCGCCCCCTCGGCACTTGCGTTCACACCGCGGCCTGAATCGGGTTGAAGGATTTGTATCACGCTGCGTCTGTATGAATTTGGCTTAGCCGGTGCCAGGAAGTTTGTCTCATCCACAACTTTTTGTGAACGGCTCCATAACAACGTGGTGCGAATGGTCTGTACTTTTTGCCTTGAATTTTCCTCTGATCTCATGGGATTGGATCCAGATTTGTGCTGGATCAGCTGTGCTGCTGGAAGCGGATCTCTCTGCCCCCTTTTCCAGGACAGCCCCTTCAGCTTCCTTGAAAATAATATGCAGAGAAGTCAGGAAGACGCTACTGAATCGAGTGTTTTGCAGAAGGCAATCCCGGAATGAATCGAATTGGTCTCACCATATTATTAGCATTATTAACTATGATAATAGTTTATTCTACTTAATATAATAACATCTCTAAGCAGTTTACATAGAAAAATATTAAAAACCCTCCACTGACATGGCAGGTTGACAGCCCTATCCAGAGTGCACTTTGCATTGTAGAATTTACACAGAGATAGGCCAAGCGTATAGACTTCACATGGTTTTGTTGTATTCTGTCATCTGCATAATGTTCCTGAATTTTGGCCACTTAGTGTTTGGAAACAAAACAAAAAGATGCTTGGGATATTTAACATTCCAAACATCTATTCATGTTGCCGTTTCGGGTCTTTTTATGCCCTAATGTGAACAGTGTATTAGGGTATAAAAATCTCCAATTTCTAAATAAAATTGGTGTAGGGAAACAGGTTAAGTACTCCCTGATAGCTGTAGCTTGGCACAAACTTACTTAAGGTTTACTTTGTCAGTTCGTGATATTTTTTCTAACATTTTCAATTTACAATCTGACTCCACAAACACTTGCATTTGGAGATGGGGTGTTTTACCATCCCAGGATTATACTGGAAAAGGGCTGTTTTTTTTGTAGCCACTGCATAAAATACCCTCCTCCACAAACATGTATGTGTACTGTTTATACCTGAAACGCTTGACAACTTGCCATACATCTGAAGTGGGCTGTAGTTGACTTAAGTTTATGCCAAAATAAATTTGGCCATCTTGAAGATGCCACAAAACTCTTCATTGTTTTTGCTGAACAAGACTCAAAAGGTTCTCCTTTTGGAAGCATCATTCAAGACTTAATGGTCTTGCACTCCTCTCTACCTTTCTGGATGGTAACATGTTACTTCAACTTGTGGCAAAACAGTCTTGTTGCATTTGGGGACCCCTCTTGCTTATTTTGCTGAGTGGGGAACTGAGTCACAGAGTTCTGGCAGATTGATCCACTGAGTTGAAACCGGGTTGAGGCAGCTTGGTTCTTCCTTGCTTTTCCAGAGGTTGGGCTGAGAAGGGAAGTGTCTCTTGGCATTCAGAAGCAGCCAGATCCACACCTGGGCATCTCTTGTTAAAGGACTTTGAGGAGCATTATTTGTGTATTCCATTCCATCACACCCTTCAGACAAATGGCATCTCCTAAAGCAGGTCCAAATACTGAGGAGAGACAACAGGCTCCATCCTCAGATTTATAAGCAGCAAATGGGGAAGAGAGGAAAGGTAGAGGAGGGAGACAAGTTTAGCAGTGCCAGAACAAGTAGCAAGCTATAAACAAACATGAATGTATTTAGTTGGAGACAGACACATCTTCCCTTGCTCATGCTCTTGCATGGATGGAGGGGCCATGACTGAGCCTGCAGCCCTGGCTTCTTTTGGCTAGGTAGGAAGTGCCTCCAAAATCCAAAGGCAACTTTTAACTATGCTGTCATAGCTTACTTTGCTTTATTTCTAAAAGACAGTGTAGGAGCTTCCATCCTCCATAGAAGTGGCATTCTATGAATGCCTGTCCCTTCTACTCTCTGTGTAGAAGCTGGTGCAACATGTGGATAGTCTGCATGTGTTCAGAGGTACTCTGTTCCTCTTGCATCATGTGATTTTGTCTGGGTGCTGGTACTGGGAACAGATCCCCAAAAAGCCTTGGTGAGCTCTTGGAATCAAGTTATCTTTGCTGTGGCAACTCCCAACTCCTACTTGCTAGGCAATACGTCAGGGTGTTGCTAAAACTGTTGGAGTGGCCTTGGGCAGTAAACAGAATTAACTTTGTGCTGAAAACTGTAGGGCAGGAAGGAGGGGAGTTCAGGCTTTGTTTCACCAGACTTCTGGAATATTTCTGTTGTTCTTTATATTAAATGTGGGGAGTCTGTGGTCTTCCAGATGTTGGGGGACTTCCATCAACAGTAATCAGCATAGCAGGTGGTGAGAAATGATGGAAGTTGCAAACCAACATGCTCCCTATACCCGCTTTACCTATTGTCTCCACTCATCTC
This sequence comes from Varanus komodoensis, assembly GCF_004798865.1. NCBI lineage: Eukaryota > Metazoa > Chordata > Lepidosauria > Squamata > Varanidae > Varanus > Varanus komodoensis. Next base: position 1,471,276 of record NW_025336321.1, read on the forward strand.
AGCTCTTTCAGTATTATTTTGGAAAAATGTGGATTCAAATGAGCAAACCAATCCTCTGTGCTTACAGAATTAAGTGAATTCCCAATGATAACTAGACAGTTTTCAAAATAAAGGGGATTTTAAATTTTATGGAGTTGACATTCACATATAAGGGCTTTTTGGGGTGAACTCTAACACACTGGTTACCTGATATTCTTAGAGACATCTCACTCCTGTACAGCAACAAAATAAAAGTTAAAAATTAATATAGCTGCCAATATTGCGCACACTTAGGCAATAGCAAAGGTTACCTAAGATTGGTGGGTCCCATTCACACATACTGTGTTTGTGCTAGTTATCTAGAGAAGACATTTTTAGTCCACTGAAATCAGTAGGATGAAGCCTGTCTAGCTATGCATTGGATTGTGATCATGGGGAATTACATATAATTCACTTTCTACTCTTCCACTAGATGTTACACTTGCAGTAACTAGACTTTGAATTCAATAGATTCAGAAAATATGCACACATATAGTAATGCGACCATTCTTCGCATGCGTGCATTAGATCCTTTTGTAGCATACATTTATGTCTTTTTAAATCTCCTGAATATTTAGTACCAAATCTTTGGTATATTCACAAAACAGGAAACTTAAATCTGTGTTACTTTATATTGGCCTGTCCTATACATGTAAACCTCCATCACCAAGTATGTATATTTAACTTCTCTTCCATGTTCTGTTCTGAATTTACTGCTAGGGCACAAATAGTATAGAAGACTGGATTAGACCATTGATTACATCTCATCCAGTGGCACAGATGCAAGCAGCAAGCCTACAAGCAGGACTTGTATCCAGATATATGCTGAATCAGCTGCTGATAGAAGCAAACTTCTCCACCTGTTCATTCTCATGCTAGCCCCTGCTAAACAATCAGGAACCCCTGATTGGAGTGAGATGTGTGTGAAAGATCCTCAGAAATTGGGTAGATGGACTTTTCCTGAGTAGGGCCCTTCCTTTCATGGAAAGCAGGTCCTGGATCCAGCTAAATGGATCTTAGGTTTTTGCTGCTCCTCAGCAGTTGGGATTCAGTGGTGTACGGCAGGTTCCATAAAGAAGTCACAGCTCAAAAATGCTCCTTAGTATCTTGTGTGGCACTGACTTTCACAAAAATGCTTCATACAACATTTCCTATGTCTAGCTGAATTTTTCAGGGCCTGTTTGTCAAGGAAGGCCTTGTTTTTTCCCTGTTGAATCCACCCTGTTGTTGATGAAGATTCAGGCTGCAATCCTGTACTGAGTGTTTGTGTGGTTATAAATAATGTGGACTTTAGGGAGACTTAAAAGCTTGCAAACAGGTTGTAAACTAGCTTTTGTATTAAGTGGAGTTTACTCCCAAGTAAAGATGCATAGAACTTCATGCATAAATGAAGTGATGTGTCTTCTTGCATACAAAGCTGGCCATACAAAATTAACAGTAGTGTATATTATGCTATTTTTCTATCTTGGCCTCAACATGCATTTGGGTAGATAATACTATCAAGGTAGTATTTTTCTTTACTTTTCAGTATGGGAAATTTATTAAAAACATATATTGATAATGCCTTTGTAAATTAGATTTCCAAGTATAAGAACAACTGTAGTCATAATTTTCAGTTACTTACCAGGTGAATTTATAGCTATTTAAAATAGACATTTTTACCATTTGTAATGGAATTTTGAACAAGTATTTACTTGGTTATGATCCCAGATCTGTTACTTCTGCAAGTAGTAGTGTAACTAGTTTCTCCACCCTAACCTAGAGGGATCTGTGCAGTGGAGTAAGAAATGACTAATTTTCTATTCTAGTTGATGCTTCTCTTATGAAAATATAAACTTGACTGTCTAAAAGGTATGTTTTATTTGTTTGTTTTATTCTGCCGCATTAGCCATAAGGCTCCTTGGGGCATATATAGCATAAGATTATGTTCTACTACACCTAATCCATTTGAGGAAGGACATCAAAGTTTAGTGACTCCTTATTAGCTTGATTTTAAATATTTTTGCCCTTTGATTTCCATGGTGACTAACATAATAGTAGAAACGAGCATGAAATACTTAAAAAGCTAATGGAATAAGTTAAAAAGGCCAAAACAAAGAAATTCAGGTTACATAATATTAGAATGAGTGGTCTGGTTTTTACCCAACTCAGATACTTACTAAATAAATCAGGTTTTTGCTGCTTAATAAAGTGAGCAGGGATGAAGCCAGGGACCTCTCTAGGAAGGACATTCTGTAGTCTAGGTACTACAGCTAAGAAGGCCCTTTTATATGGTCCAGCCTGACACAAAGGCACAAGGCAGGGCATATCAATGCCTGAATAGGTTCACATGGAAGAAGACAATCTACATTTCCCAGACCACTGAGGGCTTTGAAGGTCAAAAAACAGTTTTTTGAATTGGGTCCAGTGAAGAGGATACCCACTGAAGTTAGAGGCTCCAAGGGAACTTTACTAGATGACTTTCCAGTCACTACATACAGATGCAATTGGAGTGTCCAGAATCTGCTAAAGATAGTTGTGGTAGAACACATTCCACTAAGCTGGCCTTTCACTTAACCATGATCACCATGCCTGGAGAGGTGCACAATTGCTCTTCCAGCCAAAGTTGCTAAAAGGTGCTCCTGGCTACTCCTCCAAGCTACACATTGGAATTTTAAGATGGGAGTGTTACACCCATCCAGCGCAGATGGTGTAACAGCCCAAATCAGCAGAATCCCCAAACAGCAGCACTTGAATTAAGGCTTCATTTTTTACCCACATCTAGTTCATCAGTGGCTTTGGGAACCACTTCAGAACTGCTGCTCAGTCTCTTGGATGAATAGTGTGTTGGGTATCACCCACATATTGATGAAACTTAGCTCAAATCTCTGCATAAACTCCGGTTTCATGTAGGAGTTACCATGGGAGACGAGATTAATTCCTGCAGCATCCCACTTGTCAAAGGGTATTCGCTGAAGAAATGCTACCTTTTAGGATTTGCCCGCAGGAGATAAATGGGGCTACCGAAGTATAGTGATTTTACCCCTACCTGGCATCCCAGCAGCATAACCAGGATGAATACAGTGGCCTCATTTGGAGAGATGTCTTAAGATCTGTACATATACCTTGTGCAATCTTATTTATTATTGCATTGCATTTATATCCTACCTCCTCCATTCCATTTTTATCCTGTTAGGTAGGCTGAGAGTGAGGGACTGGCCCAAAGTCACCCAGCGAGCTTCATGGCTGAATGGGAACTAGAACTCAGTTGGAAAACAATGAGAGGGGTTAATAATGGAAAAATATGAGAGGAGTTTTTTAGGCCTCTGAGAAATTTGGGGAATTGAAAGGGATGCACCTTCTGTTGATCTAGCATAGATCATTTACCAGAGCACTCAAGACACTCCCAGTACCAGGCTGGAAAAGACCAAGATGAGGGTTTCCTATCAGGAATCCTGAAACTGGCTGCCATTATGTGCTTGAGCCTCTTGCTGCCTCTGATAGATTGGTCATTCCTAAGGCTGGTGGGCTTGAATGGACACTTCATTTTAGAAGAGATTTTGCAACGGGCTCCTTCAGGGCTGCTGGGCCTGCACCTTCTCCTGAGGGCACACATTCTCTCAGCCACTGTACGATGTCAGTTCCTGCCTTTGCAGGGGCAGGCATGTGGTTCAAGGACCAGAAAGGTCAGGTTAGCATAGCAGCTTTCCAGCAGCAAGCATAAGAGATACTACCTCAGTGTGAGTCAGGCTCCAGCTGAGCAGCTTGGTAGAGGAAGTCGTTGCCCCACCCGTTCCTGGCTTGTAGTTGGGGCCACAATCCAAAGCATGCTTCCTCTTCCCATTTGATGCATGTTGTCTCTGGGTTTCTGTCTGGGCACACAGCCATCCTTGTTCCTGGAGGTAAACTTGAGGCGCCTGCAGAAGGGGGAGGGCATCAAGTCACATGCTTCAGCTTCTCAGGTGCCACAGCCCCTGTGAGTGGAGCATCGCTTCTGTTGATAGTCTTGGGAGGGCAGTCAGCACCCTCCAACTCTCCCCAGTCCTCATAATCACAAGGGTCATCGATAGGACCTCCTGCTTCTGAGATCTCCTGCAGTTCCAGGGTTATCCTGCCAGCCTGCGACACTACAGCTGTGCCATGAGGTCAGTCCTGCTCTGGCAGAAAGGGCAGGTCAAAGATGTGAGTGTTAGCTTCCTATCCAGAAGATACATTCTGCATGTAGAAAAGGATTTCCACACTCAAATCAGGAGCCACAGATGCATAAAGCCACCCGAAAGGGGAGGAAGTGAGCATTGCACCCAGCAATCTAGTTAGCTGCAGGATACATAGTGTATGTGCAGTTGTTCTCTGAAGCCGTCTGGAAAAGATTGCACCCTGGGGATGAAGCCTTCGGCATCACTTCAGAATTCCTGACTTTAGTGGCTATTCCGCTTGGTAACAGATACAGACTTTTCCAGAGCGCTCTGCTTCCTCCTGTGGAGAGGAGGATGTTAGTCAAAGAAAGAGGCGCAGAAAGAACAACAGGAGGGAACTACATGTACTGTTTTCCATAATACAAACATAAACCTCATATGACTGATTACAAGTCACCTTCTGTAATCGGATCTTTCAAGTTGAAGTGCAATAAATACAAAAGTAAGTGGTTTCCTCACCCCCAATTCACTGCCGTTGCATTGTATGATTGAAACCCTCGTTTACAGGGTAAACTAGAAGGACTATTTGAGATGTCTGGTGTTCACATACAAAAGTGTGTATTAAATGCTGCACTTGAGTTTTATTTTACAGGTCAAAGCATAGGACAAGTTTCCCCAGGGGCATTTTTCCAGCTATTTTGGACTTCAATTTCCATCAGATCTAGACAGCAAAGCAAGTGGTCAGCAGTCTTGGACCTTGTAGTCCAAAACATCTGAAGGCATTGGGTCAGAGAAGCTGATGTAGGGGCTGCTTCTGATGAACTGTTCCCAAGTGGCTACACTGCAAGCATAAACAAAACAAGCAAGCTGATCCATCAGATTTCGAGTGCTGAAAATAGTAGTTTTAGTTTGTGATTTTTTCAGCTTACAGTTACTACTTGCCTGTAGCTGCATGGAAGTTGAAGACAATTGTGGAGTGCAATTGGTTGACTGATGATGGCAGACCACTTCCTTGTCATGTTGTAAGCTTTTAATTGGTTTTGTATGGCTTCTGGTTGTGTGAATTCATCCTGTGCATGAAGCTTCCAAAATGTTACATGTTATCTATAAAGTTTCAACATGGATGTATCAGCAGCAGCAATGAATTTGTATTAAGTTGACTTTCTTTTGGCAAATCTTGCCACTCAGTGAGAAACCTATTTCTTTATACTTTTTTCATTTTATGCATTTGATATAGTGCCCTACAAAGTAATTAGTACTTAGGATGGTTCCTAGCGGGATCAACAATAAAAACAATAAATAAAATACAAAGCAAGTGCAAAAATTTAAAAAGCAATAAGGAGCAGCAGATTTGAGCAACCATTAGGTGACTTATTCATCCCTAGTGCCTATGGTGGACTGAATAAATATTTTCTCCCTCCTTACATTTCTAAGTATTCTTTTCTGTCATCTATAAATCGTACTTATTTTGGTATATGCTTAACAATTTTTCTTCTTTTTTTCCAGAACCAAAGAAGCACTACTGAACATTCTTCCCCGCTGGAAAGTTACTTTCCTCTGCTAACATCACTGACTGAAAATGCACTGGTAGTAAGTGTGAAATATAACTTTGCCAACTATCCTGATCAGTTGATGTGCTTTTCTACTATAAACCATTTAAAAGGCTGAAAAGCAACCTAATAACAAGCCATTACCAAATCATGATATTTTCAGAACTGTACAATCCAACTGTATCAAGTTTGCTAGTTGCCTTTTTCCAAGTGGTTTTTATAACTAAAATCTAAAGAAACTTCTGAAAATCTTCCTGGAATTGTGATGTGACAAAAGCCTCTACTTATGCTTTGGGGTGGGAACTTGTAGCATAGCAGATGTTGCTAGGATGCAACTCGTATCAGCCTTTGCCAGTATAGCCAGTGGTAAAGGACTTGTGGGAGTTGGAGTCCAACATCTGGATTATGCAAAATTATGCATGGTGGGGAGAAAGCGGACCGAGAGCCATTTTCTCCCTTTCATAATATTAGAACTTGGGGTCATCCCCTGAAGCTAATTGATCGGAGATTCAGGACGAAGAAAAGTACTATTCAGCACAGGGCATAAATAATGGAATTCTGCAGTGGCAGCCACCAATTTGCTATCCATCAATGTTATTAATGGCCCGGTGGCTGTACGCCACCTCCAGTCAGAAGTGGTATGCCTGAATACACCAGCTGCTGGGGAACATGGACAGAAGGGTGCCTTATTTGAGTTGCCTGTGGGTTTCCCAAGGGCAGCCGATCGGCTATTGTGCGAACATGATGCTAGACTAGTTGGAGCTTTGGTCTGATCCAGCATAGTTTTTATGTTCTTATAAAGGGTCACAAGTTGCCAGCCCGACCTTACACTATAGCTCTTACCGTAGTGAAGTGTGGTAGCAGTGAACTATATTTGAAAACACTGAGTGAATTTGGTAACTTGCATAGTGTGTAACACAATGCAGAGGTGGGGGGGGGGCAATGATCCTCCAGATGTTGGTGGACTTAAACCCATTTCAGCCTCAGCTGTCATGGCCAATGATCAAGGATTACAGGAGCCACCGTCAGCGGTTCACCATTCCTGGTCTAACACATGTGCACAGGATAACAGAATCCTCGTAGCATGAAGGCAGATTCATTAACATTAACCCACATCCTCATTTAGGTTAGCCATTTAGCATAGCAATGACGACTTGAGCATGGAGTCAGACTTTCCAGGAGTTACTGGTCTGCATATTCTCCCTGTGCATGTATCCAATCCCTACTTTATGTCTGCCAGGATAGTATTTTGGTTATTGAATCTGGCCATTTCTGTCAGCTTCCATTACTTGTTCCAGTTTGATGCCTGGAGCACCATGTCCATGAGCTCCACAGATCGTCCAGGAGAGTATTTTGTGCAGGAGGGTGAGATGTTCTGTAGCCAAGTAGTTGGTACAGTTCCATTTGGTATTGGTCAGATGTGATATTAGACCAAGAAAAGCAAAAACATCTGTTTCCCAAGACTTTTATCAGAACAAGCAGATGTGGAATATGTTAAGAGACTGGGTGGTTGTCTGAACGCAAGCAGGTGGGGCAGCTGCCTTGCTGTGTCATGGATTATTGTAGGCTCAGACTTCAGCAAGTGTAGAAAAGCCATTTAAGGTTTAACTAGTATTCAGAAATATAACTAGTATCCAGAATTATTTGTCCATAGATTTAATGTAATATAATAGTATCCAGAATTATTCTGAAGACTTGACCTCTGGGATTTTGGTAACAAGTGTTGACAAAAGTACCCTAGCACCCTCTTTTTCAATCTCCTGTTTCCAGCCTTGGATGGCACTATCAATACAGCCAGTAACTGGATTACAAATGAGTTCCATTGCTGAGATAACAGAAATTTATCTTTGAGTTTGTATGTAAATCAGCCCACATGGAGTCGGCTCTCCACACACATGGAGGCTAAGGGCACAGGACCCCCACAAAAGTGAAAAAAACCACAAATATGTTTAGGCCCCCCACTGCCCAGACTCCCCAGCGCCTCTTTGCAGCAAGGAAATGCTGGAGAGATTCTCTCAATGGGTTGAGGCAGGAGGGCTTGCTTTGGAGGCCTCTCCCCGCTTTTGCTTCCTCTCTATACTGACAATTTGCTGCAGGTTTTTTAAATTAATAGGCTTGATTGCGGTTTGTTCCCAAGTATGGGTTGGTCACAACTTGAACATTTGTAACTTGGGGACTGCCTGTATGCTGGTAATGCCTGACTGTATTTTGTAAACCAAGTATGCAAGTACCACTAGTCGTTCATATTGGGTTCTGGGTATTTGAAGTGTTTATTTTGAACTTTTTCAAATTTCCCTGTATACATATATGTATCTTTTCCCATACAATCCTCTCTCTTAATATCTACCAGGTAGCCTCTTTTTACCCTTGAAAGGATAAGCAAGAGAAGGGTTGCAAGGTGTAAAAAGTCAAGCTGTAGGAATTGACACATTTCTGAGCAATCACCTAGAAAACAATGCAGACTGAACCTGTTTCAGCAGGACTGCATAGTGATGCTGGCAGCAGCCTTTGATTTGCATTACTAGCAGAAATTGCAACTGATAGTGCAAGCTCACAGTGTGTACTTCTAATATTCTTTTACCTTGCTTCTCCACTTCTCTGCCTTATGATTTTGCAAATCACCTTTCCCTTGATATCCTCTTGCATTTTTAGAGTATAACTGGATGGCAGGGGGAGAATAAAAGCCTTGTTGGAATGCTAGAGAGAACTACAGCTGAATAAACTATTCTCTAAGTATATAAAGGTAACTGATGCTGCTAAGCCTGATCATTTTTACATTTCCCGCAGGAACACATGATGGGAAATACTGTGCCTGTCAGCAACACTGGAAGTCTGAACTTGTCAAACTTTCAAAACACTGCAGATCTGAGCCAGGCTATTAGCCATGATGTGAGCCTTCACGATGCTGCAGTCATGGGATCAGATCACACTGGTGCAAAAAACACAAAGACTTTGGAGAGATTGGAAACTCTGGCATTTAATTCTAGCCTGGCTGACTCAGACACATCATTAATCAATGGCACCAACTTCTTGGATATGTTTGCATCTGATAATTGTTGTAGGAACCTAACAAACCAGGATTTTTTCTTGGGCCTGGATGGAAATGGATTGGATGAAATAAATCTCACATCATTAGCTATGGAGGAAAACTTTGATCCTGCAAAAATCTCTTCTCTTTTCAATGAGCCAGATTCTGATTCTGGCCTTTTAGATCTAGATTGCAGCAATTCATCACTTTTTACCTGTGACAGTGACACTGAATCTTCCACCTCTGATGATTTAGAAGCTGTTGGAGGTTGTTGCCTAGAATATAGCTGCATGGATTATCAAGACAATTATGGATTTACCACAGAATTGCATATAGACGTGTTTCATGATCATACATACAGCCAGATTACCCATCAATTAGCATCCTCTGTGTCACAACATTACCTTTCCTGGCTGAAGAAATCTACTAAAGTCTCAAGTAGAAAAGCCCATGGCATAGAGAGAAGCCAAATCAGTGATGAGTACCGTGCAAAAGCCCTGAAAATTCCATTCTCTGTAAGTGATATTGTGACTTTGCCTGTTGGTCCCTTCAATAGCTTGTTGGCAAATTACTACTTGACAGATAATCAGCTAGCACTCATTCGTGACATAAGGCGGAGAGGAAAAAACAAAGTTGCTGCTCAGAACTGCCGTAAACGTAAACTAGATGCAATTATGAATCTGAAAGATGATGTGTGTCACCTTCAAGCACAAAAGGAAAGGCTTAAGAAGGAAAAGGCCCAGTGCAACCAATCTATTAACAATATAAAACAAAAACTGAATGACCTTTGTTGGGACATTTTCAGTGGATTAAAAGATGACCAGGGAAGACATGTTAACCCAAACCAATGCACTATGCATTGCTCTAGCAATGGCACTGTTTTGATTATACCAGGAAGAGGAATCAAATTGGAACATAAACAAGATACAAAAACTAGACTAATGACCTAGGTGTAAGAATTGCTTTAGAAAATTCTAGTAATGCCAATGGGTGCTTTTTAAAGAGATGTGGTGCTTTAAGTCAAGCTTCTAAATAAGGAGAAAATCAACAAAGAAAATCAACTGTAAAGATCAACAAAGCCACCTACAGTACAAAAGTATTTAAGAACTTGTTTACTATTTGTGATAGGATAGGTCCAAAAAAACCACTGGCAGTTTCACTAATTTCTCTGAATCTGTAGTTTTTATCTCCACAGAATTCTCTTATAGAAATACATATACAGGGTCTATGAATACTATTCTGAAAAAATTATAATTGGCTAATAAATGAGTTTACTTGTCCTGTATGAACTATGAATTAAACCATATGGCTTCGCATAATTTATTCAGCTGATCAGTCATGGCAACACACAAGTTCCACTAACCCTTTAAGACCTGACCCCAGTTATAAGAACTATCCATGTTTTACTGTATTATCCATCCCCTTTTGAAAGTAAAGGAATTGCTCCCTTTAGTGTATACTTAAAAAAGGTTCATTGCCTCTTCTGGTCAAACAAGTTTTTGTAATTTATTTAGGAAACTTCTATGCTGCCCCATTCGCTGAAGCCTCGGGGCGGCTCACAGACATAAACTTCATTAAAATAATATAAATTAACAGTATAAATTAAGTCGCCCTGGCCAAAGAATAAAATAAATACTATTAACAGTTAAAATGACATTTGAATAAAAAGGTCTTTGCCTGGCACCAAAAAACAAATGACAGCGCCAGGTGGGCCTCTCTGGGGAGCGCATTCCATAGATTGGACGCCACCGCAGAGAAAGCCTTCTGAGTACTCACCCTCCCAATTTCCTTCACAGAGGGTTCCCGGAGAAGGGCCTCTCCCGCAGATCTCGGGGCAGGCGGGCATATATGGACGTAAGTGCTCCTTCAGGTAACCAGGACCCAAGCCGTTTAGGGCTTTATACGTCATCATCATATCCCTAACCAGTTAAATCTGTTTTGATAGGTACTAGTAACAGAAGAATGTATTCACTAATAATCTCATCTGTATTCTAGAGTCTCTTTAAAGCTAAGGTTCTTTGTATATTGTTAGAGCAATCTTACGCAATCTTACTTAGAAACAGTCTCCCCATACTCAGGGCTTTTTATATCAAGGTGTATTTAGCACTGCAGCATGAACTTCAGTGAAAATTAGTAAATCCACTTTTAGAAACTTGCATAAAAATGAAAAGTATGCTAGAGTTTAGCCATAAATGGAGTTTTTGTGAAAATTAACCTTGCAGTCCTCCGAGCGCTTAACTGAGTCTAAAGTAGGGCTTAACACTTGTTTTTAGCCCACTGTGCATGCTAAAACTGGAATATTCCAAAGCAGTTTACAGAACTTTTGTATTTTCTACAAAACTAAACAGTGGTTTATTACTTGCTTTCTAGTTAGCAATGGCTTATTTTATTCAGAACGGCTTGAGCAACTCATTTTGACCCCATAAATTCCTAATACTGGGAAAGCAGTGTTGAATTTAACAGGGAAACTGGGTGACGATTACTGAGCTGCATACATCAATCTCATCTATATTGAGATCTTGTTTCCTCTGAAAACATTTAAGTAACTTCGAATGAACACAGCTACGAACAAGCCAACAAGATGATCATTCAGTTACTATGTTGGTGCATGCATTCTTTGGCATCAGCAATCTGGACCAAATGTACCATACCAAGGTCTATCTTTCATTGAGAAGGAAAGCTTTTGTTCTAATACTACCAACTGTAAGCTAGGAATTGCTGTGGCAAGCTTTAGACCGTATATGAATACTAATACACTAAACATTCAAAATACAAGTGACAGGATTTGAGAGGCAAAGTGTGTATTTTGTCTTACATGTTTTAAATGCAAAGGTTTCTGCTCTTGAACTAAACTCATACAGACGCTTTGTTCTGAATTTTAGATACTGCATCTTCTAGAACCACATCCTTCTTAAATTCTGTCTGCATGTTCTCAACCGTGAGAACAATGCTTGCAAGGACAGCAATACAGGATTTTACGTGCCTTATCTACATTTTCTGCTATTGAGAAAAGGGGTTTTACAATTTAGATATGGAATAGTACAGAAGGAATACACATGCTTAATAATTCCTCTGTAAACATTAAATGTGCAAAGGCATACAACTCTGCCAGCTCAGATGTGCAATAATGTAAAAGGCCTTATTGCTGGAAAAAAAGACCAGCAATAGCAGAGACCAGGCAAAAGCAAGAACCAGACAGACAATATAGCCAAAGTGTCAGAAAATGTTGCGTTTAAGTATGATCATCTCAATTTGATTACTTGGAACTATACATAGAAGTCACTTGCAGATAAGGCTCAGTCAATCTGACAGTTATGTTCAACTGAGTTTTACATTAGCCCATAAAATGTGGCTCTTAGTCAGGAAACATTTTAAGTATGTCTTTGGATGGTAGAATACTGTGTTTAATACTTCTTAAAAGTATTTTCACTTAAAGGAAGCACTTTTCCAGAATGATGTTGGACGAAATATAAAGTACAAGATCTCACAACAAAATAGCACAACATAGTTTCTCTGTTGTGTAGTAGCCAGTCCAATATTTCTTTTCAGCATACTCCATTCCTTCTCCTAGTAGCCTTGTCCCCCAGCCCCCATACCAACACCAGCATTGGTCATTATATATTTAGCCCACACTGGGCTGCTTTTTTATTCCTTTTCTTGCTTCTGCAAACTTTAGGGTTCCCCCAAACATGTTTTATTTCTCAATAGTTGTTTTCACTATGCAATCACAACTTAGTACCTCCAATTATTATTAGTGTAAGAGCGTATCAAATTATAATGTACTTTATGCTACTGTAGAACATTGTTACTACTGAACAAAATCTACATTAAAGTGTCATGGAAGAATTATGTTTGATGTTTTAACTGCATATGAAATGTTAAAATGTTATCAGACTAGGAATATTTTTGTATAAAAGTTTATTATATCAGTTATAAAAAATATGACACAGTGTTACTGTCTTAACATTAGTCTTGATTTCCTAACCAGACTGAATTCTAAGAACAACTTTAACTGTAATTTTATATATTTTTAAAAGCATTACAATAGGCTGCAGTAGTATTTATTTAACCCAAACAGGTTTTAATAAAACCAGCAAAACCAACTATTTTGTGATGACAATAGAAATATCTTATTTCTTGAAGTTTCTGTGGTTGACCACTTCTTCATTAGTTACCTGCAGCCTGGCACCTTCCTGCCAAAGAAAAAGAAAGTATCTGAAGAAGTTTTTTCATGTATGCCTCATTGTTATCACCTACAGGAACATTTCAGTAAATGGCTATGAACCAGATGAGGCAGATGCAGGCTTTTAAAATGTGCAGATTGTATCAAGCAATAGAAATGGTAAGACAAATATTAGACCACCCCACCCATTGAAAATGTGTGATTGATTCTTTCATTATATCTATCCAAATCAAACACCATGCTACTCTAATGTAAAAGCTGATACTGTACACATTAACAAAGTTTCAGAGAAAACGCACGAACATCCTAGCCCAACAGAGTTAAGCTGAGTCAAATTCCACCTCTGATGTTTTACAACCCCTTGTACACAACCTTTTGTTAAAAAAATGAGTACCACAATGCTGTAAGGGAAATGGTTCCTATGTCTGACGTTCTTATTTTCAAATAAGTTTAAGAATACAGTTTAGGAATTAGCCATAGCAATAGGATTTCAGCTGCACTTAATGTCTAACAACTGCTGTATTTCTACAAACACCATTTAAGTGTTTAGGATTTCAAGAAAATGAAGAATGAAGGATAAAAACATTAAATTGTATCATGTAAGTGAGCTGCAACATACCATTTTAACTAACCATAGCAGGGATGAAACCCTTGCAAAGCATTAATGGACACTTGGCTGGTTCATTTGCTCAGCAGGTCTATTGGTTGTCCATGGTGCATAAAGCTAGATTCCAGCAGGGGAAAAGATAGGTTAAGTAGCTGAAGTTAAAATAAATGAAAATATATAGCAAACCAAATAACACAAAAGAAACAAAACAAACAATCAAAAAACCACCCACCCACAAAAACAAACAAAAACAATTCTTAAATTTCCAATAAACAATTGTTAACTTGGTTCATTGCTATGTTAAACTAGATAATATAACCACTATACTGAAACAGTACACTGTCATATAGTATTAGTTTCTTGTTTTTGGAATATTAAGAAAGGAAAAGTAAATAAGATCTTACCTAAAGAAGTTTAACTGAAGCTTAGAACTATTTTGCTCTACACCCTCAGCTTTCGTTGGCATCCTTAAAACTACTGCAGTTAAAGCTTTGCAGAAGTACAGCACAGCTTTTTAAGACTGGCTGAACTTAGTGCCGTTCTCAAGACTTCTCTTGCACTAGACCTGTGTCCCTGGAAGAGTACCTCGCTGGGGATATTTCCTTTCCTTGCCATTGAAGAAGCAGCATCTAAAAGATCTAAAAAGGTGTTTCTCCTTGCAGAGATATCCCTTAAGTTATCTAGGTATTTTAAACCTGGTGATTTACAGAAAACATTATCTGACCAGCATTTTACATGTACAACAAACGACTTTATAGTATTTGTGGGACCTTCTACTACCCACTCCTTGCCTTAATTTACAATGTATTTAAAATAAATCTATAATTACACAACATTTCCTTTAGAATTATTTTATTAAATCATAAATGTACAACAGCTTCTTAACTCTACACACGCACTTAAATTTTTAAAAGGAAAACGTTATGTCTTATTACACCATGATCCTGGCTAATAGCTTTTCGAAACTTTGAGAAAATTCTTTAAAAAAGGTTTCACATGTCACCTGAAACTTACAAATTTAACATTATCAAAGGAATGCTTCTACACTCTTACAAAGACCACTAAAAAGAAACAACAATTAAAAAGCTAAGAAACTGTCTCAAAGGCATTTTTACAATCCTTCCTCCACAGTAAGGTATGTTATTAAATAATCCAATCCATTCACAAAATGGCTCTCTGCATCTGCTCTGGTGTCTTCTGCCATATCACTGCATATTTATGCATGTCTGAGATAAGTGTTTCCTTAACAATGTTATTTCGAAAACCTGAAGCTGTTCTGTTACCTCTGGGCTCATCCTCTCCTATTTATACAGTGAAGCCTGTTTCAACAGAAGTAAAGAGTAAAAAAATAGGTTATGAAGTTATCCATCTACCCAGTTTTTTTTTTAAAGGAAAGATAATATGATCCTAAAAAGCTTTTACCCCTGCTGCTAAAGCCAAGAAACACTGCAATTTTAGCATTTAAAAAAGTACACTCACCCATGAAAAGCTTACAGAAGTTCAATAACGACTCCTCCCTCCATATCCCCCACTTCCTCCACTTCCTCCAGGACCATAATTTCCTGTATGGGGGGGGGGGAGAGAAAGCAAGCATGAAATTAACATGAATCATCAACTCTTATCAGGTGAATAAGCATCTTATATACAGTTTAAATCTTCACTCCCTCTATCCAAACTGAGAAGAGCTGCCCAATTGCTGCATAGTGGAATGTGTTAAAATGATGAGAGTTTGCAATTTTACAGCTTTGGGAGCACATGCTTTTAAAATAATACAACCTAGTCTGAATTTGCATCCATGCAAACCCCACTTCGCAACATTCTATCACAATATAAGCCTCTTCAGGAGTTCTACTTAGTATGTTGCTAGAAGACTCCAGCCCAGGCCCTCTAGATTTCTTTTGTCACCCTGTAGGGCAACTGTCTGAAGGGAAACATCTCCTGTATTGGTGCATGTGCTCCAATTTAAGAATCCTGAAAAAGAACACCCCTCTTCAGACTATCACCCTCCATACATACAAGGAAACAAATGTGACAATGGAGTAGGTAAGGACCAGAACATTCCTCAGTTCATGTGTTTCAATAAGGAAAGTAGAATGCCTGAAGAAAGCTGTGAACTAAACAAGAGCAGTCATCAGAAAAGGTCTGTGTTCATCAGAACGTGCATGATTCTTACCGCCACCAGGAACAGCCTACCTCACTTATAACTAACTTATGTATAAACCTTTTCATGTCCAGTCCCTCACTGTTCAAAAGTTAAAACACTGCATTTAGGTACAATTGCAGTGGGAGAAAAACCCTTCTACCACTTGTCAGTTCAAGCTTTGACTAACAGGATTATTGGGGCTGTGGGCAAATCTAGGTTTGTGGGAAGGGGAAAATTTGTCTTTTAAGGAGGGAGGGGAGACTGAAAATTTAAGTCAGAAGAGAAAGACAATGAAGTAGTCTCAGACAGAAGCTGCAACAGAGAAGGAAAATTATTTCCTATCATTTTCTAACATATTGGCTTAAAACCCTAGATTAGAAAAGCAGGTGCATCACATGACTTTCTCTACACGTGCCAGTAAATTTAACAATACACATATAGGCATGACATAGATGGCTGTTAATTCAGTTCAACAAGTTACCTCCACCATATGGTCCCCCCATATTCCTGCTTCCACCAAAATTTCCACTCTTCATTGGACCATAATTTGAGGGCTGCTGGTTGTAGTTTCCAAAGTCATTGTAATTTCCACCTCCATAATTGCCTGAATAAAAAGAATATATTAATAACCATCAGAACATTAACTTTGGCTATGAAAAGGCATATTTCAAATCCCATCATGCATATCTAAACCAAAGGAAACTTTTTGCAAAGAGGGACACATTCATTAATGCATTACATTCAGTACTAGGTGTCAGTGTGGCCAAAACAACACTCTCCCAAACTTCCTTTTCTATCCCTCTTTCCCAGTCATTTGCTCTCCATTTCCTCAGGGATGCAAAATTACTGGGTAAACTAATCATCCACTCTCCTGCATCACCAGCTTACTTTGGTTTCATGTTGTGTACTGCAAAAGGGATACCTTTTTTTAATTCATAGGATGGCAAAGATGTGATGTGGCAATACAGGAAGAGTGATCTTCCCTTATGACATCACTCACCCTGCCCCCCTACTAAGTCTGTTTTCCCTACTTCTCAGTTGCTTCCAGCAGATCATGTGGCTGAGAGAAGACTTTCCCTGGAGGTTTTCAACCCTGATGCAACCTCTCAGCTGATCTATGGGAAACAACTGAAAATTGAAGAAAACATAACTGCCAAATGGGAGACATCAACAAGATGAACAGAGAGATCTAGCAGGCCACACTCAAGTCTGCAAACCAGAGCTTCCCCACCATGATCTAAGCCAACTGATTTCACATTTCACACATTACATTTCCCTTATAAAAAAGTTAATTTTTCTGCATAAAAATATGCCTGAATAGGGAAAGTCATGATTTAAACTGCTAAATGACAAATGTAATGCATGATGTATACTGAATAAGATATTCTGTGTGATACCCACAAGGAGTATAACCATTTTCTGATAAAAGCTTTTTATTTTTGCCATAGCAATTATGAAAGTCCTTACAAAGATATTCTTTAAATCCCATGATTATCTAGTACTTAACTACTTGGAAAATTATTTTCTTCCCATTTAAAAGGTGCCCAGACCAACAGTAGTAAAAAATTATTTTGTACATGATTACCTCCTCCATAATTGTCATAGCCACCTCCATAGCCCCCACCCTGGTTGCCATAACCAGGTCCTCCACCACCATAGCCTCCTCTTCCTCCTCCATAACCAGGACTGCCTCCAAAATTACCACCTATTGTGAAGCAAGATTCAGTAAGTAATATGTTGCTCACTGTTTACTTTGGCCATAAACAAGAGAACTTTTAGAATTGCTGGAGTGCACTGGACATTAGTATTTCTATATGGAACAGACCCTTCATGCCACATCACAGTCATCCCTGCATTTGAAACCAGCATACCATGTAATATGGGACATGCTGTTGCCCAACACAAGAAAGCATGTAGTCAACTGCACTGATCTGCAGATGACTTCCATCTTGCAGTTCTTACTACTCTGTGCTATCATAAACCTGCTTTTATTAGCCGTCTTTTAAATGCACCCTGTATTTGTTTTTAGCTGTCTAAATAGTTTAACATTTAATCAATTGTGGAAAAACACTCAAAGAGCTTCAGCTAAGTAGTATGATAGTAATTTATAGAAAGAGAATGAAATCTTATACTGCAAGTCACTTGTTTCAATGACAGCATTCACATCATCTCTCATGTATACTTTCACTGGGAGAGATTATTTGGTTCCAAATGAAAATTGTATCCAAATTACTAGTACATCATGTTATCTATGGTGGATTTGGGACTTTATTAGCTAACTCATTTTGAATATTCTAAAACAACATACAAAAACTGTGATAACATGGACAGAAATCTTCTAGTATCTGTATTTGTATAACTGTATTAACAGAATTGCGTTCAAGAAAGTTGTTTTGTTTCCATTATTAGTCAGAAACAAGCATACTATTTTTTTTTAATAGAAGAATTCAAGAAACTAACCTCCTGGTCCTCCTCCATATCCATTGTATCCATCACCAAACCCACGACCACCACCATAGCCATCTGTTGAACAGAAATGTTCTATTAACTTTATATATAAACAGAAATCTGAACAGATGACAGATGTACCTTTGGTCTGAGCCAAAACAGATCCTCTTATATTCTTTAGCCAAGCAAACAATAATCAAGAGTTTTAAAGTATTCCTTTAGGTTCATATTTTAAGAATGTTAACAATAGAGGACATTACACCATGTACAAGTATGGTCCAGCATTGTACATGGCAAAGGGTTGTTATATCCCATAATACCACCTACCAATTTTTAGATATGCACATCAGAATGATGTCATAGTTACATCAAAGAGTTGGATTTATTTAAAATTTGAAAGACCAGTGATCAACAGACTTACCAGATCCACCTCTGAAGTTACTTCCTGGTCCTGGACCAAAGTTTCCACCACCTCCACGCGAGTCTCCAAAGCCAAAGTTACCTGATGGTATTTCATATAATAAATATAAGTTATCTACAAATTATGTTACGAGTATTTAACTTGCACATTTAATGATACTCAGAATATACCTCCTCGTCCACTCCTTGAGCTCTGAACCTCTTGCATTTCTTGCCGGGATAAAGCTTTTCTAACTTCTGCATTATGACCATTAATTGTATGATATTTCTGCACTGTAAAAAACAACAGCACACACAGAAGATAACAAATTTAAGACAAACTGTACAACATTGTGAAACTTCCAGAACATGCTCACTTAGCACTATCAAACAACTTAGCTATCATATGGCCCCTAGACAGCATCTTAAGGGTCACAGGATACTTTAGATTCCTAGACCCATGATCAGAAAAGACCTCCAACATCAGAGCTGGGGAGCAGCCCTTGGATCTCAACCCCCTCACAACTGATGCATGACAAACAAACCAACAAAAACCAACCCCCCCACCCGCTGCAACAGCTACTTCTCCAAAGGCAACCTGCAAGAAGTGGTATATAAGGCCTAGTCTCCACTCCTGAGCTAGAGCTCCTGTACCTCAAGCTAGATGTCCCAAATTGGCTGCCTTGCAGTGTGGAAGAAGCACAGACATAAAGACTGGTTCTGTGTTCCTCCTGCCCTGCATACTGGTAATCATCTGTATTTGGAGGCTTACAGGCATCCCTGTCAGAAAGTACATCTTTACTTGCTGGAACAGTGATGAACAGGACCGGGCCACAATCATGTATGTTAAATATTTAATAGTAAACAGAGCTTTACTTACACACAATTTTATCCACAGGATCATGGTCATCAAAAGTTACAAATCCAAAACCTCTCTTTTTACCAGATTGCCTGTCTGTTATTATTTCAATTGTGTCAATTTTTCCATATTCTGAGAAGTAGTCTCTAAGGTGATGTTCTTCAGTATCTTCTTTAATTCCACCAACAAAGAGCTTTTTCACAGTAACATGAGCCCCAGGTTTTCCAGATTCCTTGGGGGAAAAGGTTTGCCATTAAAACTGCTAATCATTCTAAAAAGCCTGAATTTCCACTTGGTTTTGCTAAAAGCAAAACAGTATTAAAAGCAACCATCTTCACTATAGCTACAGTTCATGTCTTAACTTTTAAAATAGTATTAGGACACACAGATCTCCAAAAGTTATTTGTGGCGGTTTAAGAAACTTTTGAGGGATTTTTTTTTGTGGGGGGGATGAGTTTGGCATATATTGGATAGCTTTAAGTTCTCATGAGGTTGGGGATGGGATTGCCCTGTGGCTCACAAATTAGGAAGTCTCTAGTTAAATGGTCTCAGGAAAGCCACTTTCTTTCAGGCCCCCAACCTGCAAGGCTGGAAATAATAAAGCTGACTTTTCTCACAGGATCACAATATGCTATATTATGGAGCATCCTTGAGTGCTACATAAAAAGCATTCATATTATATATTGTTAAAATGATAGGTTATAGCCGTAACAAAAAACAAGTAGCAGCATTTTTTTGGATAGACCAAAGTTTTAATCTTCTACCTATTCCCTCCCACTGAAATTAATGGAATAGAATTAATCCATGCCAGCTCATACTTATTTCTGCCCAAGTCTGGGAGAAAAGAGAAGGATCCAGAGCTGGAGGTCCTTCTTCAACACATACTTCTTTCCATCCTCTAAGGGAGAGTTCTAACTAATTTTGTGGCCTCTGAGATACTGTCCCAGAGAATGTAGGATTACAGCTTTAGTTTTTTAGGTATTGTGCTGAATGAACTCTCAAGTGCACTAAGTTTAACATCCTATGTGCTTACATTTTAACAGGTATCACTCACTGGCAATGACTTCTCCAAGCACCAAGCAATAAAGTTCTCAAAATACTGCTATAAACTTATCTTACATATTAGTTGCTTTAAAAGGCAAAAAAAACAAGGAAAAACAAGAGGAATGTCCCATAAGGTAGCATCTTCTGGGTTCAAAACAAAACTTACCTCTCTGGCTACAGCTCTTTTAGGCTCAACTACTCTTCCATCAATTGAATGAGGTCTGGCAGCCATTGCTGCATCAACTTCAGCCATGGAAGAGAATGTTACAAAACCAAATCCTCGTGAGCGTTTACTTGCAGGGTCTCTCATTACCTAGAAAATGCAGAAATGTGCATTTCAACTGTGGACATTTCTAAATTATCACACATTTATTGCCCTAGTTTTTTAAGATTTATACCCTGCCTTTCTATCACAAATAACAAAAATAACACGACTCAAAATGGAAAATCTTCAGTAAAACCACATTATCCTCAGAATCAATCACATTTTACTAGTATACAAACGCAAAAATTGGAGCCAATACTTTTCATTCCCCAGTCACTGCTTACTGACAAAACTGAAACAAAAAAATCCAATCTATCTGTAATCACGAGGAACAACTGCAAGCCGCTGCCTTTCCCATTCAGAAGTTGCAGCTTTACATTTTCTCTCAACTCTCTGCTACGCCTTTTATTTTTCAGCCATTCTTTCTTCAGCAAGGTCCCTGCACATTTCTTCTTTACTAAAACAACCAAGCATTTTCATTTACAAATTAAAATATAATCTAAAAATCATACTTTAAATTCTAGTACTAAGGGTAAACCATTGCAAATACACATTTACATACTTGATCAAAGTCATCTGAGAACTGAAACCTGAGCAAATAATAAAGCAGGGAATGGGCTCAAGGAAGTACCAACTGGAAAAAAGCTACAGCCAAAGTTCATACTGTAAATGCACAGCCATCAGGTACCTCAGACACACTACTACTTTACCAGTAAGAAAACAGACCCCTATTTAAGCTTTGGCTCAAATGTCCCCATCTCTCTCCAATATGACCACAGGGATGTCTGGAAGCATTCATTACTGTTTTTTATGATTTCACAGCTTGTTGCTTCAACTAAATGCCACAAGCTATGATCAATCAGAAGTGTTAGCATTAACCATAGAAACTACCTTATTTTCATGAAGCCCTAGTAAAGAGTTTGGAGGTATGGATATGGTATTTAACACTGGAGTCCCCAACATGGTACATACAGGTTCCAACAAGTTTATTAGAATACTTGCTACAGCCTCAACCTTCTTCACTGCCAGGTATAGCTTCTAAGCAATGCTGTCTGCTCAGGTCTTCCTACTGATCTGATCAGTCAGTAGATTCAGTTGAAGAATACAGGAGGAAACAAGTCTAATTGGTCTCTCTTTGCTGGTTATGTCTAATTATAGTTGTTCTATCCCTGCTAGAAGCGTCCAATTAGAACAATCCTCTGCGAGAATCATTAAAACTCTTCTCTAATTGGATACTAAAAGCAGGTAGACTCTAAGGGGAGAACAAGCCAGCATCTATGCCTTCGTGCAAGGAGAAAAGGGAATTCATGGGAAATGGAGAGCAAGAAAAAAAGCATGGATAAGTGGGGCTGGGAGGGGGAGAAGAAAACTGGTTAAGTAGGGGGGTTGTGGAAGAGGGAAAAAAGGAAGATGTAGGAGAAGAGGGAAATGGGGAAGCCTGAGAGGGCTGGGGAATTAAAGAGGTAGAGGGGCTGTAGCAGTAAATAAAAACAGGTAAGAGCATGTTTAAGTTGTTAAACTGGAGACGCAAGTATATGTATACATACAAATACGTAAACATATGTATATATGGTATACATACATATATACTTATGTATATATAGTGATATTGGAAGAGAAAAAGTATATACTGGTGCTATATTAACTTCAGAGGTATTTATTTTAAGGTGACTTGAAAAGGTTAAGTTGCTTTACTTCTTTAAGACAGGTATCTGTTAAAACATAAAATTATGGATTTATAGGAAAAGCTTTTGTTTGAGTGAGAATATCCCATCCCTGCTTGTTTTCACGAAGTTGTCTCTAAGCATCACTACCTTGCCACCTTTGAAATGGACATTTAGTTGCACTAGTAAAAATGTTCATTGTTCAGAACATTATACAAGTCATTTTATTGAGATGCCTGTGGCCCATTAGAAAGAGGTAGCACACATGCCCAGGGTTTGTGTTTGTTAACAATAAACCATAGCTTAGCATAAACAGGAAGCAGTTCAGTGACAAAAATGAGCTAACATGCAACACTGCTTATGACATGGCATACTGAAAAAAGAGATATTGTACCAGGCTGTCACCAATCAGCACTGTGAATAAAGTAAGATTTTTTTTTTTACACACCAACTGTCCATTTAGTATTGACTATATGGACTAGCAGCGCTTCAAACAGGGGTCTTTCACAGTCCAAATTGGAAATGCCCAGGATTAAACCTGCAATTTTCTGTATGTAAATTTTATGTTGCACCTCTTCATTACATCCCTTCCCCCATTTCTTATACATTCAGCACATTTAACACCAACTAAAAGTATAGAATATACGTATTTCCAGCTGAATCCTAACTTTAAAGTTTGGTAGGTCTGCATAAAAAACTGTCAACACACTGAAGACTTGGTACTCAGTACAAACAATCAGTGTGCCTAAACCATTTCAAGCATATTTAAAAGCAGGAACAAATAAAGGCACACAACTCACCACACAATCTGTTAACTTTCCCCATTGCTCATAGTAGTTTCTTAAACTTTCTTCTGTTGTTTCAAAGCTTAAGCCACCAATGAACAGTTTACGGAACTGCTCCTTTTCCCTCTAATTCAAAGAAAAAGACAGCAATATAGCATACATCTTACAAATACTTTATAATGTTAGATGAAATTGAAATGCAGAATCCCCAACAATATAGTTGAGACAAGAAGGTGTTCTCTATCTTGGCTGAACACTTTACTGTTGATTTCACAGAAAAACATGAGTGTTTGGAAGAACTCATTTGTGGAAGAATCCATTTAGAGTTGAATATTTGGACTGCAGAAGCCCAAATATTATTCTAAATTGAAAAATAGTATGATTAATCTGTTTTCCCACAAATAAAGTTGAGAACTGAGAAACTTATCTCAAATTATCTGAAATGCTTTGAAACATTGTATGTTGAAGGCCATCACCTAATATATGCCTGTAGTGGACACCTGGCACCAAATTTGTCATCTTAGTGGCACCACGTTAAGACAACCCTCTTTGCAGAGGCCAACAAATACCTACCTGGTCATTCAGCGGTCTTATACAATTAGCAAAGTGTTTTTTTCACTTGGTTACGCCTTTTTAACTGCTTTTTAACATTAATGTTATTTTAATTCTTACTGTTTTATCTATTGTATTTTTTTACTTTTTAAAAGTAAACTTTTTGCATACTTTAATTACACTTGCATAACATTTCTAAAAGTTAACATAAATCTTAAGATATGGATGGAACTGAGTAACTGCTTAAGTGTTCCGATTTCTAAAACAAGTTAGCAAGGCACAGTGGCGCCATTTCCAAAGAGAACTTTCCAACAGTACCCAAGAAAAACTGATCTGCCCACTCTAAATGGTGTTGGACGTCGAGAAGTTAAGAGGAGGGAAGGGTACAGACTATTCGAGAAGCTAATTTCTACGCCTTGCTCGACGCTGAAATGGTTAAACTGCTTTTCAGTGCCTGGCTTGTTCCCCGCCCATCTAATGAAGATGGCTCCGCCATGTGACGGCTTCAGAACCCGAGGCCCTCAGCGGGCTATGAAAGAAAATGGCGCCGGCTTAACACCGCGAGGGGGGTTTTTCCCAGAAGGCCAAAATAGACTACCTTAGTCCCCTCTTCCGCGCAGGCTCGCTTCCCCTGCCCTCCTCTCGGTACTGCTAGATTTGGCAGAAGAGCAAGCGTAGCTGGAGCTCTCAACGCAGGCTTCATAACCTCGTATACATTCTCGCTCGCATTTCTGCCGTGCCTGCTTAAGTCTGTCCTCGTTAGACACGAAGCAGAAAAGCCGCTGACCTCCCTCATTATCCCTAGAACTACGTGAAGATCCTCAGCTCGCTGGAACTACTTAGCCACCTGCTCCCCCTCTCCCAACTGCCGTTGGCCCTTCCAGAACCTTCCTCCCCACTAAGGACTTCAGTAGAAGGCACTTTACTCCCGCCGACTGCGCCACCAAGTGTTTCCAACTAACGGATTCTGCGTCACCGCAAGAATCTACGCTATTGGCGTACTGTGCCGCATTTGGTGCTCTCATCACCAACGCACTGCAATTCCAGAACACGGGGATTTTCCACCATTAGCGTACTAAAAGCCACATGTTTTGCGTAAGGCATTTTGAGAATACGATCCCGTCTTTCTAGTAATGGCGGCGTTCACTCTCACGTATATGAAAATTCACACATCGTTCCCTTCGCTCCAAAATCGGTTTCAGGATTATTTTTAACTACGTGAAACCATAAAATGATCACAATCCACTGGGGTAAAATGTATGAATTGAGGACCATCCACTTACTCGCTATCTTTAAGCCATTTGCTTTAATAACCCTTTTTCGTGTGCTAACAGGGGCTACTTCAGGAGAAGGATCGTTTTGTTGTTGATTTTTAAACGAAAATACCGTATTTGTTAGGTGCACTTATTCCGAAAGCAGCCGAAATACGCATCGTCATCCCAAGGGGCGCTTTCGGCCGTTTCCGGACCAAGCCGCCTACTTTCGGATATGGCCGGAAGGCCGCCGAAGTGCCCTCGTCCCTGTCCGGACTCCGTTCGACAATTTCCGGAAAAGCCGAAGACTCCATGAGCCTATCTCTGCCTGCTCTCCGGAAATTGCCGAAGCAGCACGAAGAAATAGAATCGCGCCAAAAGGGGAGGTAAATAACCGAGAACCCATTCCCTTTTCTTCAGAATAAGTTTCTTCTCCGCTGGACCGACGGCAGAATTACTGTAGAAAAACGTCTCTCCTTCTAGGAGTTTGTTGGTGAAGTCCAGCGAGAAGGAGGGGGAGTAAGAAAATAATCCTACCCCTAATGTTTTTCGTACTTCGCAGATAATATTCGTTGACAAATTACCTGAAGATGCAAGGGCGAAAAGAACGCGCCGAAACCCGCCATTAATCACTTCACGGCTTCTTGTCCCGAGCCCCTTCAAACGGGTTCGCTATCGCCTTCCAAAGCCGCTGGAGACCGACTTCAGCCCTCCCTTCCCCCTCCCTCATCCCGCGCCCGCCATCTTCCCTCCATCCTGTCTTTGGGAAGGCTCGTCCGCCCACCTACCCCGCTTGGAAACCCAAGGAGGACACAATGGCTGCAAAAAGGTCGGCCATTACTGAGCCACGCTGTCTGTTACCTCACTCACCCAGTCGCTCTCCCGGTCTCCGCGAGGCATTTCGACCAGTAAGAAATAAAAGAAGTGGGGAAGCGAACAGGTTTTTTGGGGAAGGGGCTGCGGCTGTGGTGGCCGAAAAGACGCTCTGGCTCTACCCGGTCCGGCAGGTCCTCAGCACAGGCGCGGCCACGGCGGTGGAGGCAGCAGAAGTGTGTGAAGCGGCTAACGACCGTGGCGGCGGCGGCGGCGCAGTGAAGGGCGGGAACGAAAGAGGGAGGCGTCTGCTGTGCGCAGCGGCGCGGCGAAGCCCTGCCCAGCCCCCTCGCGGCTCCCGCCCTGGCTGCGGCTGCTGCGCCTGCCTCCCGCCCCCTTTTCCTTCCCCGCCGCCTCTCCCCGCCCCCTCAGATGTCGCTGCTGCCGTTTCACTGCGCGCCTGGAGCCCGGAGACTGACTACAGGGGAGCGGAGCGGCTGGGCACCATTGAAGTCCGTATCTTTCTCTCTTCTCTTCTTCCCCTCCTTCAGCTCCCTTCTAACTCGTTTGTAAGAACAGCGGGGTGTGGTGAGGGAGGTTTGTGTCCCGTTTTGAGAATAAGGCTTACATTTTATGTAACTCCAAGAAATGTCCAGGCGTGGCCTCTTTACTCCCCTCCTCCATTTTTTTTTTTCCTCTCGGTGCTGTTGCCGCCGCCGCCGCTTCTTGGCTCATCCAGGGACTTAAAAAAAAAAAGGCCACAGGGCGACCTTCCCCGACTAGGCCTCTCTCCCCCGCCCCTTTGCTGTCCGCTTGTCGTCGGAGAGAAGGGCAATGATCACGCATACCGTGAGACCGGCAGCACAATTCTCTGAACGTTTATACTTCTGAAGGTTAAATGTCGCTGAATTCAGTGGGGCTTGCCACCTAGTTAATATGCAGCCTTGGACCACTTCTGCCATCCCTCTCCCAAGGAAAAGCACCTGGCAGCAAGTGGAGGAGGAAGAGGCTCAGGCCTCGGACAAAGCAAGAGACTTGGAGGCGTGGACATTTTTTGAAAAATAATCCGTTGAAGCTTTAGCACGTTGGATGGGTGGCGTTGTGCTTGCAGTTGGGGGCAAAACGTAGGGTGTCTAGTGGAGCTGATCGAAGTGGGGTGGCGGTGGTGGGAGTCTTAAGTGATTTGGCGTTTCGTGCTGCAACTGGTCCTGCCTTGTATACTTTTGGTTATGGGAGGCCCCTCAGGGGTCGCTTTGCATCCCCACCCGCCCTGCCGTTGCTCATGCACCTCGTGCTTAAGGCTCAACTTAATCTTGGAACCTTTGCAACAGGCCTTTGTTACTCGCATTCCATTTCTTCTAAATGGAAGCACGATGCGCGGGCTTGCATGGCCTAAAAGACGGTATGTGATGTATCTCCTGGAAGAAGATACTGCTGAGTCAAGGAGGGTTTGGGAGCTTGGTTTTTCCTGCCTTGCTGAACCTAACGGCTGGTGTTCTAGAAAGGTTTAAAAAAAAGCCGCTGTGAATTAGAGCTGTTTAGGAGTTAGAGAAGGCTTTTGGTCAGCTAAGCTCTGTATATCTCATGCTTATAAATTGTTGAACTGACTTACAATTTACAACTTTATTTAGTTAGTACATTATTATCCCGCCTTTTTTTGCTTCTCACAAGGAACCCAAGGCGGTTTACACTATCCTCTTTAAGGTGCTTAGGTCACTACAGGTTACTCAACTGTAGTCCTGGACCCTCTTGAATAGTTATAACCATGGTTGATGTAAGAGAATGTAAATGGATCCATAATACTATCGCTTGTTATTGAAAGTTTTATTTCATTGCACCCTGTGGACTTAGGGTTTTGCAAAATAGGCTTTTCTTACAAACTGTTATGTTCTAGATTAGAATTTGTAACATGACTAGTGAAAAAGCATGACATGTAGGTAACTGTAACTCCAACTAATTCTAACAAAATGGATGTATAACTTCAAACACTGTTAATATACTTGATACATATTTTAAGTCACGTGGATAGAAAAAGGACCATACTTGTATTGAGATGCCTTTCTCTGAGTAATGCAACATTCCTTTTGTCGTGCATTTTTCTAGTAAAAGCTCAGCAAGTCTTCAATAAAAATGGCCACCAATAAATCTACATTGGTAAGTTTATAACCACCAAAATATATAAGGATTTTACCACCATATTTCTTCAGATTTATTGTTGGCATCTCTATGTAAAAAGATACATCCACATCTCCCCTCCCCAGCATTATTCTACCAAAATACCAGATGCTGAAAGTAAGGCTACTAGAAAGAAAGCAAACTCAGTCTTTACTAGGTTTGCCATTTTCAGCTAAATTTTTATAGTGATGTACTTAATTCTTGAAGCCTGCTCTCTGTATGTGATGCATTTCTTCACCTCCTTGTGGGAAAGGTAATAACTCAGGTTTTACTGAGGGAATAGTCTGAGTAGAAAGTAAGCTGCCATTGTCATTTAAGAAAACATGTGACAAACTGAGCATGTAGCAGCAGTAAACAGACCAATGCTGGTTCCAGTTATAAGAACATGATTATATTATTTCACCTGCATATCTTACACATAATGGAATGCTTACAGATGATAATATAAGTATAATGCTGCCCATGAGTCCAAGCAAGCAAATATATACTAAAACAACTGAAACAAGTAAAAGTTGAAGAACTTGGTTTAAATAGGTTTGTGTTTCCCAAGCACTTGAGTCACAGTTGTTTTTTCAGGATGGTTTGTGGAGACATACTTTACCCTAACACTCAAAGATGTATATCACACAGGAGTGGCTTGTTGTGTTGTCTGAACCCAGAAAGGTCAACAAAACATGTGGCTGGGTTCAGACAACACAACAAGTTGAAATTGGCTTATAAGCTTCCATGGCTAAGTGTGTTGCATGAAACTAGTCTCTGACTAGGTTCACATTTTCAGTATGTGGGTGACGGAAGCCATGGTGGCTTCTTTTCTCCACCTCCACTACTGGCTATGCACTGTCTGATTTACTTAATTACTATCAGGGTGTGTGGCTTCTCATGTTGTCTGAATATGGTAGAGTGCATGGCATGGGGGCAGCTTTGAAAACAACCCCTCTGTACCCCTCATGGGGTCCAGGTGACAAGAAACTCCACAAGGCATATTGCCTTCAAGGATTTTGCATGCTTGTCCATTCTGTTGCACAGTATCATTATTGCTGCAGTTGACTACCATGGCTACCCTTCTGCAACATGGACCTTTTACAACTACCAGATAGTCCAGTTAATAGTGTGCTTAACCATGACCTCTGTCCGGTTGGTCAGGGATGAGATAGTGTAGTCAGGGCAGAGATAAAATAGCTCAGAAATTTCTGTGTTTATCAGCTATAGCGTGGGTATCATCATGAACCACATTCCACAATGTTGCTTGCTGCTTTTGCCTGGTATGGGTGACATTAGTTCACTCTTCTCTTGAGTATAGAATTATGGAAGTGGGAGGATAAATTTCCTTCTGTTGCATTAGCTTTAGAAGCTCAACACTGTTAAATGGAAGTTCCCTGCCCATCTCTGTAACTCCACTCTGAAACTGGTAATTTGGACAACAGAGGTATTCCAGGATACTCATCCACCATCCAATGTATAAGGAAGCTCAGCCTTTTACCCCTCTGGAGTTGGAAGAAAAACTAAGACATTTTTGGATAGTGGATAACAGGGGCACTTATTGAGCCTCTGCTGTCTTGTACCCTACTGTTTCCTCCCAGCTTCAGTTTTGAAGCCTGAAAGAAGGCAGAGCAGGGTCCTTGCAGTTGGGAGTGTGCTTCCAAAGCCCTTTAATGTCCAGCACAGTTACAGAAATCTTTCCACCTAACTTAGGAACTGGATGACAGGAGCAGGAGATCATCAGTGACCTCATAGACAGTGCGCAGGCAACTCAAGTGTGTTCCCCTACATTTGGTGGGCCTTACTTCCAGATAATTCTCTGGAAGTAAGCGCTATTGAATACAAGTGGACTTTTCTAGGATATGGATAGGATTGCACTGAGGAAGAAAATATGAAGGGAAAAGGATTGCATGGAAGCTGAGGGATGGGGTTCTCAGTCCATTTGGCTTGGTGGCAAGTCTGGCCAAAATTTGTAGACATAGATTTATTTTTATTGAATCCAGTGCAACTTCACTACTTCCTTTGTGATAATGTTGCTTTCAATATATCATATTGATAGCTAGGGATGCCCAGTGCTGCATGAGTTCCTTCCTGTTTCACCAGGCATAGAATGGTAGATGCATGGTAGTTTTTAAATGTGTGCTGCAGTCCCTCCATTAGGATAGTGGTTTGTTTAGTCACACAGTTTGAGAACTATTGAAACACGCAGTAACAAATGCCTTTTATGTGAGAGGGAAACAATTTTCCAATTCAGATGGCAATGTATATTTTTGAGAAGATAGAAGCACTAAGTTGCTATAATCTTTGGGTCACTTCATATTTTTTTTACACAACATCTGTAGGAAAGTATTGTTTTATTGGTAAGTGTAAATCTTACTACATCAAATGAATGAAAATACATAGGGAACATTGTATTTTGTAAATGAAAGACATTTTAATTCACATCTGAGGTTTTAATTCAAGATGCCGAGGGAAAAGAGTTCTTTGTATCAGTGCATGGTCTTTAAGGAAAGGAATATGAATTCTACATCCTGCACACATTGCAAATACTATGAGACTGGATTTGCACAATCACCACAACCAACAGTGTACTGATAGCCATTTTGAATATTCAGTCTCTCCACTGCCTGTCGGGGACTGAATATTAAAAATGGCTTCCAACACACACTGCAACACACCCCCATAGCTTAAATAAGCCACTATAGGCCATGATGATTGTGCAAACCACCTGTGTGTTTGTCTGAAGTAGTGGTGTATGCCCCCAGTACACATGCAGGATTTTATATGAATGACAACTGTATATCATCTGTAGGCAAATACAGTTTTGCTCTATAGGAGTAGCAAATATGAAGGATGAGGAAAGAAATTGAGAGGCATAATTGGCACTGTATCAGGCATATTATGTAAGTCATTTTATTTATTTTGTATTCTGTTCCAAGGTTTAGGATAAATTAAAGTGTGTTTTTAAAGAATGGTTTCCTCAATTTCCTATTTTTAGAGAAGAGACAACTTAGAGACATTCTCTTGAACTTCTAGAGATCCTTCAACATAATTGTATTCACCTTCTGTTGTTAGAAATATGAAGGTCTAAGAAAATTCTGAAAACAATGGTTAAGGATTCCTTCTAATTTGGGAGAATAGGACACCTATGAACTGTTTACATTTGGAATGAGTAAAATGCTTTTAAGACAACATTTTACTCAATGTGTGGTATAAAGATTTTTATGCAGGACAGCCTGCACAGTATTAGAGCGATATAGACTGTAAACAGATACAGCACTCAAATCCAGGATGCATTTCTATACCTGGGGTGTTGCCATTGTTTATGAGGGGAATCTAGAGAGCCTTTGTAGCTCATGAATGTCTGTTTTCCCCTTGTTCCTCCCCCAGAAAAGATGGACTTCAAAATTTCTGAAAGTCTTGAATCCTAATTCATAGTTTGCTTGCATTTTGCATGGTTGGGAACACACACATCTAAACATAAAGGAGCCTGACACATGGCACAGGCTAGTTGTTCATAACAAAACAACTGAAAGTCTTGCTCATCTTGCACAACTTGGGGCTTTTGGCTCCCAGACATTTCTTCTCTCAGTCTAGTTTCCCACAAGATTATAGACTTGTGATGATTTTCCTCATGTTTGCTACTTTGAATCAAGGAATGCATCCAGAATTGTGTCCACAACTCTACATTTGATTCTAACAGAACTGCAGCACTTCTAACATGAGACTAATATACTGGTTTCAAGCCACTGCATAGGGGAATTGTGGAAAAATAACATCCTATTGTACTGA
Organism: Varanus komodoensis; assembly: GCF_004798865.1. NCBI lineage: Eukaryota > Metazoa > Chordata > Lepidosauria > Squamata > Varanidae > Varanus > Varanus komodoensis. The sequence continues at coordinate 1,502,948 of NW_025336321.1, forward strand.
ACTGTGCCTTATTGAGGTTGGAATGCTTTGAGGATGATGTGGATGTAATAACTTGCTATCTAAATAATGCTTGGCTGATAAGTACTTTTCTATCAAGTTTAATTTAAAACTGTTGGTGTTACTTTAAATCTTCTGTTCTTGACTTGATGCAACTGAGGGCCTCAGTGGAGAAGTTTCAACCTAACTAAATTGAGAAGAGCTCTGTGGTCTTCAATGAAAGCTGAAATGATGCATGGATATGAATGTAGGATAAATGTTTTGAAAATAGCATCAGAAAAATTTCCAAGCTGCTATTTATTGTTGTTGATTATTGCTATTAATAGTGCCTATAAAGCCTCAAATGTGTATGTGAGTTTTATCTTTTGTGTGCCTTCCCACACAAAAGGGCTCTCATTTCTTTAAAACTAGTTCTGGGTCAACATACTGAACCAGAATATGAAACCTTTCTTGTGGGTCAAAATAAAAGCATGATACCAGTATGGCTGTTGAGGTGTTGTTGTTGTTGTTTTTAAATGATTTTGTTTTGTAGCATAAAATGGGGAAGAAACAGAATGGCAAAGGCAAAAAAGTGGAAGAAGCAGAACCTGAAGAATTCGTTGTAGAAAAAGTTCTGGACCGGCGTGTAGTTAATGGCAAGGTTGAGTACTTCCTGAAATGGAAGGGATTTACTGAGTAAGGAACTTCAAAACTCCTTTTTCCCAAATGTTTCTGTACCAGTGTTTCACTGAGGATGTAGTCCAGAATTCCACACAGCCATAGTATGGGCATAGAAAGAAGAGTACACCTGGAAATATTTTGAAATATTTACTGTAGCCAAAAATAATAGTTATACAGTTTTGCCCCACCAATCTATCTGTGCAGTTGGCTACAATATAGGAATTGAAAACGCCTCTATTTGTGTGCCCATGTGCATTGCTCTTCAGACCATGTTGTGTTGTGCATACTGATTCTCCAATATTGAATGCAGATTTGAATTAGGAATTAAAAATTGGTTGGCATAATCAAGACCAACTTTATTAATAGTACTTATTAGTCACTTTCCAGAAGGTGCTTTAAATACTAACACTGAATATAGACTACTTTTTCTGGCAGAGTTATTTGAAAAATGAGGTTGATAATGTTTGCTACTTGGTCATTGTGTATAACAATACAATGTATAATACTGCCCATATTGCTGAAGACAGAAAGCAAACACTGTCAGGTTATTTAAAAATAAAAATCCACTTTAACAGGTGCAGATTTATTCTGTCTCATCTGTGTTCATATACACATACTTCAATTCTTAAGTCTTTTCTCATTCTTATTTGTACTTCAGTAGATGTCCACTATTGAGCTTTTATGTACTAGTTCCTATACCAGTTACAAAACTCAAGTGATCTGTAGTGTTGTTTATATATTTGCTGTTTGTGAATTTATTTTAAGAAAAGTTAAATACTTACGTCTACCTTATTAGACTAGGTAGAAGTTAAACTACCTTATTAGATTTTTTTTACAGCTCAAGTAAACCATATCAGTTTTTAAAGCTTTAGGACTTTAATCTTAAGTCTGTGTAACATGGGTTTGAACTATTCCTTACTAAAGTTAGAGTTAACTATTATTACCTTGCAATGAAATGAAATAGAGAAAATAGGACTTGGATGATAATAGTGTTGTCCTAGTAACTGACTGCAGTTGAACTCTATTTTATTAATATTTTATGATGGCTTGTTGACATTTACACTTGGTTCTTCTAATTTAGATATCTCACTGTTTTATATGTATATATATAAATTTCGTTCCAGTGCTGATAACACATGGGAGCCTGAAGAGAATTTGGATTGCCCAGAGTTAATAGAAGCTTTTCTGAACTCTCAGAAAGCTGGTAAAGAAAAGACAGATGGGACTAAAAGAAAATCTCTTTCAGACAGTGAATCTGATGACAGCAAATCAAAGAAAAAACGAGATTCCGTAAGTTAATTAATGACTTCCTCTTGAAATGCATCAGTGAGGTGTATTCAGGGAGAGTCAGCATCAGTAGTCTCCTTTTTTCAGTGGACATGATTACTGGATTACCTTGGGTCAAACACTTTTGCTCAGAACCTCACCTGTCTTACAGGTTGCAGCCAACCTTCCCTCTTTTTAATCTGCCAGTGGTGGTTCCTTTCTCATCTAGCCAAGCCTACAAGTCTTGTAAGACAAGATTCTTTTTTAAAAAGCTTGTAAAGTTTACATTTTGAGCAGCAACAATCTGAACCAATCAGATGCTGACTTTTCAGGTAGGGGCATGACTAGGGAGGGCACTGGAGCAACATATGGACCTCTGTTCTTTTGCAAGGCTCAGCCATTTGGCTTCCATACCATTTCCTCTTGCCAGCAAGTCCAACTGAGGGAAGTAGAAGCTGCTGCTGCAGTCCACCCTGACAACAGCCTCAGTTATGCCAAGGGTATGGGATAGATGGATCTTAGCCTCTGTGCCCTTGGCAGCCACCCACCTCTCCCAACTACAGTAAATACCTCGGTTCACGAACGCTTCTGTTCGCAAACAACTTGGTTCGCGAAAAGAAAGTTCGGCAAAATTTTGCTTCCGTTCACGAACTCCACCTTGGGTGACAAACATGACTGTGGCCATCTTCCCTGCCTGAACACGAATGCAGCCATCTTCCCTGCTCTGACAAGTGGTCGTGGCTTCCTCTAGTTGAGATCGCGGTCGCAGACAGGCCTGTGCACACTTGCTGTGAAGCTTTTTTTGTGTGCTTTTTAGCTGAAGGAGATCTCCCTGATGCCCTTATGGAGGGGGACTCTCCCTCCAAACAATAACCTTCCCACCCACCTTCCTGTCCTCCATATCAGAAGTCACTTCAAGCAAGGTTAGTGTTCTTTCTCTTCATACTGTACTGTACTTTGTTTCATATTTTTGTGGTTAAAAAAATACATATGGTTCAGAATGGATTAACCTTATTACATTGAACCTTATGGGGAAATTTGATTCTGTTTGTGACCAATTTGGTTTGTGACCAGAATCGTGGAACAAATTGAGCTTGTGAACCGAGGTACCACTGTACTAAGGCTAGGCCTAATAATGTTCAAGGATCATGATTGTCATCCTGAGTATCTTGGATGAAAGACTGTGAGGTGAATTTTCAGCAATAATTATAAAAATGTGATTCTTGTTATATATTTAACCAAACAGATTGATAAGCCCAGGGGATTTGCGAGAGGTCTTGACCCGGAGCGAATAATTGGAGCCACAGACAGTAGCGGGGAACTTATGTTTCTTATGAAATGGTAAGTAGTGAAATGGAAATGTCAGTGCAGAATGCCTCCTAGTTTTACTTGATAGAGAACGATCTGCTAAATGCAGAACAATGTGGTATAAAGTTGTTGTTGGTGGCTTTGGTGTTTTCTTTCTAAGCATAGATAATAGCAATATTTGCTACATTAAGGAGTTTAGAAAGTATCAGGGCAATCTTCAGTTGCACTTGTCAGTACCTAACTTATTAATATATAAATAAGATAACTAACATGAAATCTAAACTTGAAAGGACGCTAACTGTGTGGCCTTATCATATCTATCAAAGTTAAAGTACTACAGTGGTGCCTCGTAGTTCAAACGACACTATAACTTCAAACGACCCAGAGTTACTAGAACATTAAAGTTGATATTAAAATCGCTGTGAAGTACAAATGATGCTTCTACATTCAAACTGCACACAGTAAAAAAAAATGTGGGCACTGTGTAAACATCATCTGTTGTGTGCCCAAGTCATCTCTTGCTTGTGGGTTTTCAGTGTGTGCATTTTTGTGCGTTTTCAGTGGTTTTTTGTTTGTTTGTTTGTTTTTTTGCTTTTTATCCTACATATAAAACCCCTACATATTGTGCATGGCATCCAGGAAGAGTGTGGAAGCAATGAAGCCTAAGAGGAAGGTTGTAGTATCAACGATTGAGGTGAAAAAGGAACTTAACACAAAGCATGAAAGTGGTATGCATGTGGTGGATCCAGCAGCCATCTTTAAGATGCTGAAGTCAATGGTGTGCACCATTCTTAAGAATAAGGAAGCAGTAAAAGCTGCAAATGTAGCTAAGGGTGCGACAACATTTACCTCCAGGAGATTGCATGTTACTGAGGAGATGGGAAAAACTCCCCTTTATGTGGATAAATGAGAAACAATTGGTTGGTGATATCATTTCTAAGAGAATTATTTGTGAGAAAGCCAAGTAGCTGTATAATGACCTTAAGAAACACACACCTGGAACCAGTGCTGAATATGAGGAGTTTAAAAGAAGTAGGGGATGGTTTGATAAATTTAGGAAAAGAACTGGTATCACATAGTGTTGTGATGCATGGGGAGGCTGCTAGTGCTAATGTGAGGGAAGCTAAAAAGTTAGTGAAAATCTTTAAGCAGTATGTTGGTAGTGAGGGATTTGTGCCTCAGAAGTGTTCAACTGTGATTAGACAGGCCTCTTCTGGAAGAGAATGCCTAGAAGGACCTACATTACAAAAGAAGAGAACGCTATACCAGGACATAAGCCTATGAATTGGTGGGGGAATCCAGCTTCATCAAGGTGGTGTTCTTGCCCCCAATATCACCCCTTATCCAACCCATGGATCAGCAACTCATCTCGAATTTCAAGAAACTGTGCACCAAGGCTATGTTTCAGAGGTGCTATGAGGTGACCAATGAGACTGAACTGATCCTCAGACTTCTGGAGGGATCATTACAATATCCTGCATTGTGCTTAAGGATTATCGATAAAGCATGAAGGAAGTTTATCTCAGGACAATGCACTTTCTCTCTTTCTCTCTCTCCATATCCTGCCTTTTTCCTACAAAGGGCTCAAGGCAGCTTACATCATTCTCCTCCTCCATCTTATTCCCACAACAACAACCCTGTGAGGTAGGTTGGGCTGAGAGAGAGTGACTGGCCCAAAGTCACCCAGTTGGCTCCATGGTGGAGCAGGGACTAGAACCCAGATGGTCTGAGTCCCAGTCCCATGCTCTTAACCACTACACCACACTGGCTCTCTTAATTCACTTTCCATTATTTCTAATGAGGAAAATTGATTCAAACTTTGAATGATTTGGAGTTCAGACAGCATCCTGAAATGAATTAAGTTTGAAGTACGAGGCACCAATGTATTCTTAGTATTTAGCATTAATGTATCTGTATACGTGATAACTCAAGCTGTTTTGCTACTAAAGTGTATTTTCCCCCGAAGAGCTCAGTTATTAATATACTTGCATTTCTGTTTTTTTGTCCCACTGTGCTTAGTGATATTTCACTGACATTAGAAATGCAGTATTAACAGCTGTATTCAAAAATCTTCTCTCTCAGAAATGTTATACTGATGGTGGCATCATATGACTAATGTATAGCAATTGCTATAGGTGAAAGTAAGATCCAGAGGGCTAGAATTATCTTCATGCTTCCTTCATACTCCAGAATATTTAGATGACCAATTTTGGCTATTTAAATGTTTTCCCTTTTCATGAGTAGGGGAGACTGAGGCATTGCCAGGATTCCTCAAAGGGTGGAGATGTCTTGCTCCTCCCATCTCTTAGAATGCTCCCCCCCCCATGCCAGCTTTGAAGATAGCAGTCTTTTGTGCCCAGCCAATGTGGAAAAACTGTGGGAACAGTAGGGGCACCTCCAAGGTTGGAGTTTCAGGTCTGACTTACACACACCACCTGCAGACAATTTCAGAAAGACTGTGGCCTAACAAGCCTTGAATGGCTTGAGTAGGAATTTGCCTTTTCTGATAAGTGTAAGCAATAAACTCATATACTAATGCCTGGTACCAAAATCTTCACTGCTTTAAATGGAGCTAAGTGCTAAATAAGCATGCACCAGATCATACCATATCTGCCACTGTTTCTGAAAGGTGTAGTAATTAAAATTCCATGCTCATGGAATCCTGATTTTATGTTTCAGGGAATACTTTTCAATATATTAATTAGCATTCTTTCTTAAAACAGGAAGGATTCTGATGAAGCAGACCTAGTGCTGGCCAAAGAAGCTAATGTAAAATGCCCTCAAATTGTAATTGCTTTTTACGAAGAAAGACTAACTTGGCACTCATGCCCAGAAGATGAAGCGCAATAATTGTTTGAGTTTTTCCCCTCCCCTGTTTTTATATATGTATAATTTTGACTTACCAGAAATGTTGAAAGCGTCTAAGGTCTAATGGGACAAGTTTGGTTATTTTTGAAGTAATGTGTTTTGCATAAACAGAAAAGATTAAAGGGTTTGTGCTATTTGCTTTGTTTATTACAGGAGAGCATTTGATACTGCCTCCTGCATATTAGGTAAAGGTGTTTTATAAAACTTGATAGTTAATAGTGACTCTTAATGGCAGTTTGTTCAGACTCACATGTGTTTTTGTACCCCTCTATACAACAGATGTGCATGCATTTTTCCCCAATTTTGTCCTTAAATCTGTATGGACATCCTTTTTAGTATTTGTGGCTACTTGGTTCTAAGGGGACCAGGTAAAAACTTTGTAGTAAGTTGAAGGTGCAAGACTGTATATTATTTACTTTATTGTAAATACTGGTGAACAGTTATCAATAAAATAGTTTTATATTCTTGTTCCTTCTTTGCCAAACAGTGAGAAGCTAAAAGTCTTAAGAGGATTATTTTTCATATTGATCATATCCTCTAATGCTAGTACATAATGTCCAAGCAAAGTTTCCCCCTGAATAATTGTTGTATGAAGTCCCTACAATTAATCCGTCTGCTTTTCCTGGGCTATTTCCCCAAATCAGTTGACAAATTATTGCCAAGTAGCCATAAAAATCTCCAGAAGCATCTTTTGAAACATGAGAATACTGACATTTTCCGTTTCTGGGAGATGATTGCCCAAATCTTACCTGCATAGGCCGGGATGTACACAAGCTCCACGCACTCATGCAAGTCCCCTTACAACTCCTTTTACACAAGCTGCAGGACAAATGATCCAAGTTTGCATTTAAAAGGACGCTATGATTAACTTTGTCTTTCTGATTTTTTTGCTGCTCACATGAAGAAAGAAACAAAGTGTCAGGAAAAGGACTGACTGGGGGTGAATGTCTTAGTTTATTGAGGCAGGATTTGATTATCTGAACTGGACCAATATCCATTGTATGCAAGAATAATAATGTAAACATGTGCATGCAGATACTAATACTATATGTGCACTGAACCAGCCAGATGACAGTAGCCCTTTGGCCTTCTAACTTATATGGAGAATGCTGTCTTTGTGTTCGGGGGGAAAATTTGAGGAAAAAGTGTATACCTACAGGTTCCTTATGTGAGTTTAAAACCGGTACAATACCGTCAGTGTTCTAATTCATTTTGAAAGTGCTTGCATGCAGAGCAGCCTCTTCAAACCTTCCCTTTCCATCACATGAACAGCAGTAATGGCAAGTGGGCTCCATTCACACCCTTGTGATGTGAGGGGTAAATGAATAAGGGTAGTGGTTTTATGCAAATATTCTGTCTTGAATGATGGAAAAATTTTGGCGGGTAGTTTCCTCCAAAAGAGGATTTCTGAAAAATTTCCCAGGTGTTTCAGGGATGGCCATGAGCTATTTTTAAACTAGTCACTCAAGTTTAGAGAACATCAATCATTAAACAGTTAATCTAGAATTTTAAAAACCTTCCGTTGCATTTACTCAGAAGACTACAGGTCCATCAAAGGTTTTTCACCCTAAAATAGGTATTTCTTAGAACAATAAAACTTTCTACTTTCTGACAAATACTTCATGCACATAGTACTCAGTATTTGCAGTTGATCTAGTGCTGGAAATGCTCAAAGAAAAGGCAGTATGATCCCTTCTATGCATGGAATGGCATTTGCCAGTAAGTCATCCCTTACCTCTTGTGTCAACTGTCTATGGATCCCTTGAGAACTGTTTACTTCACTTTAGGGGGTAATGGCTAGGTAAGGAATCATAGAATATATGACTTTAATTATTTAAATCAGCTTGTGTTTACTCTTGTCAGGTCAGTGGCTGAACTTAGTACTTCAGGTAACTACAACTGAAAGAATTATTGAAGCTTTAACCACTTTTTATAACTTGAGCTGTATTTCCTCAGAAGTGATAAGTGGAATGATACTTAGGCAGGGATGCATGTGCCCTTGTGTGTCCTGCAGGAATTCCCAGTGACTTCTGGTACTACTGACCATGGTACTCTTTTTGAGGTATGGGACTGGGGCACTGTTACGTGGCTCTTACCTTTGGAGGGGCAATCTCTGAAGGTATTGTGGTGGTATTCTTGTTCAATGCCTTGGTCATTGGCCTGTGGTGAGAAATTGGTGTAAAGTTCTTAAAATACAGTGCCATTCTTAAAAAAAAAAAAAGTTTCATAGATGAAATGACTCCACCTGGTTTCAATAAACTATTTAATTGTACTTGTTGAGGTCCCATCTTAATTTTGTTCTGACTTTGATACAATCTTCCCTTTTTTGTTCATCTCTCCTGTTATGGAGATCCTTGTCTACTTCTGTTTTTCTCAACAATGTATGAAAACCTTGTAAGACTTGCAAACAAATATATGCAATTGTAAATGAGTAGACTACAGTGTGGAAGGGTAATAATACTACCATTTTGAACAGGTTTTTCCAAAGTGCAGATGTAATGCCTGCTAATGATCAGCTGCTAGGGAACTGACATTTCTGAACAATCCACTTCCCAAAACTATACATCTAGCCTATCCCTTCAATCACTTAGTCTCATGCCAAGGCTGTTTCTTCCTGACAACATCAGTGGCTACCCAGTATTAAACTCCCCTATCTACCTAAGGGACTCTTATAGTCCCTGAAGGTTCACACCACTTCAGGGAAGAGGACGTCCTTGAATTTCTGTGCCCCCAAAGAAATTTTAATGCTTGCATCCCTGGATTCTTTTATGTGCATGGTAATGAAATCGAAAACCTATAGAGGCCTCAGGGGTTCTGTATCTTCACTGTGCCAAAATCTCAGCTGAAACCCAGATTTTTTGCTGGAAGTGATAATTATAAAATCTTATTTTGGATTTGGCCTATTTAGTCAGTGATTTTGCCATGGCAGAAAATTTGGAAGTTGTATAGCTATAGCTGCTGTTTTTTGAGCATGGAAATGAAATCTATGACTCTTACATTTTCCTGATAATTGATCAATATTCGTTGTTTCAGGAATGACTTTGGGGACTTGGTGGTTACTAGACTGTCTTAATATCTTATAAACTCCTAAATGTAAGCAGCACAAGAGGCTTGTAGAATAAGACCTGACAGCATTAAAAACAGCCATCCCGCCATTTTGACATTTGCTGTTTGCGAGATAAATCGTTAATGGAAGTTGACATACTATTTTTTACCTTCTTGTAAGTTGGTTCATTTATCTGCAACTGCCCTGAGTACCTCGAGGGTTTCTTCCAATATCAAATCTAAACAGACTAGTTTGAAACATTTTTCCACATTATACTTAAGGCTTGGGCTTAGATGCTGAGGATCTGTAAATACAGCAAACTGAAAATAAGGAAGGAGCTTTTTGAATGTCCCCAGCAGCGTTTTGACACCCCTAAATGTATCAGCAATTGTATTTAATCATCATATTCTAATTGTTTAAGGAGCCACTGTCAATTTAGCCAATTTATTTAAGATAGATAAAGGATAGGCATAGCCACTTGCAACTCTAGCTCATAGAATATTTAAAGCACAATCCTAGGCATATCTACTTAGAAATAAATCCTATTTATTTAAATAGGGCTTCCTTGCAGCTAGGTGGATTTAGGATTTCAACCTTATATGTTCCTTAAGCGCACAAGGATCTCTGTAGGTGGCGAGGCTAAGGCACCTCCCTCCATGTCTGATCGCAGATGGGAGTAAAGGGGCCGGCTCTCCCCCGAGCTACTTTTTCTCCTGCCAGAAACCGCCCAGCTTGCTCGTGGCTTCCTTTTAACTTTCCCCGCCCTTCTCGCTTCCCAGCCACCATTTCTGTTCCCCTCCCGCAGGGCTCGTCTCGCTTCCTCCCTTCCTGCGTGGGCGGAGTGAATGCAAAGCCCTGCGCAGTTAGAAAAGCATTTGGCGCTACTTTTCTTATCAAAATTATTTCAGGAAATAGACTAACTTGTCGCACTGCTCCTATGCCCAGCACAACCCCGCACCGAAGACGGTGCAATGCAACTCGTAATAAAAGGAAGTAGGTTCTCTCCTGATGAAGTCCCCTATGCCCAGACACTTCCTGCCGAGTAATGCGTCCGGCTCCCTTCCCTGAATCTTCGCGGCACAGTCTGAATAAAGACTGGAGAAAGATTTTTTTTAAGGCACTTTCACCTCCATTTAGGCAGAAGGAAATCTCCGCGAGGTCTATGGAGCTTACTGTGTATCCGAAACTGCTGCATTGGCCCCATCTTTCAGGAAGCGCAGAGCAAAGCAGAACCCCTGACACTTCTCCGCAATGGCCGAGCGGGGTCCAAGGCGTGGAAGTTTCTACGGACTCGTACTTGCCTCGGAAAAGCAGTTTATAGCTAACTTGTAGCCCTACCCGTGGAAAAACGGGAAAGGATGCTCGCAGGTTAGGGATGAAAGCGCAGCTGTAAGCGGGGATGCATCGTATAAGAGTGTTTTTACAATCTTACTTTCGAACTACGATTGGACAGCTCGTTGAACAGTTAGAAATAAGTTGCTCTGGCAGATTGCAGATAGGTAGATAATATTGTTATGGGGTTGGTCCCCCGCACACAATGACTATCATTGCATTGAGATTTAGGCTCCTTTGCAATTACGTAATCTCGGACCCTTAAGTAGAGCGATCACCTTGTTTGCCTTGGGGCAGTGTGTCCTGACAAAGGACCGTTGATGGCCTGGAAACATTGCTTTTCAATGGAAGGGAAGCTAGGATGGCCTAAATAGGCAAACGTGATGGGTGAAAATGGCTCATATTTTTTATCTGCATAGCAGGAAGTATGTCGGAAATGAATCTGAAAAGGAGACAGAGAGCTGACTTTGTTCTCAGCAGGAAATCTGAGTTCCTCTGGAAATCTGATGCACAGCTTGTGTATTTAATAAACCTTCTGGCACAGAAATTAAATGGGTCTCAAATCATATACTTCTGAGAAAGCAAAATCCCAACTGGTGGAACCCCCGAAATTTCTCACCACTCAGAAGGGGGATGCACTGTAACAGTATCTTGCTAGTTCAACTTTTGCATGTTCTCAGAGTTTACACAAAATAATTCACCATGCAGGGTAGATGCTTATCAAATTAACAACAAGGGAAAGCTGAAGTGAGCAATCTGGTTTAGTTGCCAGTGCGTCCAGTTTTACGTTGGTACAGTCTACATAGCATTCTTGTAGCTCAGGGGTTCTCAAACTTTTTCGATAGGCGGCCAGTTGAAAAGCGGTGTCTACACACGCAGGGCCAGTGATGTGGGGTGCCTGGGCACGGTGGAGACCTTCTCCATCTCAGAGAGCCAGCCACCACCAACCCCCCCACCCCCCGCGCTCGAGGCAGCAGCAAACGCGCACGTACGGGACGCAGGTGGCGGCTTGCTCTCTTGGAGACCATCTTGAGCGAGCCACTGCCTGTCTGCCTGCCTGCCTGCTCAGCAAGCACGCGCAGGGCCGGATGGATGGCCATGGCAGCCCGGATCCATCCCGTGGGCCGTAGTTTGAGGACCCATGTTGTAGCTCTTCCGTAGAAAATAGTATTATAGATAATGGGTAATTATAACTGATCAGAAAATGGCATAAGAAAACAATGAAACACCAAAACAATATAAATTGTTTAAGAAGGGTAGTAGATGTTCTTTGATATAGCATTTGAAGCAATTTGAATAGGAATTAAATTGAATAGGACCTACCCCCCCCCCCCCTTTAGCCCATAGCCATCTGCACTGGCTACCAGTCCATGGCCCAATTGAAAGCAAACTTCTTAACATTTAAAGTCCTAACAGCTTGGGACCAGACTGCCTGAAGGATGATCTCCTCCTATTTATACCTAAGATCATTCTCAGCAGTCCTTCAGAGGGAGTCCCTGCCAAAGGAAGTTATGTGGGTGATTACTAGGAAGAGAGCCTTTTCCGTTGTGGCATCATGACAGGGGATGCACTTCCTAAGGATGCTTGTATTTTTCTGTTGTTGGGTGAAGACCTTACTTGCCAAGACATGATCACAGTAATTTTGGTTTTTCTGTTTTAAAGTCTGTGTTGTATTTTAAGTCTTCCTACTGCTGCTAGATTATTTACAATTTTATACTGTGTTTTAGTTTTTAAATTGTTGTTAACTGTCCAGAAAGCTTTGGCTATAGGGTGGTATAGAAATATAATAAATAGATAGATAAAATATTATTAGACTAGCTTAGCATGATAGGTAAAATTCATATCAACTGATCCAGTGCAATTGGCCAGAGATCTTTTTATCCTCATCAGAGCTGGAAGGAAGGACGGAAGGACTGACTTACATGATAGGGGAAAGGGAAAGAGAAATGGCATGGAAAAAAGTAGAAGAAAAACAATAGAAGTGGAATGAGGTGAAATGTGTAACCTATTTTCTATATAGGAAAATGTGAGCTATCATTTGAACAAGTTTATGACTGAGAGTATGTTAGCCACTCCACATAGCACATGACCTTTCCATGTCCTTTCACTAACTTCTTCCAATGCATTCCAAGTACAGTATTTCAGCATCTGCAATGTTGCTGGCACTTCAGTATCTCAATGGATGCAGGGTTGGTTGTCACCCAAGGTCACACTTTAGCTGTCACTAAGATTCAGGAAAATTCCTGAATTCCTGAATTCCTGAAGCAGTGTACGTAGAGCCAGATATTTTCACCCAGTGGGCATCCATCTTATCATGGTTGCCTGAGAACCTCTAGAATCCAGTGTTCCTTTAGGCCTGACAGGGTTAAACTAACACTTAGAAGTAGAGTTTCCTTCTGTTTAAATGAGTATTTGTGCTTAATTCTGCTTGCTGAGATTAGTACTTCTGATAGTACTTTTGTTTTAATAAATTCTGGGTGGGTTTATATGACATGGGAAGTCCTTTGGATTTATAAGCCATGTATGTTTCTGCTTCACCCCAGGAATGTTGTGGCTCTGGAGCCACTTCCTCCCCTCATGGCCCTCCTGCAGTTATTCCAGAACACAGCAGGAGCACTGAGGTTTTACTCCTGTCCCACTTTGTATCTCACTGCATTTTGACTTTTTTAAAGTCAAAGTTGAGGTCTCCAATTTAAGTTTGAGGTCTCAAAGCAGAGTGCCTTCATGATCCTAGTGGGGGCATCCATGAGGTGTCCCTCCAGGGAGGAGACAGCCCTATTATAACTGTATCATTCAGCTTTCTAATTTCCACTGGCTTCAAACTGTGTGCTGGTTGAAGCAATCTGCCCATAGTGTCTGCATGGAAACATTGCAGTTAATGTACATCATTTAACCTGGTCCTCTTTCAGGTTTCTAGATTTCATCCTCTTAGCACCTATCGATGAGCAGACACTGCATCTCTTGTCAGGACACATGTTTGTAAAGCTCAGGGGCAGAGCATGTGTTTTGCATGCAGGAGATCCCAGGTTCAATTCCTGACAATTCCAGGCACAGCTGGGAAAGAAACTTGCCCAAAACTGGAGAGCGGTAGATGACCAGTGTTAACAATCCTGAGCAGGATGGACCAGGGCAACCTCCTATGTTCCCAGGATAGGTAGAAACCAGCATTCTTGTCATATTTCATTTTTGTTTTGCCCCACATGGTCAAAAACACTTTGGAGTGCTTCCTGTGCTGGCATGGGTTCAGCATGGCTGGGTTTCTATTGAGGCCCACTTCCCAATGGCAATGGTGGGTGGGGGGAACTACTCAAAGCCCCCTGACTTCCACCACAGCTTCCCCCACTCCTTGCGGCCACCACCTGATTGTTTGCCTGTTCTTTCCCTAGAGACAGAAGAGATTTTCTTCTTGGAGGCTCTTTGCTTGAGTGGGCAATGGTGCGGAATTGGGGTGGTACCACTGAGAGGGGTCTTGTGAGCAGAACCCACCCCCACCCCAAAAAACAGGAACCAGGACTGATTGTATCCTTTTTATATGTGATTCCTTTTACCAGAAATATAGGCTCAGTCTATTTGGACAGTCACACCCATTTATTCTTACTCAGTTCAATACATTTGGTACAATATAGTGAGTGTTCTTTTCAGTGTATTTTCTAGTTAAAAGGAAAAAAAAATCCGACCTGTTTGTGCCAGGCAGTAGATGGCGCTCTTCATTTGAACTCTGGCTTCTACCACTGCCCTCCACAGCCAGAGCAAATGCTTCCACTCTTCAAGGAGCCCCTCACTGGAGACCATTCATCCTGCCGCCCTGTGGTCACACACTGCACAATTTGTCTAATTGCCCTCATGGCACACAGATTGCTGTGGAGTTCAAATCTGGTGATGTGTATAGCAGGGATGGCTTCCAAACCACCCCATAACCCACGGTTTGTTGTACGGTACTAGGGTGGGTTGGAGGCCACCCTCATTAGTTAGTTAGTTAGTTAGTTAGTTAGTTAGTTGAAACACTAGCCACTATATTTGAAATAAGTGATCTCTCAGAGTCAGAATGCATTGAGGCTTTTTACACAAGGAATTGATAGTCTGCTCTTAATATCTCATTGAGACTAGTTGGGAGGTCATGAGACTGTGCCCCTGGTTTCCTGATTTCACATGATTATAACTCAGTTTTGAACATCTAGAACTTTTCATCTGTATCCTCCTTTCCTTGTGTTTTTCAGCATGTACAGAATTTTGTACCTACAACTTGCCAACTATGTTTGTGGCATGTCTTTATATGGAAACTGGATCTTCCAACTTGGTATTGTGTGATAAATGTTAGAAATCAGTACAGTTTATACTTCTGTTGGATTGTGTTATATTAATAAAAGTAATGATTTTTGGATCTAGAGACATTAATTTAACTGAGTCTACTTTTAAGCATGACTAAGTTGAAATCCCATCCTTTTTTAAAGAACATCTAATAACTGTTTTCTGGGTGCTAGAAAAATTTATACTTTTTGTTACTATTTAAAAATAAAGGAACATACCACCAAACATTGTAGAAATAGCTTCCTTATTATGTTACTTGGTATCAAAATCTTAAGAATGTCCTTTCTATTCAGTGTTAGAATTAATACTTGGGAACAAGAAGCTTGAACTGGAGATGGATGAGTTCCCTGAAGAAAGACATTTTTGAAAGACCTACACTGGATATATTCCACAGGCCCAATAATATCATTCACTACGTTCAGCTCTCATTCGCTTACTCATCTTTCAATGGGGTATGTGCTCTCTTCCACCAGCAGTGCCCCTCTCCATTCTAGATAGGTGAAACAGACCACTCTCCATGGAGGCAAAGAAATGGACACAGATTTGACATTACAAATTGCAATATTTGGAAGCCACTGGGGGAAAAAAACCTCAGTGTCCTAGGACAGTCTATCACTAGCCCTAAGTGGCTACTGTGGAACAAAGGAGCTTCCAAGACAGAGGAGAGGGAGAGATCACTGAGACAGAATTCATCATTAAGGTTAATGCTATTGATGGAGGATTAAATCAGATACATGAATTACAAGTTCCTGGTGCCAGGATGTGTTTTACCAGCAATTGCTGCACTGTAAATCACCACTTGTGAGCTTGAGTGGACTCCGAGGGATGGTGGAGGACAGGAAGGCCTGGAGGAATGTTGTCCATGGGGTTGCGATGGGTCGGACATGACAACAACAACAAAACCACCACTGTTGCCACTGTCATCATCATCAGGACTTTTTGCACAGAGTCTCCTTCTGACTTCACTAGCTACAATTCTCTCCAGCCTGCCATTTCTCCATATGTAATGTACAGATACCCTGCAAGTTCTCATAATACTCAGTGCAGCTGATGAAGTAGACCACAGTCCATGAAGTTTTATGCCATAATAAATTCGCTAGACCTGAAGATGTCACTGAACTCTTAACATGAAACACTATCAAAGCAGGTATGAGCATCTGGCTTACTTAATTTGCCAACCCCTCTGCTAAGCCACTCAATTACATCTGGAAGCACTGCCTCCCTCCAGCATGGCAAAATAAGGGGAGGCAGTTTCTTACTATTGCAACAGTAGTAAGCTGAGCTGTGGATGTGATTGTTCAAGCACTTAGCAATTAGATGGATTCCTCATCAAAGCCAGAATGCACGGAATACAAAAATTAACCTCTCTGAGTCAAATCTGGATCAGCTAGCTGATGAACAAGCCAAAGAACTTACAGCACCTTTGATATCTTGAAGCACATTGGATGCTCAGCTCCTATTTCCTTACAGACAGCCTCCACTCTAAAACTCAACAGCAACAACAGGTCACATAACAGAGATATGGAAACAGAAACCAGGTGCTGTGGAAGATGCAGGTGCCAATGCTGTCACTCTGTCTATTCTGGCAACACAAATGCAGGGAATAACATGATCTGCAACATCAGAGGTTCATTCACTCATGTCTTCTCCAATGTGGTGTTTGTGATCATCTGCAAAGCAAAGCCCATCTACATTCCATATAGGTAACAGTCTGGTGTATATGCAAAGTAATAGATGAACTCAAAGCTGACATCAGAAATGACAGTGTTCAAGAACCAGGGAAGGAATGCCAACCTTGTGAAACTGCCGTTCCTTGGGCACCTCTGCTTGATACTTGTTTTCCATTTCCATGAGTCTTAGGGCTTCACTGGTCCAAGTTTGGGTTAATCAAACCAAACATAAATTTGAGTTGAAAATAAAATCCAACTTTATCCCATTCTAAAACTGGAATAATTATTTGAAAGTTTAACATTCTTCATGTTAGATTATAATTTGCTATATGAACATAATTTCTGTTTAATTTCTATGAATATTCAAGATGCCACCCTAGAGTTTGGACGCAACCCTGTGTATGCTAAGATAGAAAAAGTCCTACAATTCCCAGTATGTCCTAGCTGGTATGTGCCCTTAGATAGTTTTCTACAAAGCTTTTAGATAAGCAAGGGAGTTCTGTACATGTATTATACTATAACTGGAGGAATTTCTGTTATGTTGGCAGAACAGCACTGTATCCAGTATATGCTCGTTCCTGGAAATGAGAGAAGGAACATGGACGTGGAAATAATTTGCTCTGCGTTTTATAACATTTGTTCTACATAAAAAATCAGAAGAACAGAGTTTTCCTTTGAGGCAATATCACCAAGCACTGTATGTGCCAGAAGTACTATAATGATAAAAGAAAGTTGTGATGTTATGATGGGAGGCATGCTGATGGCATTCCTTTCCCAGGACACTCTTGTTCCTGGGACTGGCTTGTATCTTGATGTTATTTGAAACAAAAGCTTCCTTCCAATATGTACAACTCGTTTGCACCGATTTGGCATATGCTATAGAACAGACCATTTCTTGTAATGATTTGTTTAGGGGTGTGCTATCTTGTAAAGGTTTTATAAATAAATAAACCCAAGAGTTGAGTTTACAGAAATATTGTTTTCATGCAGAAGACAGTGGGTCCATGGAAAATTAGATGTGTCCACCTCATATTGACATTGAGAATCAACTGAAGACACATTGATTTTAAAAGCAAATTGTGCCTGTGGAAGGACATGAGACTGATGCAAGCATAACTAAGGACAGGACTGCAAACAAATGCTGGGGCGCCATAAAAGAGATGCAGCAGCTCAATTTCCAGGTCTAAATCCAGGCTGCCTAGGGCCCAGATCTGGCCCACCTGAGGCTCCAACATGGACTTCCAGGATTTTCCAGATGGGTATGCCTGTTCCATTATCCTCCATTTCTCAGAGCAGTTTCTTTGTGTAGTTTTTTTTTTCCCCCATTTGAAAGGCTGAAAGGCCTTTTAGCTACTGACAGGAAAGGCTTCAACCTGAAATATGCTAGTTTTAGGCCCTGCTCCTTTCCCGTTGGCCCCAGCCAGCACAGGAATGAGGCCAGGAGACCCTCTGTCTCATGGAATTTGACCATTGGTGTAAAACAGGTTTTGTACTCCCATTGTAAAGTTACATCTAATTTTCCACAATCTGAGAAACAATAAAGAAGTGTTTTCAAAGTGTATGCTATGGAGCATATAAGCAAATTGTATTGCATGGAATACACTGTCATAGTCTCAGACCAGATTCTGTCTGCTAATTATAATGTGCAACAACTTGACACTGTCTGAGAGCAAACTAAATTCCAGGCTGGGTCATGCTCCTTCATATGTCCTTCATAATGAACCTTCATAATAGCTCTTTCCCTGGTTAGCTTGCCCCTAGATCTCAGATCCAACCTATTGTCTCATTACATCCTTCTCTCTACCTTTGGAATAATGGTGGGGGCAGGGGAATAGGTTGAAAAAACATGCACAGTTTTGCGTACTGTGAAATCTGCTACCGCAAATCCAAATGGAATTATTCACCTCCAGGTGTTTTGACAGCATGTGGATATCAAGGAAAAGAGTAGGCTTATAGTCATGCGTCCGTAAGAGAGTGAGTGCATGTGTGTGTTTGTTGATAGTTCCAGCCAGTGTTGTAACTCCTATAATCAGGTGATCTAAGAATTGTTCTTCATGGTACATTTTGTGCCCATCTGCTGGAGAAGTCTGAAGTCTGCACCTCTGTGGAAAGTGTTACTGTAAAGTTCCCATTCAATGTGACAAGAAAGACTGAGAAATCGCCTAAAATATGGCTGATACATTATGAAGCATGTGAATGATTACTGGAAATGATGAAGCCTAGAGAACTGTGTGTGACTGAGAGGGTTGCCTCCAACAACCATTGTTTTAATGCCACATAAAAAGAACTCAAAGCAAGTGAGCGAGGGGGTAGTTTTATTTAAACTAAACATGAGGATTCTGGAAACAAACTATTATTAAAATACAGTATCAGTTCATACTAGGTTGGATCCCAAACTTGCCTTCTGTTGACTGAAATACTTCATCATCATATGTTTGTATGCATGGTATTTGACATTACAAATACACATTGTACATATATCTGAAAAAAGTTCATATGCAGATCTGAATCTGCACATGGAGAGATGGGAGACTATTTTGAAACCTACATATCCCATCTCAAGTTTATTTATTTATTTCTTTATTTAAAACCTTTATATGCCGTCACCACATGCCTCGGCATCTCGGGACGGCTTACAACATAGAATTAAAACAATAAAACAGCAACAAGTTCCATTGTGGGAGACAGGCAGAAAGAATGTAGTAAATAATGCTCAAGTGTTAAGAGCGTGAATCAAGGATACCTGTGATGGGAGCAGTATAGTATAATGGTTAGGATATTGGATTGGAACTCAGGAGATCTGTGTTCTAGTACTCACTTGGCCATGAAGCTCACTGGGTAACTTTGAGTCAGTCACAGACTCTCAATCTACCCTGCTTTACAGGGTTCTGTGATAATAAAATAGAGAGAAGGAGAGCCATGTAAGCCATGCTGGGTTCTTTGCAAGAGGAAAAAAGGTGGATTACAAATGTAATAATAATAAAAACTAATGGAAGAATACACATCTTACAGTGGATCCTATGATCCTTTCAACAATAGGATTGCCTTGTTAGGTTTGCAGTCCACAGCAAGTCTCCTGGCTTAATGGAGAGACCTGACCATACAAATCTGTTTCATCATTTGCTATCCCTGAGGGAGGGAGGGAGGCTCATCACTCCCAAAGCGTGATTATGGGTAATCATGTCCTTGAATAGCACAGTAGGAACATTCTGAGCATGAGGATGTTGAAACATGTAGATCTTTGGTCTCATTCAGCAGGACTGGATATTCTGTTAAATAAAGGCCTTCAGATATTCCCTTGAAGCACAAAGGACTGAGGTATTAAATAAGGGATATAGAACCACAGGATTTGGGGACTCATCCAGCTCTCTAGGGCTCTCCAGATGGCAATTTGCCTTCATATGGTCCCAATGCTATTTTCATCAATCTCTGATTGTTTGGTGGTTTAGCAGCTTTTATGAAGGTCTTCCTCCATTCAAAAAGGAGAAAAGCCTCTCCTAAGGCCTAGTTATTAATCTAATATGTTTGTATTTGTGATGCCATCCCAGTTTGCTTTGACCCTG
The DNA here is from genome assembly GCF_004798865.1 of Varanus komodoensis. Taxonomy (NCBI): domain Eukaryota; kingdom Metazoa; phylum Chordata; class Lepidosauria; order Squamata; family Varanidae; genus Varanus; species Varanus komodoensis. The sequence goes on from NW_025336321.1 coordinate 1,522,966, forward strand.
TTTATCACTGGAACATGCCCCCAAAAAGTTATCCAAAATGGAATGTGGCCCAGGGGCTGAAAGGCTGAGTTACTCCTGTTTTTAATATCGCTAATTACTGCCTCTTATTACAAAGTTCACATAGGTAACTTGAAACCATACATGCCACTGTGTGCCAAATTCTGGGCTGCATTCTTGCTATCCTACCTGCTCAGAAAACTTGTTCAGCTAGCCTGAGGAAAGAACCTAAACTGAAGGGGTGGAAGGATGTTTTCTTTACTCATATTGCCCTAAGCTCTACCAGAAGAAAGGCAAAGAGGTTATTCAAGTTCTACAGGTAGTATAGTAGACTTTCAGAGTCCAAAACCCAGGAAGGCTTTCTGGAGCCATACCAATGCCTTAGGACCTTCAGCTGTCTTGAAAGAGCACCAGGCATCTTTTTCCTGAAGCTGCTTTCCCCAAGAATGTTCCTTAGAGAAGAACTGGCGAGAACCACTGTTTGCTTTACTGAAGCAGCTTTGTGGCCCATCCTGCTCACCCACCTGCTTTCTCCCAGGAAGAGGACTAGAGACTCTGTGCACTGGCAGCCTCTAAAATGGTGGGAGAGAGGAACTTTATATAATCTGCTGCAAGACATGCTGGCTTTTGTTCTCAGCTTGAAGAGAGGAATTGATGCATCATTCAAGGAGATGACTTTGGATGCCCACAAAGCATCGCTAGATTGCTGTTTTCAAAGCGAAAATTGGGTTCTGATCCTACACTCCCTTTCTGAAAGTAAGCTCCACTAAACTCAGGGGAACGTATTTCTGAGAAGACCAGTACAGAATTACACTCTTACACTGTATCCTGTATGTGTTTCAGATTAAGTTCCCAAACAATCAAGTGCTACAATATTCGGGCAATGTCATCATTCACATCTCAAGGTGCCACTGTAATGGTTGAAACAATAAGAAGGAATCACTCTTGTGCTAACTTAAAAACAAACAGATTTTCTCAGTTGCAACATTTCAAGCCAGCTTCAAACAGTGGGCTCTCATTCATGAAAGTGTATGCCACAATAAGACAACTTTCTGTCCTCTCGCCTACTGCTAGAATTCATGTCACTCAACAAAATGGGTAGGCAGGAAATTCAGAGAGGGAAAAGAAAGTTGTTCTTCAATTTGTGGCCACAAACTGCAGTAGTGGCCTTAGCATACAGTTGGCTTTAAAGGCGGATTAGACAAATTAAGGTGCAAAGCTGTTTAGACAGAAAAAGTCCCACAACTGCCAGAATTCCCCAGCCTGAGCAGGTGGCTTTTTCTTGTCCAAATATGTATAAGATTGTGCTCTTAAGCTGTCAGTGGCCATTAGCCTAGCTATGCTGGCCAAGTAGAACTCCCATGTCCTGATGCAGTATCCTATAAACATAACTAAATACCAGGGCTGGGTGTGGGAATGGTAGAACCATTGCCTTTATATTTTCTTCCTGGAGGTATCTGTTTGGCAGCCGGCAGAACTAGGATGCTGGGTTAGATTTTTTATTACGAGATTTATAAACTGCCTTGGACAGCATGTGGTGGCATACAGAAAATATTTAAAACCATCAAATTAGAATCTGTTACACCCTCTCCCCCAAATGGGCAGTAACAATTAGTCAACACAGCAAATACATAGAAACAGAGCCAGTCAGAAGGGGTCTCCTGGGTCATCTAGTCTGACCCCTGGCTCCAGCCGGCTGCGCTCACGACATGCCCACCATGCCCAATACAAATTGGAACAGAGAACAATCCTGTGATAACTAGGTATTGTCTAGTGGGCCACAGTATTCTTCCATTCCCAGATCCAAGAGTGGAATTCTGTCTGTCACTTGGGATCTGGGAATCCAAAGAGTCCTGTCTCCCAGCCTTGGAAATGGGAATCCAGTGCTTTATGGTGCTTCCCTTGTGGCCTCCTGTAGGCCACAATCCAAAATACACTTACCTTCAGGGTGTAAAGCGCCCTGAAGGAAACAATCATGCTAGGGAAAGTTGAAGGCAGAAGAGCAAGAGCAGCCATGGATTGATCCCATCAAGGAAGCCACGCCCCTGACTTTACAAGAGCTGGGCAGGGCTTTCGAAGACAGGGCATTTTGGGGGGCATTATCTCATGGGGTTGCCAGATGACTTGATGGCAAGTAACAACAAAGCCCCCACTGAATTCCAACAGGCTTACTTCTGAGTAGACTGGGCTAGAAGTACACTCTGCATTTTCTAATCATTTCAAACTAGTTTTTGTAAAATTCTTAGGGCACCTGTTGAGGCACAATCCTATACAAGGCAAAGCAAAGGCCTTCTTTCTATCCAAAGGCATGCTTTTTCCGTGCTTAGGCTGTGAAGAGCCACTAGCTGCTGGCGCGCCTGTTCTGCATCCCCAGCGCTGCGCTGGCAAATAAAATTCTCCTGGCTCGCATTATCCCATCCCTGTCTTCATGGCAAAGGCAAGGAACGGCCGGCGGCTGACTCCCCTGCCCCGGCTTCCCCCCGGCCCGGTCGAGGACGCGGCAACCGCCCCCCGGCCTGCGAGCGCGCCGGCCCTCCACGCAGGGCTCTCGGCTGGGCGCAAACGTGCGGCGCCGACAGAGCCTCTGCAGCTCCGCCTCTCGCCGGCGATCACGTGGAGGCAGAGGCTTCGCCTGTGCCCGGGTTGGTCAGCTCCTGGCGCTGCTGGTGGCTCCCCCGCCGCCGCCGCCGGGACTTCGGGCGCTGGTTTCCTTCTCCTCGCGCGGAGGAAGGGTCGTCCCAAAAGCCGGAGGGGAGCAGTCGGCTGGGTAAGCCCGGTAGGCATCTCTCCCGGAGCTCCTGCGGCTGGCGAGGCAGGAAAGGAAGGGAGAGCGAGCCGAAGCGCGGTGGGTTCGCCTCCCCCAGTCTTGCGCGGTTTTGGTTTCTGTGGCGATACGTCGCCCCAGCTTGGGGTACTGGAGCGGTTCCCTACCCGGGCTCCCAGATGGTTCAGGCTACAACTTTCCCCATCCTTAGCTATGCTGGCCGGGGATGGTGGGAGCTGTAGTTTAACCGCAGAGGCTAGTAAACACCTGGAAGGCACCCGGCTGTGGAAGGCTGTTGCATTGGATTGCCGGCTTCCGGGAAGGGCAGCGGAGTCGTTCTTTCCACACGCGTCGTTATCAAATGATTCCTGCCGCTGCCGCTTGTTCTTGGTCCTGTCCTGGCCTTTCCTTGCTTTAAGGCAGTCTGAAGAGCCTCTCCTTAAGCGCGCAAGGCAAGGGCAGCTCTTTCATGGAGCGCTGCTCTCTTAACTCGTCTCCAGGGGGGGAGCTGGTGCGTTCCTTTCTCTGGATGGGGTGGTGCGGCTGGTTTGTAAACGCGTTCCGGGCACTGAGGGGAAAAGGAGTAAAGAACAGAATCGGCAAAATCGAGGAAAGATCTCTCTGTTTCCTCTGGGAGCTGTCGCTGAAACATCCATGATTCACCCCTCGCCGGCTTAGGCTCTTTAGTCGATAGTGCGTCAGTCCGCAGACATTTACTGGATTTCTAACAGCTTGGCACTGCGATGAACAGCCAAAATTGCATGCCTTGTCGTTGATGTGCGGTAGGATATTTCCACGAAATTATCCCTAGATATCAGTCTTCAGTAACCATATGATGAACCAGGGTACTCCTCACTTCTTTCCACTGCAGGTGTTAACAAGATAATATCTAGAGCAATACAGTATCTTAATCAGAGACAAAAGAAAGATGTCTATTAGGCAATCACATTTCTCTTTGGTTTTAAAGGTTAAACATAATATACACTGGGTTGTTTCCAGTGTTGTATCTACTCAGTAAGATAGAATAGAATCCATTAAAATGAATGGGACTAAGTTAGACTTACCTTGGATACAACCCACTGATACAAACTGAGTAAACTGGGTCATCTGGAGAAATGAAAAATGTGACCCAAACTTTGTTGAAACAAATGAATAACCATGCCCAATCTCATTAAGACTGAATTCATGCATTAAAACTTGAAGAGAGAGAGAGAGAGAAACAGCCAATTCTTGAGATGCTAGATGGGGAGGAGCAGAAACCAGTTAATTTTTTTTTTTAAGGGCTCTGGCTATTGGGGTGATGTGCTTCCTTGATTTTGCTTTTAAATTTCAGTAGATTCATCCTTCCACAACAGGGAAAGGAAAGCTCTGCAGATGTTCAGATTGGTACTCTGTACATGTGGATGGAGAACAGAAATGCAGCTATTTGTGTACTTTGAATATTAGCACTGAAAGAGATGAGGCAGCTGACTACTAAGAGAGAGACTTTTTAGTGGTGGCACCTGTCACAGAATGCTGTCTGCAGAGAGGCTTGTCTGGTGCCTACCAAGAAGTCCAATCACTGCACCTCTCCCACTGAAGGAGAAGTTCTGGACCCATGCATTAGTATACATGTAGGGTCCCTTCTTATAAATGCAAGAGTTTCATGGCTGGTGTACATGTCAACTGCTCCTTGGTCTGATTCTACTCAGGACATTTCTTGTGCTCTTGGAAACCTGGAAGAGCATGATTTCTGGCATGGAGAGTACCTTAGGCCCATGGAGTTTCCATTGGGAAACATCTGGGGTTCCATTGTGGACTTCTGGGGTTCTCCAGAAGGCCATGCACGGAGATCCCCTTGTCTCAGCCATGTTCTCTCAATCAGTGATTGTTTGGTGGCTTCCTGGCTTTTGTGCAGTTTCTTTTCCTAATTTGAAAAATACTGTATCTCTTCAAAGGATTAGTTAGAGGCACTAAGAGCTTTATATACTTAAATATACCCCTTTTTCCTTTGGCTCACCCCACCACTGAAATATGGTCCCCTGAGAGTTTCTTCAAAATTATATTCAATTCTCAGGCTGAATTCTATTCTGCAGCCCTGTTGTAAATGACTTCCACATATTGAACAAATGGGGTTTGGCAGCAGCAATGAACAAAGCATAAATCTCCATGTGGATATTTGGGGTTGTCCAAAGGTAAAAGTTTAAGCAAAACAGCTTTAGCATCTTGTGCAATTCAGCCATTTAAAATGAGACTATAAACTTGCTGATTTATGAACAAGTGCTCTTAGCACAGGTGATAAATGGGATCTAGCTGACCAGAGATGTTCAGCAGTGGGAGATAAGCTGCTTTTGAATTAAGGGCAATTCAGGGTGCTGTCCTAGGCATGATTAGTTAGAAAAAAGTCCTAAAATTGCCAGGTTCCCCAACCAGCCATGGGGCATGGCAGGAATTCTAGGACTGTTTTCCCAACCAAACATGCATAGGATTTCACCCTTAGCATTGCACTGGAGCAACTGATATGTTTATACCACATCGCCTATAGTCTTGAACAAAATAGCCAGACTTTTGAATGACCATCTTCCAACAATCTTTCAACCGAAGCTCCTATCATCCAGATTAAATCATAACTGGTACAATTGAGAGAAGGCTCCTTTTTGCGGTTGCCATGGTAAAACTGACACAGGTTTTCAATGTATATTATGTGGTGGGATAATTGCTGGCACAGCAAATAATGATGTTCCCAGTAGTTATAGTTAAGTGGCTGTTGTGTCTGATTGAAGAATAGGCAATGGTGAGTGAGCGGGAAGCTGTTTGTTTTAGCTGTTCCCAAACTGTTTCTTGCCAACATTTCAGTAAGGCACTGAATGGGGATTGTAGGAGAAAACCCAGGTGATGATGCATTTTTCCAAGCATCACACGTATGTGGTATTTTGTTGCTTGGCATTCTATGGAAACAGTCTATTTATCCTTAGTAGCAGGACAAAGAGATCATCAAAAGGAACGTGGCCTATTAGTACTCTCTCCATTTATACCCATTTGTCACTGATCAGTGCTCACAGTAGCATGGCCATAGCCAAATCTGGGATCTCAGCTCAGCTCTTGAGCAGTGGTTGCCAAGGGACCCTTTCCCCATTTCTGGGACATCAGTCTGCCTACATAACACAGCAGAGTGGGCTCGCCATTTAGTCCACCGCAGGCAAAGGCTGAAATGAAAACTGTTGGAGGATAGTTCTGTGGATAAACAATGGCTGAATGAGTGGCCCGAGAAGGAGATTTTTGCATTCAGAGTTGGCAATTTGTTCAATTTTAGTAAGTCGCAGAAGAACCTTTATAATTTTTTAGAGTAATGTGGAATGTACTCATTCTGTGTCTACCAGGAAATGTTTATGTGGTATAGCAGCTTGTTGCTGGACTAGGACTTGGAATATCTGAGTCTCTAACTCTACTCAGCTATGAAGCTCACTGGGTAACTTTAAACCAGATTCCTACTCTCTGCCTAGCCTACCTGACAGGGTTGTTGTTGTGAGGATAAAATAGAGAGGAACATTGTGTAAGCTGGTGTGGTTCATTGCAGGAAAAAAGCCAAATATAAATCTAATAAATAAACAAGTCAGGGGAACAAGTATGTGTGTGGTTGGGAGATGCCACCATCCTAATGGTGCTGACAGCATTTCTCATATCCAGTGGTGGTGCTGGTGTGGACAGCCAAGCTGTCCAGGCCTAAAATTTAGGAAGGTGGTGCTGGCAAGGACTGGCTCACTGTGTGGACAATGAATTCTGTTGGGCATCACTACCGCAGACTGGCAAGCATCCTGCCAGCAACCAGTAAGTGGCTGATGCAGGCACTGGCAGCATTATGCCAGGGAGCCAACGAAGGCATTTGCTCCTGGCCCCCCAAACCTGGGCCTGGGGCCTGCGCAGGTTATCAGATAGGAAGCGTCAGTTTCTTTGAGTAGCATTTTCAAGCAACTCACCACATCTGATACTAAATGGGAGATGTCCTTAATTCCTGAATGCAAAGTCATGAACAAACATTATTTCTTAGTAGAAAAATCAGCAGGACTTAACAGATAGATTTATGATCAGGGTAGATTTGGGGGTTTGTTTACATTGCAGCTTGCTTCAAAGCACTCTGATGATGCAATCATATGCATATTTGCATGGTAGTTAGCTCTGCTGACTGGAGTGGACTCATTCTAAAGTCAGTGTTCCTGAAAGTTGTAATCAAAACGTGCAACATACTGTCACTTCTTGTGAAAGCAAATTTAGCACAACTCTTATCAATATACATCTAAAAGAATTCTATTAAAGAGCACAGAGTTACTGTACGATGCCATTGTTATTTTCTTTGATTTAAGGCAGGGTGCAAAACTTCAGCATCGGGGCCAATTACTGCCCTTCCCTAAATGATCATCCCTCACTCCCTGTCCCCCAGCCACTGATCATTGGTTGCTTCCCCCTTCTGCATGTTCCCCTGCCCCCTTTCTGAAAGGTTGAAGAGCATCTGCTAGGGCTTAGCTTCCAACAGAAGGAACTTCAAGCTAAAACATGCTGGTCTTTTTTTTTTGCTCTGCCCACTTTTGCATTCGGTCTCACTTGCCATTGGAAAGCTCCCCTGAAATGGAATTGTTCCCTTGTGCTGAAAGAACACCTGTACTTCTAATGTAAAAAGTCATCTCACAGGTTCCTACAGTTGGTTGCTAGTATTTTCGTACTTGATTTTCATACTTGATAAGAACGGAACATCATCAGTTCGTATTAATTTTTATACTTTTATTATTAACTTTTCTACTTCATCTTCCTCCAAGGAGCTCAAGGCAGTGTACATGTCATTCCACAGCTGCATTCTAAACTCGTAAGCAATCCTGTAAGATTAGCATTCCAAAATCTATATTGGAGGCAATACCTATATTAGCAAATTTAAATATCACAAGGTGGTATGCAAACTTTCAATCTGATAATGGCCAACCCTTGCTTTTCCTGTAAGGCAGGTTAAACTAAGAGATCATGATGGACCCAAGTTCACCAAAACAGGAACTTTTAGACAGAGTGAGGATTTGAACTTCGATTTTCCCTGTACTCAGCTGGTATTCCAAGCCTGCTTGAAGGAATTTGAACTTCAGGAATTTTTTCCCTGCAACCCCCATCATTATAAGCCCATATGAAGGGCCACCTTGAGAGAGCTAGGCTGGTCTGCATTGGCTCTTCTAATTCTAGAAAAATCCACCCACACCTCTTTCATATGCCTGGAGTTGAAATAGCTTGATCTAGCTAAAGCTGAATACAATCCTATGAACAATTAATCCTGTGAGTAAATGTATAGTCATACACATCCGCAATGGACTGAGCAAGAGCTTCTGTAGATGCTCCTTTGATGTGGCTAGTTTGTGAATGGAAGATTACAGCTTTGTTCATTTATTGTGGCACCATAAAGAGTAACCAGTTTATTCTGGCATAAGCTTTTGTGGACAATGGATGTACTTCATCAGATGGATGTACTAAAGTGGACAGCGTCCATGCAATCACATGCTAGGATACATTTATTAGTTTTTAAAGGTGCAACCCTATGTACGGTTAAACAGAAAAAAGTTCTACAATTCCTTGCATTCCAAAGCCAAGCAATTCCATAAGACTGTGTTTCTTCCTATAATAGAGTAAGATAACTACTCCCTTGATTTTTTTTAAACTTCCTGTGTCTGCAGCATGCCAAAACCAAAACTTCCTCTTTCATGCTGGCTGTCTTGTAGTAACTTTTTATTTTTCTTGTATATTTCTGCTTCAGCAAGCCATGAGAGCCACATACCCTCGTGGCTTTTTATCCCATATCATCTTGGGTAGGCTGCTACCTACGCAGACCTTTGCTTTGAAGTAATTAGACCTGTGAAAGATTTGGAGTAACTCCAAGCACAGTGATGACAGAGAGATGACACATTTCCATGTGAAGGGATGCTTGTCATGCCTCTGCAAAGTGTGCAGACACTCAGTTCCTCTTTCCTTGTTCGTCTCATTCTTCCCAAATCTGTTGGCCTGCAGCTCCCATCACCTGAACCAGCACTCTCCTCAGCTATGCTGGCCATGATCAGAGTTAGTGCCTTGCTCATTAGATTGAGGAAAGACAACGAATTCTCAGGAAATAGTTTGCAAGTGGCAGCACGGCAGTGGGTACTTCATTTTGCAATTAATGCAGTTGCTAAGAGACAACCGTAGAAGCCCTGTAACCCAGGAAGACCTCATATCAGAGACCTGGTTTGCAAACCCACAAGCTCTTCTGCTGTTTAAACCCCACTGAAGGCAGTAGGACCTAGGCAATCTAGCTGCCAATTCTTGAAATCTGAGGTAAAAGTAAGGTAGAAGGTGTCAGTGAAATCACAAGCCCTAGTCTTGGCTCCTTCATATTTAGGCCGAATCTTGCTTTCTCCTCTGCTTCAAAAAATACAAGGTACACCAGCGACAATCGCAGAAGGCAAAGGGGCTATGACTCCTATGATCCAACCCATGCAGGTTCAAGTTCTGTGCCTTGCTGGATTTGCCTAGACCACTCTTCCCTAAAGTGGTGCCCTCAAAAGGTTTTGGACTACAGCTCCTATCACTCTTGCTAATTTGATGGCTGGGGCTGATGGGAGCTGTGTTCTAAAGCCTTTGGGCTACATGGCACCTGTTTGGAGCTAAATGCAAACTGCCCTGCTCAGTCAGATACATAAACAGGAGCATGGCTGAGAGAGATTCAAAGAGGGATGCTGTGCAGAGCGCTTGACTAATGGAAGGGAGCCAAATCATGGTTCTGTATCCCATAGCCATGTCAAACGCTAGCTAGGGGGTACGTCAAAAGGTTTGTGGGGGACTCTTTCTCTAAGTCTCCTGTAATTTTAACATGGCTCCTTGTGTAGAATTGCAACCCTTCTTTCTAGCTCTTGCTGCACTTCTGTGCCATCTGGAACTTTGGTTTAGAAAACACTTATTCCAGATCAGAGTCTTACTTGGCACTGAGTATAGTGGATCCAGTACAGGTATTCACTGCCCTTTGCTTTTCTACATCGTGTTGTATTGCAACCTAGATTTCCAATGGATTAAGTTGCCATTGTTACCTCTTTATGTCCGCAGGATACTCAACACTGTAAAGAGGTAATAATCATTTCCTCAGTAACTATCATTGCATTCTAATACTGATCTTAGTTGTCCGAGTGATTATCATTATGTAGCCAGTATATGGTCATCAACACACAAGAAGGAAGTATCATAAGATCTGGGGGGAAACTAAGCTTTCCTGAAGTCCAAACAATATTTAAACTGAGAAGAAACCTCAGGGGAAGAATTCTCTCCTGCCAGATATCCCAGTGAGGATACCGCAGTGATGCTGCGTAGGTATTTGGTACTGGGTGAGAACTAGGCATGAGGGAATGTCATGAAGTATCCTGGAAAAAGGCAGGTGTCCAACCAGCCAGTCATGAATAGAAGCACTCTGATCTGCTGCATTTTGTTGTGGGTCCCACTCTTATTTTATGCCTAATCATAAAAGTGCTCCAGCACTGGGATGGTGCAGCAGGGGAACACACAGCCACCATGTACCTTAAATAAAGCAGGGATGCGAGGGAAGAATTGCAAAGTAAACCACTGAGCCATTCACTGCTTTGCTTGGGACTGTCTATTGGAAGGTACAGAAATGTACTAAAGAGATAGATCCAGTACGGATCCTACACATTTTTGCGAATATGTATGAAACCCATCAAAGCAATGGCTAGCAACTGAAAAACAATTAAACCATAACAAAAAAGGAAGCATTAAGAGCGTAGTCCCAAGGGACTGCTTCTCAGTAGGCAATCTAGGACCCATCTGTCCATCCTAAGCCCTGTTGTCCAGAAATGCTAACGATTCCCCTTGTTCATTCCAGTTACAATCCGCCTTTAGGTGAGGGATAGGAAGCAGCAAACTATTAAATTTAAAAGACTAACTTTCTGGGAAAGAACATTGTGGCACTATTTTGTGTGATTCCAAAAAGCATCCTTGTTCTTTTTTCATATTTCTTTGGCCTCAGGGTACTAACTCCTGGACAATTATACTGCATATGGGCAACAATAACTAAGCTCTTTCTAGGTAGCTGCTGAAGGAATGTATAGCTACTAATTGCTGTGCTACTTGAATCATACCTATGATTATTGGATTAGATCATCCTTTTGATATGTCTGGAATGACATAGATGCAATATATTGAGAAATATAAATATAATCCATCCGAGAAATATTTATTACAATGCCAGTGGTTTCAAGTCAACATCCAAACATATTGTGTAAAATTCACTCATCTCATAAAATTGTTTAGCCTTGACCTCCATCACTACATGCATACATTCTGTCTGAACATTTGCAAGCAGGAGGAAGAGGAAGCATTGTTGGAGTCAATGTTCTGCCATCACTTACCAAAACAGTGGAAACCAGGAAGGAGAAAATGCATACTTTCAGGAAATCAATAGAACAGATTATACTGGAATATTACGGAACAATGAGGAACATGCCAAATTGAATTTTATCTGGCCAGGGCGGCTTATTTTATAATGTGAGTTTTAATTAAGATTATTTTATATGGATTTTAACTTGTTTTATCTATGTTGTAAGCCGCCCCGAGGCTTCGGCGAATGGGGCGGCATAAAAATGTTTTAATAAATAAATAAATAAATAAATAAATAAATTAAATTACATAAAGGTTAATACTTATAGATAGTGGAAATTAAAATACTTACTTTGCTTTTCCATTTTTTCTGCCAAGGAGCTCCAGGAGTGATACATAGGATAAATGGCTAGGTCAGGCTGAGAGAGCAGGCTGGTTTGCACAATAACCATAGCCAGACATGGATTAATTTAAGCCATGGTAATTTCAGTGTGAGCTGAAGGCCACTCTGAATAATTGCATTTCAGCAGGAGGTTGCCATGGTTAGTTGCATCATCCAAACCTTGTTAGTGGGGGTTGTTTATGAACCTTCAGATAATCCTGCAACAGACCATGGATTATTTGAGGTTAACGCTCAAAGAACTCTGGGTTTGAATTGGCATTCAGGCATCCACCTGCAGCGTGGCTTTTTATGGCTTAAAAAAGCTATGGTGGGTGGCAGTGATCATGTGAGCTGGGTCACTGCCTGGCCCAGAGTCAGTTCCCCAGTGGATTATTTATTTATCAATTTATATCCTGCCTTTTTCCTACAAAGGGCTCAAGGCAGCTTACATCTCCTCCTCCATCTTATCCCCACAACAACAACCCTGTGAGGCAGGTTGGGCTGAGAGTCTGTGACTGGCCCAAAGTCACCCAGTTGGCTCCATGGCTGAGCGGGGACTAGAACCCAGATCGCCTGAGTCCCAGTCCCATGATAATTACCAATCAAGAATTTGAATATAGTTTTTCTCAGTCCTGTTCCAGTTTTCTAGCCACTATACCATGCTGGCTCATGATATAAGGCAATTGGCACAGGCAGAGATGATATTACAGGTTAAGGGATTGAAAACCATTGCCAGATCACCTCCATTTCATCCCCATGCTTCAGTGCTATGTGTCTGCATCCATTTGGTTTGCCTGCTCAAGGGTTGGCTTCTGGAACTGACTGCCTGGGCCTTCACCTTCCACAGTAAACGGAAAAATGCGTGCCTGAAATGCTGATGACCCAAGCCTATGGAACCCCAGCCTGCCACCTCTACTTTTTAAGGCAGTCAAGGCATCTCCTGGTTACTCATCAATTGACAGTGCAAACAGCCCTAAGCCTTCTGTGACCTTCTGCCCAGCTTGCTATCAAGTGACTCTTGCTCTGGCTTCTCCCCCACTTTGTCAAACTGTTATCAGCAGATTCTTCAGGGTTTTTCTTTTTAGAAAAACCCTCCTTCCGGGTTTCCTAACACTACCACCTTTTTTATCCAATGAATGGAGGATCAAAACAGATAGTCCTTTAAAATGTAAAGCAATTCCCAATACAGGCTTCCTAGTGCTCTGTATCTGTGTCTACCAACTATGGCCTCAGGACTCTATTGAGGACTTTTAAGATTTGTATCTGGCAGAGTGGGATTTGCCCCTACTCTACAGCAAAAGCTTTTAAAAGACTTGGTTGCTGGATACAGATTTAAGGTCTGCTTTGCCTCTAAGTGTGCTTTGAGGAGACCTGCTCTACTGGAATCCACATTTCCCACAGTGTTGCAAAGCCCTTGATATGAGACCCATCTTCCATCTCAGCCCCTGCATCGAGTATGAGAAGTGCTACGCTGGAATAGACCAAAGGCTTAGCTAGGCCAGCACGCTGCTTCCCACTGTGGCCAAACTTATATGCATGGCAAACCTGTAAGGTGGACATTTATGTCCAGTGGAAGCCTTACTGGGGCCCAAGAACACCTGATACTTATTTTCAACATTTTTCTCCTGACAGCCATCCCGTGGGCAGAGACTTTGCCCAATGTGCTTCTGGCTTGGTGCCTCTATCTGTACCTTTGCATTGAGCTCATACAAAGACTGTAACACTTGTCTGCTCCTAATTGTCCATATTTTATGCTCATGTCCCATGTGTGCTTTTCCCTAGTTGTGCCAGGCCTCTGGAAACAGTATGAGAACCAACATCAACAACCTTTCTGCTGTAAGAAAATACTTTAGGACAGTACCTGTGTTTTATTTTAAAAGCCTGTTTGCTTATGCTTATTATTTTCAACTTCTGAGCTACTTAATTGATTCTGCACTCAGTTGAAAACTGGCCGGTGTGTGTTTAATCCCTTCAGAGCTGGTTACTAAGCAAACATCAATTAAGCTGCATTTGGAAAGAAGACTCCTGTCTTGACTAGATTTAGAGGAAGGGCTATAGTGGCAGAATACATGATTGCATGCAGAAAGTCCCAGATAGCTATTCCATTCCTAGCTATTCCTAGGTAGGGCTAGGAAAGACCTAGGCCTGAAACCTGGAAGAACTACCATCAGTCAAAGCCTGGCTTAGACAACACAATAATGCTCAAGGGTTGAGCACAGGTTAAGTTGTTGGTGAAATGGAAATTGTTATTGAAATGTGCATTATTTTGTTCTTTGATTTACATTACCATATTTGGTAACTGCAAACAACTCATGAAGAGAGCCCATTTTTTAAACAGAGTTGTGAACTATGGCATTTCCTTAGTCAATAAACCATGCTAGTTTGTAGCTTGTTAACTGCGAACAAACCACTAAAACCATGGCTTGTGAGTGTAGTCAGATTCAGATAACACGATAACCTGAATTTCACCAAGGCACGATTCAACAAAAGCAATCACTCAGCTTTGAGTGTGGGTTACCATGTTGTGTCAGCCCAGTCAGTGTCAGTAGTAATCAGCTACACAGACCAATGGCCTGATTTATTTGGTGTAAGGCTAATGGTCAAATTATCAAGTAATTAGAGAAGCAGCAGACCTGTATTTAAACTCCACATTCTAAGAAACTTCTCTCATGCTTATGCATTCCACTGCAACATATTGCAACACCCTGAGACATTTTTTTTCTTTTGATAATGCTTTCAGACTTTGTCCGGGCATACACTGAATTTTAAACTTTTTATTCTAAACTTTGCTTCCCACCTTCCCCCTCCCCCCAAAAAAATGTATAGAGGAAGATGTTTTCTTAAAGCCGTGTGATAGCTTGGAAGTGCCCAAGCACTGTGTAGAAGTTTCTTTAGTAACAGCTTAACAGATGATTGAATGAATGGACCAGTGTACTAAATATGAATTATGTCTTGAAGCCTTCCGGGATGGTGTATTTATGTCCTACTTATGGACTTCCCAGAGGCAGATAGTTGGCCACTGTGTGAATAGAATGCTGAACCAGATAGACTTTGGCATGTTCCAACAAACTTATTATTATTTTCTTATCTTAGTTATTTATGACCTCTTCTGGCAGTTGAGTTGATGTTGGCTGGTCACCTTAACTAGATTTAGCTTTTGGTGAACTTGCTGTGGTGAAGGGAGCTTTGGGAAGACTGGGGCCTAGCTCCATCATCTTGATGTTGATGGATATGCAGGCACACTTCCAAGCTGATGCATGATGGGTTGAGTCTGAAGGTGGGATCTTCATTACATATAGGGTTCTCGATGTCGGGATGGAAGCCCAGTTGAACACCTGAAGCGGGCCAGAAAGACAGTTAAATTGTTCATTCAGCAGCTCAACAGCTGCTGTGTCTTTCATGATCACAAACATATATTCTACTTCTCCAATTATTTCTGCTTCTTCTACTTGCAATTGCAGGGCTAAACCAGGGCACATTTTGCAGACAATCTCTGAGCGCTACACTGAGTTTTGAAGCATCAGTACTGAAGGGCTCCTTGATCAGTATAAAGTTATGGTCCAGTAAGATCCAATGGAGAGGCACCAGAGAATTCAAAACAGTTTCCGCTTGCAAATGAGGTTACAACTCCTTCAGAAAATAGCACGCAACTGAGATGTCTGAAAAGATTTTATGCCCTAGGGCATTCTGAACAAACTTTTTCAAGCAATATTTTCAGCTGAGCTGTTTTTAGCAGTTCTTATTTGGTTTGTTACTTGAAAATTGGAGAAGTGGTTTGGAACGTTAACATTGTAACAATGTCATGAACAGCAATGCAGAATGAGTCTTGGGTAGGATTTTGCCTCCATAAATACTAAAAATGATGGAACTGTATGGTGTCACTTGTTGTTTTGCAAAAGTCTGCTGTTGTTTGATGTCAAGGTATGTTGCCATCCTGTTGTAACAATGGGGTGGCAAAGCACACACATATTTTCAATTTCTCACCCCTGGTCAAACTATGTCCCTCTTGTCTAGTAAAAACAACAGTGAATCTTGTGGCACCTTCATGATGAACACATCTATTCTGGCAAAAGCTTTTGTGGACTATGGCCCACTTGATCAGATTTATATACATTATATATTGTGACAGTGAGAGGGTCAAAAGGAATTAACAGTGAGGTCAGAAGGAAATTAAATGCACAAAGTACTGAGAGTGACAATCACATAATTAACGAGGATACATGTGAACTCCATAGCATGTCGCTCGTGCCATACATCATTTACGGAGCAAGCCATTTTTCATGGCTTTGCACATGATTTTAGGGCAATATGTTGGAAAGCCATGAAGAACCATACTAGGCTTTTGAAAGTGGGGCTTTCCTTTTTGGGATCCAGGAACCCCCTTGCCCCTACTTTCTCCAATCCACGGCTTGTTGAAGCATGTAAGGGGAAATTCCCAGACTTCTTTCTTTACTCACATGTGCAGTGTGTGTTCTCTTTCAGAGGTAAAAAGGAAAGAGCATTTTTCAAAATGCTTCCATAGTAAGGTTGCCAATAAGTTTGCCAACGAACTCAAATGTATCACATATATTTTTATTTCTTATCAAAGTAGCCAGACAATTCTGATAAGTTTGTTTGTTTGTTTGTTTATTTCATTTTTATGCCACCCTATAGCTGAAACTCTCTCGGTTGTTTAAAGCAATCCATAAAAGCAAGACAATCAAATGCAATAAAAGTACCATAAAGTCTAAGAAATATTAAACCATTTAAAACAATTAAAACATACATTAAAGAGTGACACTGTAATATTATAGGATGTTCATATAGAGGCTTTCCCATGAGGAAATCTGATATAAGCCTGCGGGGGGGGGGGGCATTTTCCTCTGCATTGATACCCAAATCATGAGTTGTGACTCTGGACCAACTTTATGTTCAATATATTCCTTTTTAAAAGGTCACTGTATTTACCTGGGCTTACCACTTTTGTGTTTTAGATTTATTTTACCTGCCACTTGGAAGATGACACCAAAACACGAAACACAGGTAGGTTCACTTCTTTGAATGTCTTCTTTTTAAAACTGGAGATGAATAAGGAAGCCTTTTTAAAGGAATAAGGAAACTGGTTTGACATTAGTGAAAGTAGAAATGCTGTGCAAAAATACTTATAGATTGTTCAGAAAGCAGGTCCTTCCCGTTCTTGTCTTGTGTGGAACTATATAATACTAGCTATGAATAAAGTGTAGAACTTAAAATGTGGTGATATATTAGGACACCGAGAAGGTTGTGTAATTGCTGCAAAGAAGAGATGATAACAGTAGTTCCTCTGATATATATGTAGTAATGGTAAGTGGGAGGCAGCTTTTGCAAGTAGAGGTCATGACAAACAATTCCACTGATGTGCTTGAAAGCAAAGAGGCCATTAGAATGTGGGTGTTTATTTTCAGGTTTCAAGTGCCTTAAAGCAAGTTTTTCTGCAAATCTGCTTCCATGGGCAGATTGCTCTTGGCAAAAGTGGAATTATCTTTAAATGTAGCTTATATATTCAGGATGTAAGCCATCTTGTTCCAATCCATCTATTTATGTCCAGGATCTGATTCATCTCTTCTGTGCAGCAGATTTGATTTCTGTGTGACAAAAATGAAGAAAAATACAGCTGTTTTTGAAACATAAATTGACAGACAAAGATATCATACACATTTACTGCTAGTCACCAAATTTAACAGGTTTTGAGCTCTACAATATTGAGATAATGCTGCCCAGTCTCAAAGGGCTGTTGTAATGTATGCAAAGAGTTCTAAAGAACAAATATGAACTGAGCAAATGTTAAGCAACAGTAGTTAATAATCTTCTTCAAAGGTAATTTTCTCCTCCTGGGAAAACAAATAAGAGTTAAAATTGCCATGTGATATTTACTGGCAACATTTAGACACATTTCCTGTCAGACAAAAATATACCACCTGTATCTAGCCCCTGCTTCCCCATTCAGCATAAAAGTTCAAATGTTCAAAGTAGTCAGGTGGATAGCCCATAGGGGTTAGATTTATGTGCCCCAATCCCAAGAGAGAATCTAATCTGCATTGCAAAATTATGTATGTATGGGGTTTGATTAAGGCTTCTTGTGCACTCTCTGTTTCTAGTAGCTATGTATTCCCCCCTGTTTTTACTCCAGACGAAGGATCCTCTGTCTGGCTTGGGATGCTAGTTAATGCCAGGGACTAATACTGTGCCTAGTCTAGAGTAAAAATACACCCTGGCAACAGACAGAGGTCTCGCCCAGCCCAGTTGCTTGAGAGATGCCAGAGACACAACGCCATAGATGGAATGCATGTGGTCTTCTCCACTCTTGTTACTAGCATTGCTCTTTTGAGAGCTATAATGATGAAAAAATCTAGAGAATGATTTAAAATGATTTTATTATGCAAATAAACTCACTGGGGGAGAATGCAAGCTCCCCTAGTGAAAACTTCACCATTTGGGCATGCATTTTAATAGCCTACAGCAGTTATAATGCACAGCTATAGTTATGTTAGAGTTGATGGATCTTCTCATTAAAAAGGCATTGGAAGCAAGTCACAGTGACAATAAAAAGAATTTGGAATTCATTCATGCAAACAGAAAACTTACAAATAAAAATATATATGGTTCTGTCTTTTAATGAGCCTAAACTAAACCAACACTTATGTTCAATGAGACAGAACCCAAATCACATGCTACAAATGGCAGATAATGGTGTTGTAATTGTAGGAGAGAGACACCTTGAAGCTTCCCAACACCTTGGTGGGCTAACTTTAGGGGCATACCAATCCTGTTTATTTTGATCTGTTTGTTCAGAACACACTAGAATTTAAAAAGTTGCTATATGCCAATTAGCCCTTTTAAACAGAGGTGGGCAACGTGTGGTTCTCCAGATGCTGTTGGCCTATAGTTCCCATAAGCCCTAGCCAGCATAGCCAATGGTGATGAATGTTAGGAGCTGTAGACCAAATCATCCAGCAGGATACAAGTCGCCCACTGCTGCATGAAAACATGCTTTATTTGGCTAACAGGAACCAATTGTACTTTTACTTTTCTTTTGAAGTTCTGCTTAGTGCTAGTGAATCTGTAAGAAATGATTTACAGCAATGAGAGTCAGCAAAGGGAGGATCTCCTTGTGTGGCAATTCTGGTTTAAGGAAGAAGGTCACTAAATTCCTAAATTGCACATTCTAAATGGCATGTCTCAGAAATACATCTTTCCCTGCTGGCACTTCCCCATCCCTCCTTAGTACCCTGCTGCTTACTTGAACAGGCTCCTGCCAACCTTCAGCCTGCCAAAGGTGTAGCTAAACCAACATCCCCCATGCTGCAAACTACAGCCGCTGGCATATGCACTTCCTGTGCCATTTGGTGATCTCTATCTCTATTGGCAATCTTGATAGAGCCAGTTTTCCAGGGTTCCTGGTACTAGGTCTCTGGATCCAGCCTCCAGCAAATCTTCTATGATGCCACTGACACCAGGCCAGGTAAATGGGGTGATGCGTGTGGGCAGCCAGAGAAAGTTCCTTTCCAGCTTGGATTATGGTCTGGGGCAGAGAATAATATGGGGTCATTGTGTATTGATACAATGTACCCTGCTTGAGCAGCTTGGAAGAAAGGTAGGATATAAGTATCTTAAATAATTCCAATTGAATAAAATGAAATTGCCAGAGTTTGCATTCTGAATGAGGAAATAGCCATTTTTGGCAGCATCATTAGTCCTAGTATGTGGCTGGTGGGGGGAAAACTGGGAGCAGTAAGGTTCTCTTGGAGCACCCCTTATTTCTCACATGAGAACTGGTGGTGTTTGGGGGCTAAACATAGCTGTTGTGAGCCAGGAATCTTTAGTCTGATGCTTACCTTTGCCACCAAATCATTGATCTGTCTATTTCAGCACTCTGCCTACTGCGACATAACTTCATCTTGATGAGAAAGGAAAGACTGGGCTTTTCTTTTTCTGTTTTGAGTTGTTGTTCTTGATCTACCCAGGAGTGGCTTGTGGCTCATGAATGTATAAAGCACGAGTCTGTTTATCATCTGTTGTTTTTCTTCGTTCTTCCAGTTTTTGTAATGCTTAATCACAGAAAAGCTAACCTTCTTCCTGGTATTATTTTTTTCCATTGGGCTGAATCCAACCATTAGTTATATTTAGAACACACCCATTGAAACCAGTGGGCCTTAAGTTAGTCATAACTTGTTTTCACAGGTCTTCTATAAACAGGGCCAGTGTCCAAGGCAGGGATGGTTGGGCACCTTCCGTGGCCCACCTCACAGCAGGTGCTGACTGTCTAGAACCCCCTGGAGTCACTCCTGTTCTCCACCATTGAAACCTGCTTATTCCCCTGCTTATTCCCCTGCTTGTTCACCAGTCCAGACCAGGCAAGAGAAGTGGTGAGAAGGAGAAGCAGAAGGTACCACCGACTCTTTGCCCACCAATCAGCAATGATGAAAAGAGGATGAGGTGCATCTGAGGAAGGGGACCCATTGACGGGATCTTGGCCAAGGCCCCCCCAAAACCTGCAGCTGGCACCCACTCAATCCATAAAGTACTGGCTGAGGTTAATATTACATTCTATCCTTAACTGTTATTGCGACTTAAACAGACTTGATCAGCAAAACCAAAGCAATGAGCTTCTGTGGCAAACACGGGTTTTCTTGAAGTACAGAAAAGCTTCCCCTTAGCCTTTTTGTTGTCTCGCTGGAAAGTAGCTTTCACAAATTTCCCGGCATTGCTAAATAAATCCCATGTTGAGGTATACGCCAGTGTGATCTGTGTTGGGGGTGACTGACCAAGGAGAACTTGAGGTTGTGATGCACTGCACAGCGCAAAAGTTGGTTAGTGTTCAGCTACTGTGAAAATGGTGAATACCCAGCTGGACATAATCTGAAAAGGAATGGAAAATAAAACTGTCTTCATGAAGAGGTACAATGCAGTCTTGCAGAGCTGGAAAAGGTACAGAAAAGGGCAACCGAAATTATCAAGGGGCTGGAGTTACTTCCACTTCAAGAAAAGGTTGTAGTCTGGGCCTGAGATGGTTTAAGCTTAGAAAAAAGATGAACATGGAGAGACTTGGTAGAGGTACAAAAGTATTAATGGTGTGGAGAAAGTGGATAAGGGATTTTTCCCCTCCCTCTTTCATAGTCCTGGAACACAGGGGTATCCCATGAAACTGATTGACGAGAGATTCATGACAAAGAAAGGGAAATACTTCTTCACACAGCATATAAATTGTGGCATTTGCTCCCACAAGATACAGTGATGGTTATAAGTTCTCATGGTCTGATGCAGAATACCTCTGGTTCTTCTGCTGAAGCAATAATGGGAACAGTGTACTACTCTCTTAACTCCAAGAGAGCCTGAGAAATCAGGAAAAACCCTCAGTTGCGCAAGTGGCACACAGTGAAATATACCACTTCTACTAATGTGAGCTGTTCTCTTGGTTGCAAGACCTAACTTTTATATATTAATCCTATGATTTAGTAATAACAAAATAATGGCCCAAAAATCAGAATTCTCGGCCAAAGTGAACTGATTTGGATTCTGTGCAAGTTGGTGGTAATAAGTTATAGTCATTTTAAGGCCTTTCACAGCGACTTCCAATGCATGGAGAATATGAGGAGCACTAAAACTTTGTCTTGTCCCCGAAGCATTGTCTAGGTTTACACAATATACCAAGTCACCTGGGCTTATATGGATCGTCTGAACCCAAATGGCACTTAAAGCTCGCGATGGACAAAGCTCCTAAAGAGCCACTTGGCAGAGTCGTTGGCTGCTCCAGCCAAGTGGCTGTGGGGAGCACCCGTGGCAGCCTCCCCAAAGTGCCCCAGTGGCACTTGAGGACAGCTGTCAGAGGGTACCCATACTGCTGAGCCTCTTCTAGAGGAAGCTGAGCAGAATGGGCTCCCTTCATGCCACTGGTGGTGTGGGGTGGAGAATGAGCTGGTAGTGCAGCTGGCAGTGTGAAGGGCTGTAGCTGCTGCGGTGTAGGCTTGTGGCTTACTCCTAGCTTGTTTCTGCTTCTGTTTGCCCAGCTAGAGCAGCCTGAAAATGAAGCCACTCCAAAGGTTGACCAATTGTGTCTTTCACAAATACAGAAAACAAGGCACAGTTGGTTTGGTCATCTAAACATGGTTTGTTTGTTCAGCTAAAGCAGAAAACTGGTTAATATAAACCATGACATTAGCATCATGTGTGAGTACATCCAATGACCTGGTCTGCATGTAACGACAACCCAGAATATTGGTTGAATTTGAGTTGTCATTGAATTGTGGTTTGTTGAATTGTGAATTGTTGTTATGTGTGAACCCTGCACTGTGGGTTAATCAAGAACAACCCAGGAAGATAATTCATGGTTTGTTGCTGAGTTGTAGCTCTTGAATCGTTTGTGGTTAGCAACCCATAGTTAAACCATACTTTAGGATTCACATATCATGACGACCCACAATTCAGTGTCAAGCCATATTCAATTCAAATTCTGTCAATTCAAAACCAGGCCAATGGGGCTTGTATCATGCACTTCAAAATGGGATGAACCAGTCCTGCAGGTTTTGTAGGTGGCAGCAGCTTGTGCTTGTCCTGCTAAATGGAGCCTGGACTTCTGCACCGGATGTTCTGGTGGCACCATTGGTACCTGAATATTCATAGTCCAGTTTCCTAGTAGGGTGAATGCCCAGAAGACCAGGCTTGTTCTAGCAAATATTAGCTACACTGGAAGAGGATACTTCCTTGGCCAGTTCTGGACTCTGTCCCTTCATTGCAACGGTACTTACAAGCTGGATAATGGAGACTTGATGGAAAGGGTGCTGTGATTTCCACTTTGGGTGGAAATCAAATGCACTATACACTGTGCGCACACAGGGGCAGATTGATTCCCCATTTCTTGGTCATAATGGAACTAACCATGCAAGCAGAGTTTTTGGGAAGCTTTCTTGGTGAACTTTAGGTGTGAAACCCAAATTTAATTTTTTGTCAAAGACAGAGTCCTTTAAAATACTATTAGCTAAGTTTCACTGTGGTGGTAAAAAGCTATAGAGGAATGTTCTTGGGAGGTCTAGTCAGTCTATTGTAGCTTCAGGCATGTTCATGTATTCTGTTAACCTATCAATAATCTTGAGTTGCTTCACCTACTCTGGGCTTCCCCTTTTGATAATGTGAAAATACATCATGCAAATGATGGTGATGTGGCTGTCTTGTCTTTAGGCAAACGCTTCTGCCTTTTCCTCACATCCTGATGGTCTTTTGTTTTCTGTGTCAAAGCTAGCTGAGAGTGAGTGATTACATTAAGAGAGCACATCCAAAGCACCACCCAAGGTAGCCTTATTCTTTTATAAGCCCAAATCCAAGGAAAGTATTCCAAGACCCTGCTTTGTGAATTGGGATCATGTTGTTATGTGCAAAATGGGGCTTTTATCTTGCATGCGATAGTCCTCCTCTTGTGGCATGTGGGAAGCATCAAGTTCCAGGTTGGGGCCACATCCTAAAGCATCTGATGTCCAGCATCCCAGACTTTTGTGAGGTGAATGCCTCGCCAGAGGACTTTTAGACATTCACCTTGGATTTACATGGATGTTCTTGTTAGTCATGTCCCATCCATCTCAACCCCATGGACAACATTTCTCCAGGCCTTCCTGTCCTCCACCATCCCCCGGAGTCCACCTAAGCTCACAGTCCACCTAAGCTCACACCAACTACTTCAGTGACTCCATCCAGCCACCTCATTCTTCTGCCATCTATTGTTCCCAGCATTAGGCTTCTCTCCAGGGAGTCCTTCCTTCTCATTAGGTGGCCAAAGTATTTGAGTTTCATCTTCAGTATCTGACCTTCTAAACAGTGGTCAGGGTTGATCTCCTCTAGGACTGACTGGTTTGATCACCTTGTGGTCCAGGGGACTCGCAGGAGTCTCCACCAGCACCACAATTCAAAGGCCTCAATTCTTCGGCGCTCAGCCTTCCTTATGGTCCAGCTTTCACAGCCATACATTGCAATTACATAGATGGTCTCACCTTTACTGCAGTGGTTCCTCATCCATGTGTGAAGACTACCAGAGAGAGCTGCAGCTGTGCAGTCTTAGGGCTTCCCTGCATATGGCCTTAAGGGGAGCGGGGCAGAGTTTGCTCTCTTTCTCTTCTAATGCCTGCATAGGCTGATTCTCAAAATCCATGGAGAAACCTCAGGGCCTAGAAAGAAACCTGGTCTGCACCCAGCTATGTGCAGAGGGGCTCTGCCTGCTCAGCTGTGTTGTGGATGATGTGTGCTGTGCTGGGAATCCCAAAAGGCAGAGTAAATTTTAAATGGGGGATCAACAATTTGCGATAACTGTCATCTGTCATTTCCATCTAGTGAGGCTATTTAGTTTTGGAGAAAGCCCAGAGGGACACCACTTCAGTGCTTTATTGATTGAATAGCAGTGATGCCCTCCCTATTTTGCTGGATTTCAACTCCCATCAGCCCCAACCAGAGGGCCACCCTTCCACATCCACCAACTAGGTGCAGAAGGCATGTACTGAGCAATTCTGAGCTTGTGAATTTGTTTTGGGTACCAGACTAAAGGGAGCATGTCTACCTGGAAGCAAGAGCTACTGTGTCAGTCGGACTTACTTCCAGGGACGTGAACCTAGGGCTGCAGGCAGAGGAGCTCAGGAGTTTAGGAAAATGTGGCGTAGCTTGTACTGTGTCTGAAGCTACTGAGAGTGCGTTTGTGGATTAGAAGGTGACCTGGGTCAGATGTAACAGGAAACCAGTGGTTGGGTTTGCACATAACACTAAGCCACCCCTTTGAACAAGCCCTGTAGCCTAATTTGGCTTACCAGGGTGGTTGTCTCCCCCTTCCCCCTCAGTTGGCTAGCTGACTCTGGTGTGTGTCCCAGGGGAATTTGTGACAGAGACTGTCTTATCTCCTTGCCCTGAGCATCTCCCCACTCCAGTTGTCCCCCTCTTTTCGTTTCTTGGCTTTTTAATGTTAGGTTTAGGCAGGGCTTTTTTTTGTCATAGAACGCACTGGAACGGTGTTCTGGCACCTTTTTTCGATGGATTTTTCCACGGGCGTAGCAGGCCGGTGGCAAAATCATTAAAATGGTTCATGCAGGCTGCTTGTGTGTCCGCACTGGTTGTGATGGCGCTGCTCGGCTTGGGACGCTGCTCGGCTTGCGCTTGGTCGTGTGGTCACGCACTGAGTGCTGACTGTGGGCGGCGACCATTATGTTTCATTACACAGTGTTGGCGTGTGTGGAGTGACTGGCTACGTGCAAAAGGTAAATAATTTCTTTATCTTAAAAAAAGTTGGTGAATTGAAAGTCTTTTTTAAATTTTTAGTGAAAAGTGTGACCCCAAATTTAAAAATAAAAAAATTACTAATTACTTCTCAACCACTGGTCCTGCTAATAAAAGATTACCCTAAAAAAACCCTAAATAAAAGATTAACAAGATGTGAGTTCCGGCACCTTTTAAATTTATTTTTTATTGTTTTACAAAAAAAGCACTGGGTTTAGGTCTGTGCGAGTGCGCCATTATGGCTGTCTGACAGTGTAGTCTTTCCTGGTAAACTTCCTTTTATATTTCAAAGGGAACACCTCAGTGGAGCAAGCAGCCTACAAGGAAATTGGCCAGTCAGCTAATTTGTGCACAGTTGCAAAGGTCCAGGCTGAAATAGTAGCAATGGAAAGGAGGGACCCATTAGTATAAGTCAGAAAATGGGGGCATGGGGAAACCAAATGAAGAAGTGTGCGGAAGGGGTGTGTGTGTGTGTGGGGGGTACACAATATCTCCCGCTGGGCAATATCTCCTCTGACTTTACAGATTGTGCCCCTTGCCTCACCTTTTTAGCACATCTCCAATTCTCCAGCCACTTCAGAAAGGGCAGGTCCACACTTTTTGTGGCTATTTTCCCAAGCCCTTAGCAGTGCCTTCCCCCGCTTTTTAATCTCAAGAAGTTGGCTGATGGGGCAAAGTGCATGGGATGCCACAGGGCAGTAGCACTGTAGGTACTGCTGGTGCCACTCCCCGATTTGCTACATTGTCATGAAGGCCCTTTTCACAGTCAAAGTTACTCATGTAGAACGGGTGGGAGGATGCTTCCCATAATTGGGCCATATGTGAATCAACCCTTAGAAGCCAGATCGGAACATTGATCTTGTGCATTTAAACAAATTATTATTTTATAGCAGCCAAAACGACTGCTTTGCAGTATCAAGAAAGGCTCTTGGCTCCTGTGCATAACATTATTTTCACGCTTTTGGGAGGGTTTTAAAAAACCAACTTTTTAATTTACCGATTCTACAGTGGCTGTTGTCCATATGAGGCTGACAGAAAATAGCTGACGTTGTTGCTTCTAAATAATGCATTTCCTGGTTAGAAACATACAGTGTTTTCTAATTTAGAAATTTCCCTTTAGCTCATTGACAAATAGTTTCCCCGGACATGTGCTGTAGACAGGCTGAGTCATTGCTTTTCATTTTGGTTGGCTGGTATTTTGCTTGGTCTTTTTTTCCTGTTTCTCTGTTCTTAAGGCATGGACCTTTGGCTAACAGTCACATAAGTAACCGGTGAAGTGGCAAGCTCATCTGAGGCTCTGTCCAGGGGAGTTTTTATTTCCATATCAATAACGCTATCATGCCCTTGCAGGAATTTGTAACAGTTTTGGTACGAGATCCCAGGCTACAAAGGGAAGACTACTGGCATTCACATATTGACTATGAAATCTTCATTCATGTAAGTATGTGCACTGCACTCTGAAAATGTCTTTTTATAGCATGAGTACTTTACAAATACGGCAAACTTAAACCTTTATAAGCAGTGCTTTTTTTGTCATAGAACGCACCGGAACAGAGTTCCGGCACCTTTTTTTGACAGATTTTCCAAGTTTTAAAAGTAACTTTTGAAAATTTGATGTTTGGTCCATGTGGATTTGAATCGCCCTGTCGAGCGTAGCAGGTCGGCGGCTAAATCATTAAAACGGTGCATGCGAGCTGCTTGTGTGCCGAATCCGATGCATGTGTACTTTGTCTGCGCTGGTTGTGATGGTGCTGCTCAGCTTGTGGTGCTGCTCGGCTTGGGATTGGTCATGTGGTCACGCGCTGAGTGCTTACTGTGGGCGGCAGCCGTTATGTTTCGTTACACATATGTTTTGTGTGGGTGTGTGTACAGTGATTGACTACGTGCGAAAGGTAAATAATTTCATGAGTTCCAGCACCTTTTTTATTATAAAAAAAGCACTGTTTACAAGGAACATGTTTTGCACATGTATTCAGAATTTGGCAAGAATTAAGGCAAGCATAAGCTGCAGAAATATATATGGCTGAAGTCAGACTACAAACCCCATCACCCCAGTCAGCGTTCCCCTTGGCCATGTTGGTTGGTGATGTGTTAAAGAGTAAGAATCAGGATGAAGAATAGGCCCAGCAAATGTAGAATATAATGCTCAGGTTATATATCCCAACTCACCTCAAAAACAAGGTTTTCTTTCTTCTATCTTCCCCAGTCTAGTATAAATCCTGGGATGGACTAATTCATGAATGACCTGGGACATTTTGAAATACTGGCTTGCAGCAAAGAATGAAACTGTCAAAAGCTTTGTGCAAATGGGAAGAACTGGGAAGAAAACACTGTTATTTTGGATCATCATCATTTTAATCATAGAACCATTTTTGAAGTTCTTTGTTGTGATCTGAATCACATTTAGTGAACTCTCATGCTGACCTTGAACTGAACTGAACTGAACTGAATTGTGGATTGTTCTGTACAGAGATGGAGAATTCTGCTACAGCAGGGGTGTCCGACCTTTTGGCTTCTCTGGGCCACATGGGAAGACAAATTTTTTCTTGGGCTGCACATTAAATACACAAACACTAACAAAAGCTGATAAGCAAAAAAAAAAAAAAAAAAAGTCTATGCATAATTTTTGTGGTATCTGCCACCACAGATAAGCAAAAAATTCTTCACATAATCCTAATTATGTGGCGCCCCATTCGGAGAGTCTTTTAAAATCATCGAGCAAGTCCAAAGTTTGTGATCACTAATAGAGAAAATGAGCATAACTAAATAATAAAACTTCATTGATTTTTTGATTTTTCATTATGAAAGTAAAAGAAAAGAGGGAAAAATAAAACTAGTGGGATATTTGACATTGTATCTGAGAAACTAATGGATCAATATCTGGTTCGATGAAAGTTGCAATTCTCAGTGAGTTCTCAAGGTGCCCATCAGATATTCTGGTTCTAATTTTACTCTTTGTGTTCTTC
Organism: Varanus komodoensis; assembly: GCF_004798865.1. Classification (NCBI taxonomy): domain Eukaryota; kingdom Metazoa; phylum Chordata; class Lepidosauria; order Squamata; family Varanidae; genus Varanus; species Varanus komodoensis. The sequence continues at coordinate 1,550,702 of NW_025336321.1, forward strand.
ATTCTTGAAAATAATTGCTCACAAATGTAGGTGCTTCCAAAAAGCGAAGACATGAATAAGGCGTGATTGTGAAGCAAGGGATATTTGTCTCTAGGGCAATAGGACCTATAAAAAGTCCCTGATCAAATTTTTCTTTAAGTTGAATGTCAGATTGCAGCTCTATATATTCCATTTGAAAATTGGCAGGTAACATATTTATGTCAACTGAAAATGGAGTCTCAAATATATCAAAATAGTGCTTATTTCCCCAGAAACCTTGAAATCTATTTTCAAATTCTTGTATCAAATTGAAAAGCAAGGCTGCATATTTTTTGCTGTCCACAGGACTGTGTTTAGTTAATGTGTCGAAGCGTATAAAATTGTTTGCAATGGTAGGTTGAAAGATTATTGATAATAGCTGCATTTCACTCGCCAAGTCAACATGAGCACACCTAACGTCTGATGGTGTCGATTTGACTGTCTGTGCTTGGAAGATAACACACTGGAAGTCGCAGACTGCCATAAAACTGAAGCCATGCATGTGTGCAAATAGTGAGAGCATAGGTACGTTTATTTTACATGACATTGCAACACAACATTGTCATCTACAAAGTACACACTGGAGAACTTCACAATCAAGTTACCAAAAAAATTGCAAAATAATCTCATGTTTTAAGCAAGTTTACAGTTTTGTGTTGGTCTCGTTCAGTTCATAGCCCTTCTGGGCCACATGTGGCCCTCAGGCCACTGGTTGGACACCCCTGTGCTATAGGAATGATATTTGGAATCCGGGGGGGGGGGCAGCAAGGTTCTTGAAAAGACATGTTGAGGCTTCCTGCTGCAGCGGTTCCTTGTGCTGAATAGTATCTGCCCTTGAAGTCCATTTAGTTAGTTAGTTAATCCTTTCTTCCAAAAATGGCTCTTAAAGCGGCTAACCATAAAATTCAAATTAAAACAGCAACTTCAGTAAAACATAACAGAAATGCAAATAGAATGAAAATGCCATTAAAGAACTGTGAAAGAAATAGAAGAGAAACCCAACTAATTTTAACCCCTCTCACTTGCAAATCAGCCTAAATGCCAAAGGACTGGCTAAATTAAATGAAACAAAATCACCTTTACTTTTAGCAAATGAGGAACCTCAGTTTGGATCCACTTGTTAGCACATCCAACACCAGAAAAGGGGCTTGCTGAATGTCCTTTAGTTCATCATTCAGATCCTTTGGCTCCTGGACTGGCAGGTGAATGGTGGAGGGGAAGTGCTGTTTCTTCAAGGTATCTTACACTACAGATTGAACAAGTCTTGCTTCTTTTCAGACAAACAGCATGTGTTTTACAAGGAAAACATCTTGTGTCCGACGACGGTTTCGGGACTTTGTATGGCTTCGTCAGAGACTTCAGAGCAATGCTGTGTTAATGTGAGTAACTTCCAAGCAGATAAAACAGAAGGCCCTTGCTGGAGTGGCTTATCCAGATAAGGGCACATCTCTGCTTCCACCCATATAATCTCTTTTTAGGAGTAAGGAAAATGTAGGGAGATTGTCAATTTTAGAATCCTTCCTTCCTTGCTGAGCTTTTTGTCCATTTTTGTCTGACCTGCCAAATTCTTCCTTTGTGGAGTCAGTTTAACTGAGTAGCAGCTTCTGTTAAACACTTCATACACATAACTGGGGATAGATAACCTGCTGACCTCCAGATATTTTAGATTACAGTACTCATAGTCTCTGATGGTTGGGCATGTTGACTAGGACTTATGGGAGTTGTAGTCCAAAATATCAGGAGGCTACAAGGTTACCATAGGATCATAATCCACAGAAGTTTATGCTGTAATAGATCTCTTTGGCTTTAAATTGTCTCAAGATTCTGTTTTGCTTTTGCTGTCGCAAATGAAAATGGTTGCAGCTCTAGAATCTTCATTTAAGTCACTTGGTTATTAGTTTTGTTAGGTGTGAGTAGCTGTCCATAGTAATATTTTCGGTTCTTTTCTGTCTTTCTGTAGAAGAGATCATCATCCTTTTTAAACAGTAGTTTTATTCATTAATTCACTCACAAATTTTGGTGTTTTTCTTGTTTTCTAAAGACAATTGCCAGAACTGCCATCTAAAACTCCATTTTTTAATACAAATAATCCTCAGCACGTGGACCAGCGTCGGAAAGGCTTGCAACAATTTCTCCAAGAGTGAGTATTTAGCTTCCCCCCTCCCAGCACTAATTTAGAAGAGTTTTTTTTTTTTAACAAGCTTGCTAATTTCCTGTTCCTCCAGCAGCTCTCATCTCTTGTACACGACCGCCACCTTGTGGCCACAATTCTGTGTTTGCACAGCCTCTCCTGCTTGCATGGAAGGGGCTTCCTAACTCAGTTCAAATGCTGAAGACTCTCCATGTTTCCATAATTGGATACTTTTAGTTTGTCCTGCAATTTGTATTTTTTTTCCCCATTTGAAACAACCCTGCGTTAAACAGTGCATTTATTTTTGCTGAAATGGGATATTATGGTAAAACTTAATTTGTAGTTCTCCAGGGCAGGTTGTACAGACTTTAAAACATTAAGAGACAAATTGTTCCTTATAAGGAAGCTTATGTGGCCCACCTTGGGTTCCTCATAAGAGGGGAAAAGCGTGGGGTATAAATGAAATGAATGCATGAATAATAGCCTAAGCAGGAATGTCACAGCTGTGCTCTTTTTAAAAACCATTTGCAAATCAGAAAGTCATCCATCCAATTTCACAATTCTGTTGCTGAATTCTTTGCCAGAGCGGTGTCTTGTCACACACACTCCTGCTCTTGACCCTGCTGTTTTTCAGTGATGGAATTCATCCCCCCCCCACCCCCCAATCTTGGAAATCCTTTCATCAACTTGTGTTAATAATACAGGCCATGGTAGACTGTAGAATCTACTGTATCCTAACAAGGTAGTTCAATGTTTCAAGCAAATACTGTTTTCTTTTTCTTTTGTCACCTGTTCCCAGGTGATTATGCTTCACTGACCAGACCCATTTAACTTCAGCATGGTAGCCACTTCGTGTGCCTTCAGGCCACGTTAAGATCTTATTCAGTGAGGAAAACAGTCCTATGGTAATACTGTGTATTTGAGATTAGATACTATTATTGGCATGATCTTGGAATAATACTATATGATGACAGCCATTGTCATTCTTGAAATGCTCCAAGTCGCTTGAGGATTTGTTGGTTTTCACAATGCTGCGCTTGGATGTCCTATAATAAATCTCATTTTATGTTAAAAAAAACATACACAGGGCATCACAATGACATCTCACCCATCGCTTCAAGCTTCCCATAGTGTCTTCGCGGCAGCCAGATTACATTAAAAGGCCCAGTGAGGAGAGCACTGATGCACTCGCATTGCCTGCAGCTGCCAATTTTTACTAGCACCAAGGACTTGTATTCATAAGCGGGATTTATAACATCTGGGGGAAATTGCTAGGATTATAGCTCCCGTTAAAGTGTTTAGACAAGCTTGCACTCTCATTCCATGCTCCTATAAACACTGTTGGGCCAAGATGGGGTTTCCCCTACCACCTTTGGATGGTGCAGCCTGGAATGATGGGAAATCCCTGTCTTTCAGTGCGTGGTGTGAGCAGTGACATCTTTGTGCTTCTGGGCTCATGCAGGTGAACAAGGAGAGGGAGGAGAATGTTGCATTTTGCTACAGAACATATAAAGATCCTTCCCTTCCCTTCCCTTGGTGTAGCCCACTGGGAAGGAAATTAATGCTCTGCATACATGCAGATTCTAGCCCAGGGATGTAGACATCTATGGTGAACATGAAGCTGCATGGACTTTATTAAACTAGCATTAAAAACTCTTGTTGCCTCACAGGAGCTTTTGTATGGCTGATAATTAGGTATCCCCAGTGAGCAGTCAATTGTGGTCACAAAGTCACTTGGAGAAGAGGACCAGTCAAGGCCTTCACCCCACCTAACGTGCCCACTGTCAAGCATACCATGGCATCTACAGCGCACCCCACCCCTTTGTATGCAGGCTGCCACATCACATCCCTGGATTTACCCCAGGGGTTCTCAGTTGCTGAGCTTTAGAGCATGTACAAGACGAGGTGGAGCTAGTGTGGCACAGTGGTTAGACTGAGACAGGGGAGATGTGGGTTTTAGACTCTCCTCTGCCACGAAGCTTGGTAGGAGGCTTTGGGCCAGTTTCTGGCTTACAGCCCAGCCTATTTTGCAGGGTTGTTGTGAGGATAGCATGGAGAAGAAGCTTATGTAAGCAGCCTTAGGTTCCTTACCAAAGGAATAGTGGTGTTCTATAAATATAATACTAGTAAATAATAATACATGCAAACAGCCTTCCATCCATCCACAGACACACGCACTCACCTCGCCATCTCAGCATCCAGGGACTGCCCCCTCCGCAGCCCGAGATCCCATTGCGTGTCTCTTGACCCAGCTGATTGTCCCTTTCCCCAGCGTCAGTCAACTGGACACAATGGAGGTGCAATCGTGATAAGGTGGATGATATGCAGGGACGACTCTTTAGGTTATGGGAATGGAATGGAATAAAATAAAATAAAAACTGTTAGTTTGGACATGCAGCAGGTGCAGGATTAATTGATTCTCCTATTATTTATTTTAAGCACATGCTTTTTCCCCTGTTCAAAGAGCCAATGCAGTATCAATGTTAATAGACAGAAATTTATATGTTGTTGATGTTGTTTCAGTAGCAGAAGGATGGTTGCCTCTTTGATTCTTACAGATTCTAAGAATTCTCCTACCTGCCTCCTCAAAAAAAAAAAAAAAAGGAGCATAGAATTCCGATTCCTATTTTTTGTGACCCTCTCCTTTCCACTGAGGTAGAGGGAAAGGCACCCGGCCAGACTTCATGCCAAAGCAAATGTAACCAAATGCAGTGTCTGTTACTGTTTTCCACTTCTTGTCTACTGTTACTGCACGTAGTGTCTAGCCATGATTGCAAATCTACCTGCTTTATCCTCTTCCTTTTCCACATCCACAACTGATCTGTGATGTGAATTCTGGCCTCTTTGGGCCATGTCTGTTCCTTGGAACAAATCAGAGGAACTTCCTTAGGACCTCCCTAAAATAAAGGAAGGGAAGGAAAGAGGCCTTTCATGTGGTATGTAAATAGTGGCTGCTTTGGTCTGTTAATTAACCCATGATTTGGTACAATGCATATGCTACCACCATTTTGAATAGGCAACCTAACTACTCATTGTAGGGTAACTGTGAGTTGCTTAGTTTACAACCTAGTGCATTCAAGTTCAGATACGTGGATTAAACAACCATCTAATATATGTACCAATTTAACTACCAATTGTAGGTTAACTGTGGGTTGTTTAACCCATAGCATTTGGATTCAGAAATACAGAGGTAGCATATTTAAAGGGACAGTGGCACACACCCAGCCCATGCCATGGCAAATTGGGGTTAAAAAAGCTGAACAGGCTTGTTCTTAGAATACATGTCAGGAATTCATATTTATTTAGAATGCAATGGAAAGCCAAGGAAAAATGACTAGAAGACCTTGTTTAAAGTAGAATTATTGTTTTGTCTTTTCCATGTATTGTATTTGGGCATAGCAAATTAACTGTATATTCTCCTCTGACGTACAGCCCAGCCTTCTGGCTATCCACTCCTTCACTTCCCTTGGCCAAGGAAATAAAATCCCACAGCAGGCCTTTGCCCGCACACCTTCCAGGAAGCTGAAAATAACCCTATAAACAAACCTAGTTCTCTGTCAGACCCTGGGAAATCCTTCCCCCTTGCTGCCATCACATTGATGCTGCTTTCTGCTACTTTTTCCATTTGTGTACCACATTTCTTATGTTCAGAAATCCCATTTCATGATGCCATTAATACAAAGATATTCATGTGTAGAGTTAGACCCATGGATTTAAGTGGGTCTGTGGCAAGCATAACTGAATTGGCTCTAACACTTATTTTTTTTAGAAAAATGTGGAAACTGATCCTTGTTCTGGTAGCCTGCATTTCTCAAGAATTCCTGTTGAAAGTTCAGCTTCTGTGTGTTCAATAGAGGGCACCAAAACACAGGCGGTGTTTGCCTGTTCCTCTGGCCTTGATTCTTCCCCCAGCCCCGTTATGCTATGATGTAAATAGGCTGCGTAAATTTGTTGAAAACAAAATCAGAGTGTTAACCTTCTGCACACATGTGAGCGTGCATCTGTCGCTATATTGGGTTACAGAAGATACAGGAAATCTTTAGTTAGGATTAAGTTGCGCTGCTGAGCCATATGTTCTCCTCCCGCAGAACAGTGTGTAATATACTTAATAAAATCATGTTGAAAAGAACCAGATTTTGGCCTCTGTCCAAACAAGACAAACCAAATGTTTTGCTTTTATTAAAAATTCTGGCTTTAGCTTGGATAGGGGAGATGCATTCTAAATCTCACATCCCGAGCCTCTACGAATGGCCTTAAAAAAGTAAGCATCTTGAAACTGCCTAATGTATACATTGTTCTTATGATTAACTAAAACTTGATTTTTATGCTCTTGCATTCCAGCCGGGATTAGGATCTTGAAAAGCTTCTTACATGCAAGTGCAGTGGGGTTAACATGGGCCACGATCTTGGCTCAAATACATGAAACAATAAAAGGTCTCTGAACATCTATAGATTTGCTTTCCCCTTGGCTACTAGGGCAGGCTTATTTACTGGACAAGTGGCCTCTAAGCAGACCTGAGCCACACACACTCCGTTCAGACTAATTGAGTTGCACAGATTATATTGTAGCTCTGTAAGAGAGGGGAAATCCAGCATAACTCAAGCCCTGAGGATTTGTCTTTAATTTGTGAATTAAGATTGATGTTCAAAAGTTGTTTCATGTTGATTATCTAGCTTTTAATGTATTTTAATTATCCCATTGTTCATGTAGGGTGCATTTCTTCTCACATTCATTTATTTTTATTTTTGCTGTTTTTCCTTCACCACCTGTGCATTTAGAACCAATACATAGCACTATATTGGTCATCTTAAAACCTGATGCAACCGAAACAAAGACCCAGGATACATACACAATATGTTAATGTTCTCTACTATTTATAGAACATATGTCAATACAAAAGTAAAAATGCACAATACAGATTTGGTTTTGATTGGTGTGGGGCGGGGGCTTGGGCTGTGGGAAGAGGAGCAGATTTTGAGATGACCAGTTTGGGATGAGACCATGTTTGATCGCTGAAAAAATGCTCTGCTTGCAATCCTTCCCGCTGTTAGGTCCTCCAGGTTTCCCCCAAGCCCCTCTTTCTTTTTGGCATCTCCTTCCTCCAGGCCCTAACTTCACCACCCCCTGTTCCTTGAGGCGGTTATCTGGACCGCTGATTCCTGCTGTTCTCTGCTTCCGCCAGGCAGCCTCCCCTGCTGGTCCACCTGGTGGCTGTGCCCTCCGCCTGCCTTGCAGGTATCAGTCAGAAAGGATGCCAAGTGGAGCTCCTCCACGATTGGGCCGGTTTCCCCCTCACAGATGGAGCTGTGTGTGCACACACTGGTGCGTGTGTAAAGCCTCTTCCCACGTGCATGGATGGTGTGGGAAGGTTTGGGACCAGCTCTGGGTGAACCAGTCACAGTGAGGTTAGCCCATGCAATGCTCCACACGTAGGTTTTGCACACGTGCCTGGAATGATCTGAATTCCCCTCTTGTCTCTCTCAGCCTTGGGCATCGTAAACAGCCTTGTACTGTAGCAAACCACTGATCCATCTAACCTAGTCTTGTTCATACTGACAGGCAGTAGCTCTTTAGGCTTTCAGGCAGGATTCTTTCCTAGTCCTACCAGGAGGAGCCAGGGCTTGAGTCTGGGACCTTTTTTTTTTTTTTTTTTTTTGTGCTCTGGCATGGATCTGTGACCTCTTCCCAAGATTTCTTCACTCTTCTGTCTCAGTCTGCATCTCTCCCTGCCAATATATGCAGCATCTCTTGTCTTTAGACCTTCCAAGAGCATTGTTATTAGTCCATCCTTTCATCAACTTTGAGTCATCTCTGCCTTTTAATAAAAACCACCTCTCCCAATCTATTCTCACAGTCCCCTTCTCAGCCACATTTGCCTGCTTAGACTCGTTTCTCCAGCAGCACTGCTCTGGGGCTTCACACCCCTTGGGTTTTTCTGCATCTGAGGACATCTTCCATAGTCTACTGTTTGGAAAGTTTCCATAGTGGAGTGTGTCATAACCACAGAAGCTAAGATGTTTCCAAGGCCACTTGCTGTCAGAAGCTTCCTTGCCACCCCTCTGCCCTTTAGCACTTCATAAGATAATGATGAAGCATAAGAATTCTGCAAGGTTGCAGTCCTATGCGTGTTTAGACAGAACCATGTCCCACAACTCCTGGAATTCCCTAGCTAGCCATGGGAAATGCTGGCAGTTGGACTTATGTCTGTTTAAACATGCATAGGATTGCACCCTAAGGCATATCATGCGATTAGAGGTGAAAACCAGTGCCTTAACAGCCTGATTATGTGTACTCAGGTTTCCCTGAGCCCATTTAAATCAATGGGCTTTGCTGTGCAGAGGATCCTGCTGCCAAGTGTGCTCTGAAGGCCGCATCTGACCATTGTAGATGGTGAAAGATGAGAGTGATGTTCTCTTGGCAGTCCACCACCATCTAATCAGCATTAGATGAGAAGGCCCAGTTCAGATGTAATGATCTCAGGCTCATAAACAAATGGCTACACACCAAGCTTTGGCAGTTCTATCCTAGTTGTTAGATTGTACGTTCCCGCAATGTCCAGACTGGCTTAAGCCCTACTTACAAGCCAGGATATAAAGGCAGAACCCAGAAAGGATGGGAAGGAGCTTGAGACCACATGGCTCATCCTCAGACTGATTAAACCATGGTTTATTGGTCAAAGATCTATACTGGAACCAAAAGCTAACTTCTCAGATGTGAGATGAAGATTATACCAGTACCTCTTATTTTAATTATATCTTTCTAGTAATAGACCCTCTTCATGTAAAAGGCAGACATTAAAGTTTTCATATTTCTTAGGAGGTGGACAGCCATCAACATCCATATTTCTGTTCACAAATTGGCTCTTGCCTGACCTGTTTGCATTTCCAGGTGACTATACCTGGTTTTGTTAAAAATCTAATTTATCATTTCTGGGCTCTTCATTTTGTTTCGTACCTCCAGATGGCACTATTAAGCAGAAAAGAGAATAACTGTAAAATCATCAATCCAATGTAAAATAAAATTGGAAATTGAATTATAGCTGCAGGGAGGGAGGTGGACTGTAGCCTTGAGGTGCTGATCAACCTGCACCTGTACGACTTTTGTTTGCTGTTCCCATATGTTAGGTTACCAGCAAGTTAATCACAGGGCTTCAGCAGTTCAAGGCTTAGCAAAATTGCACTGGACACAAAATAAAGCTAAAATGAATTTCTGTCCAATGTCATTGACATTAGTGCTCATTACTTTTGTGGTGCAATGCCTCAAACCATCAAAAATCAATTTTAAAGATTACCCATTATTTTATAAAGAAAATAAAATACATTTCCAACGGCAACAAAGCAGTAACTGTAGTGTAATCTCATGTACAGTTACGTAGGCTTTTTTTTTTTGTGGGGAGGGGTGATAAAACGAACTCCTGAAGGGTTGTTTTAAAAAAATCTCTGCTGAAAACTGCATGCTATGCATGCTGTATTCAGTAGTGATTTTTTTATTGTTGTGACTTCTGAATATTAATACAGTGTTGTCTGTACTATAAACATTCCAGCTTTCTTGCTGGTCAGAACAGAGTGAGAAGGCGAACACTAGTGTGACATCATCTTCATCAAGGTAATAGTCATATTCTGAACCAGGACTTCGTTTTCCAGTGGCATTCCTTTGTGTTACTGTTGTTTGGAATTTCCTATAAACCAGGAGTCAGTGTGAATCATGGTTTGAGGCCATGCAAGTCACTGCTGCTCTCAAGAAAGGTTTCTGTTCACATTTGGGGCATATCGTAGTGAGACTGAAGTACTTTTGAAAGTCTTAGTGATGTTGAAGGAAGAGTTCAGCGAGTGTGTAAAACTGCTGCTTAAAATTCGTAACTTCAGGTAGATTGTGCCATTGTTGATATTGTTTGAGTTGTTAGTGGTAAGAAAGGTACTCCATAAAAATACAGTATTGGTATGTTTTTAGGAAATAATAGTTGTAGTTATTTGGATATCTGGGAGCATAAAAGATTTGTTTTCTCATTAAGAGGTGATAATAGCAACTGGGATTCAGAGAATGTTTGTCTCCCCTGCCCAGCACCATGTGTGACACATGAAATGGCCTGGGCAATCTGCCCAGTCCACTGGAGCTCATGGCCACATGGAGTTCCTGAAAAACCCTCTTATTTATTTCCATGCGCATGTAACAAGAAAATAGATCAGGAGAGGCTAATGAGCATTCATGCACATTTCCTGATTCTCCTTCAAAATATCATTTGGCTCAGCATTCTGCATCCTGAGACTTGGCTTGTTCAGTTAAAGAGGGGGAAAAGTGCATACCCATCCCTCTTGGTTTTCTGGAATAGCTTGGAAACATGCAGGCACTATGTGGGGTAAACTAAACAGGCTTTTAAGAGGGCAGAACTTCATGACCTTACTTACCTCCCCTGGATCGTCGTTCTCTTGCCCTAATGACTGCCTGTCTTAGGAAGAGGATAAATATAAGCAAGCTTCCTTAACCCCTCTGAGTGCAAGATTCAAAATACATGTTCCTGGCACATACAGCCATGCTCAAAGTGGGGTTGCATGGATGCCACCCCTTTCCCCATTGGGGGGGCATAATGGGTACCTCCCCAATCATAATCTCACTTTTGTCCTCCCATTCACGTATTGCATATAGCTCTCATTACTTCTCACTGCAAATATTGACTGTATCACAGCCTTCCTTCCAAATGTCTTGGGATACAACTCCCCTCACCCCAGGCCAGGATAGGCATGCTGGCTGGGGATGACGGAAACAGTAGGCCAACATGTCTTGCTGGGCAGGATGTGCTAGGCTGAGGATGGCTACTGTATGATACATTTCCAGCATTAACTCTGTTGACCTGATAGGCTTTTGATAGCTAATGGCGTATGATGTTGCATTATGCATTGGCCCCTAGCAGCGAGAATTTAATAAGACTTGTCTAATTTTAATAGGCTTAGTTCTGTGTGGTTATTCTGAGACAGAGAACCAGGCTATGCTTTGATGTTATCCCTCAGGGTGGGGTGGAGGGTCAGGGGACAGCTTTAGTTATTCATATTAAATTAATGACTTCTCTTGCAGAAATGTGTATTCTTGCCAAATATAAGCTGCAGTCCTGTAGTTGTTGACTCTGGCAAACTCCTTTTAGGTTTTTGAATTGTGATCAAAAGAAAGTTAAGGATATGATTAACTAAATTAAGTTGGACACAAATATAAATTAAAACACCTAAAGATCTAAGGTATTTTGGATTTAAATACAAATAGAGTGGTATTTTCAGGGCCTGATTCTGCAGTTAATGAAGTACATGTGCATTTTTAAAATGTTGTACAAAACCAGATTGGGAAAAATAGATTGTATGACTGGACCACATGGTACAAACAGGATAGTTCTGCTGCACTTTTGTAGTTGCAGAAAAAACGCTGCTATTGGTGAATATAATTTTTGCTTTCCGCGCATTTAATTGCATTACACATATGCTGAATTGAACAGTTATATTTTGAAATTATATGCTGCAATTAAAATTATTTTTAAAGAAAATCACTGAAATGAAAGGCTCCCCAATTTCTTTAGTTTACCAACCTGTATAAAGTTTAGATACAATAATAATTGCATATGACATACAAGTAATAAAACCTGCAAAATATACATTCTTTGCGCGTTAAACGATTTATTTTACACAGGCATCTGAACACATTCCAAATTCTATTGTTCCTCTTATTTGTCTGTAATAATGTTTTTAACAGGTATACAAAGTTATTGTTTGTGAACCAGGTTCCATCATAGTATGTTATCCCCATCCACCCCCACTTCACGTCAGCCAAAAAAGTAATTGATCCACATGGTAGTAACAGATGGTTAAATGGAAAAAATGTCCTTGGAATTATTCTTATAGCAGATGTTCATAACTATTAGCTTCATGTTTTACTCACCTAAAATTCCAAATAATTTAATAAAGAGAACACATGTTCAATCACATTAGTATTTATACTGCATTCAAAACTACATTTGCTGTAGGTTAAAAGTAGCATAAAAGGAAGACATTATTGCATAAATGATCTTGGAAAGCAGTTCAAATGTTGGATTTTTTTTTAAAGGATCCTTCAGAATATGCTACTGCTTTCGGACAGTAGACTTCACCTCTTCGTACAAACCCAGCTGAGTCCAGAAGAGATTGAAGCATGTGTATCCGGACAGACAAAATATTCTGTTGCTGAAGCAATCCATGAATTTGCCTGTTTGAAACGACGGTTTCCTGTAGAAGATGAAGAGAGGAAAAAAGAGGAAAATTATGCAGATTCAGATTCTGAGAGGTGACTTCCTTACATTCTGCTAAACATGCAGACATGATGATAAACACACTTCACTTTTTTGTTGTTGTTGATGCAATACTAAGATAATGAAAAAATTAATTGACTGAGATTTTATTGAGCTGTGACAGCTCATCATAGAAGTCTTCACATACACCTCCACACTGAATTAATGAATGCAGTAGAAATTCAATTATCTGCATTCTGATTATGTGAATTTCATTTAGTCAGACTTGAATTATTCGCGTTTAAATTATCTCGCTAAAAAAATATCCAACTGCACTCCAAATGGCTAATTAAAAGTCCAAATTTCCTGTCTCTCTTTTGTGACTGGGGATAATTAAAGTTCTCCTCTGTTACTCAGGCTTTGAGTGTGTTGTGAAAACCAATTTCCTCTCTCTTTCTCTCTCTTCCCCCGCCCCCTTCTCTGCAGTTCATCCTCAGGGCTTGGACACAGCAGTAATGATAGCAATTCACACGGATGTAAAGGAAGCACAGTTCCTGAAGAAGCCTGAAGTATCGTTTATACATTGCTATCACTGAAATGACAGATCCAAACTTCAATCATGGTTGAAAGTTATATGTAACAAAGATGCACCATCCACCCAGTTGTCAAGGCATGTCTTTTCTCCGTTTTCAAAACTGTTTGTTCATTCATTCATACATTCACAATGCATGTGTTCAAGCTTTTCTAATATTCAATGATAGAAATACTGCCTGTGGCAAGAGACCTTAAATAAATGAGATTTCTTGACATAATTATGTGGAGTTCACTGCAAGAGAGAAGTGGTGGGATTGGGGGTGGGGGCACTTAGATGTTTTATATTAGACTATCTAACTTTTCAAAATTCACAAATTGTATTTTCATTTAGCTTATTTTCACAACTGTCTTTCCGATATACTAACTCACACCATGTTATAGAAATCTGACAACTCTTAACCAATACATAGTGCGATACTATGCATGTTTATTCAGGAGTAAATTCCATGGTGTTTAATGGGCCTTATTCCCAAGTGTGTGTATAGGATTGGAGCCAGCGGACTAAGCGACCAAATAAGTTTTCTGATGAACGTGTTGAAATATTAGCTTTTACCATAACTATAACTGTTGGGTATAATCTTATAGCCACATAGTTACAGGCTATTATCCAGTAATTGGGTTAGGGATGCTAAATGCCAGTTGAACTCAACAGACATCCGTGTGCCTACCTGTGGACAACTTTGCTGTTTGCCTTGCTCTTTTTGTGACCGAGAAACAATATTAAAAGTATGCATTTATATTTTTAATGAATTTTAGAGTGAACGTTTTGACAGAGTTGTAGCAATGAGAAACAGTACGAGAAGATGTTATAGCCAGTTGTAATCAGAAACATATAAGGTGGTCAATGAAAGCTGAATCTTGCAGATGACTATTTAAACTATAGGATAAGGTAACTTTGTCAGTCACTTTAACTTCACTGGAACCCCACCCAAACATGTATTTCCTAAGAAAACTACTACTCAAATCAGGTTAATTTTTCTTAAGGAATGGAGTAAAGTTGGAGAGAGAGAGCAAGTAAATACTTTCAGCCAATGGTCTTTTTTGTTGATGTCCCATTTACACATCAAAGAATCTTGCTGCTCACCTTTGGGCTTAATTGTACATACATACAAATCTAATCCTAATCACTGAAAGAGATACATGTTTAGGTAACTGTAAGAAATTTAATTAAATCTGTAAGTAAGCCTATGGTTGTAATTGTTATTGTAAAATGAACAAAAGATCTGCGACAAAAATGCTGCCTGAAACAGGAACTGAGAAAGAAGGAACTGGAATAAGATGTAACTGTTTACTTTAAAATTATTCGTATCTGTGCTTGTTACTGTTACTGTTAGTCTGAAGCAATTTGTGCACTTTAAATTCAGTAGCCTGCTGATATTCAGTATACAAAGCCTAAAGATCTCTTTAATACCGGTGTGATGTCACTCCCTCGATGCCTACTCGGGAGTAAATGATTTAGTTATTTCAGCCTAAGAACCGAGAAGTATAGCAAATGGAAGGCTTTAGCTCAACTTTTCAGTCAAAGGTTATCTCAGATCATCCAAATTCAGATATGAATTGCTGGATTTGTAATAGTTACAGTGCTGTCAGCTTTATCACACCTTATATAAATAACACATTGTTCCAGTATGTTATTCCTGTATGTTGGGCAACTGCCTTTCACACATGCCTACTCAGAGGTAAGACCCAATGAGTTCTACGGGCTTTGCTTCCAGGATTACATTATATGTCTTTTTCATGAATGTTTTTTGTACACCAAATACTGATGTACCTAAATGCTGACTATTGCTTGTGTTCTACTGTTTATTATCTGTAAAATTGTTTGTATTTTGTCACATTTCAAGATAAAGTATTCTCTATGTAACTTAGTGTTTCCTAGTCTTTAAATGTGAGAAGCTGTTATTTGGTTTACTTTTATATTTGCAGTGTTTTGTTCATGAGAATTTACTCCAGTATTTAAACTGAAATCTTGTTCCCACTTTCCTAGAAGTAAACCATTGAGTTCAATGGGACACTTCTAAGTCATTATGTATGGTTCTGTGTTACTAGTTTTCTAAAAAGATCTTCATTATATTCCCTGTTTTTGGATTCATTGCTAAGTCAACTCAGACCTATCTACCTTTCCCTATTCTTAAAAATACACTATCATTTTGTGTATAGAAAATATATAGAAGGGAGGTAACTAGTTTCCCAAGTTTATAGTTCTGAATCTCTATATTGTGTTGTTTTATATCTTATGGCCGGAGAAGCAGAAAGATAAATCTTAAAATGTACACACTTTATGAATAATTCACACACTTTCTTGACATTCTGAAAACAATGCATCAACCTGCTACTTAGAACAACTTTTGAGAGAAACAAACTCCACTTGATCCATTTTTAATTGTGCCTCATTTCCCTTCTTCAGTTAGGTCACTGTATATGTTTAAAAAACTCACAGATACACACACACTTACATTTACCAAAAATCTAAAGTCCTTTGGTTGTTGGTAGTTACACTCCTACTAGCAAAACTCATCAAATTTTATATCCATAATAATATTGCATGTTTTAGCAATGGTGCATCCAAACTTGCTGCATAATCAATTTTAAAGTATTACATCCATAATGAATTTGTGCTTCTTTTCAGCAAAGGCCTCAAGAATTCACCATGGTTAAAAACATGTATCTGCTTCTTTAAAAGGAAATAATTCATTCGTCTTCTTTTGAGTAGATCCCATTTCACAGAATCCTTAGAAAAGGAATTCTATATACAGTCATTAAAAAATGCTAAAATGTACCAAGCTGCTGCTGTAGCCTTTATACATTACATTTTACGCGCACACTGTTGTGCATAATTTTATGCCAATCACAGCTTGATACAACAGTGCCGGTTTTGCATGACATTGTCATGCACATCGCTTAAAAAATTGCTTCTGTTCGACATCAAATAACAAATATAACACACACGCAAATAGAAGGAGGCGGCTGGGTGGGAAGACACATCAGTTTGTGAGGGCTACGCGTCTCCTAACTTCCCATTTTTTAAAGCCTTTCAAAGTAACCTTTTCACTGCCGGAATCCTAAAAATGAAACGCCAGCGCCCACCGGGAAAGTAGGTGCCCCCCAGTGTTTCCCCGCCCTCGCTTCCCCAAACTCTCAACACCTTTCTTCCTCATTGGTCGGCAGCTTCTCCAGGTGGATTTCCCCCCTTCCACTAACAGTTGACCTGGCGATACCGCCAGTTCCTGCCATCTAAGGCTTGCTTCCTAGAGTTGCCCCTGGCTCCAAGAGCTCGCGAGCCCCCTTCCCCCCCCCCACCTCATCCCATGTATGCTAACTTCTCCGTGTATTAAAAAAGAAAAAAAAAACAGTCACCCACAAGCCACTCAGCAACCATCTGGTTTCACCCTAGGAGCAAAACCAAGGAATGCCAAGGCATCGGCGCGTCTCTTCGCTCCCTCCCCCCCCCCCCGCCCCCCCCCACCCCGCCAGTCCTTTGCTCCTCTGGGCAGCCTTTGCACTACCTGAAGCAGCAGTTGCTGGTTTTCTTACCTCAGGGCCTTGATCCACTCTTCCTTCCACCCCCCCCCGCTTCCCCGCTTCCGCCCCGCATGTTGGACTTTTTTCCCTGCAGCGGCGGTTGCCGCGCGCTGCACTGCCGGCGTGTGCAGGGCGCTTGCTCAGCGGTGGCTCCCTCGCTCCCTCCCCCTCCCCCCTCCCCGGGAGTCTGTAGTGTGTTCCAGGCGCCCCCCGTGTGTGCCCGGGCTCTGCGGGGGGGGGGGGGGGTTGTCAGGTAGAGAGAGATACGGCCTTGATCTCGTAACCCATAGCAACGGCCAAATAAGAATGGGGGGAAGAGGGTCTGCGGGGGGAGGAGACGGAGAGGGGCAGGAGATGCAAGCCTGCCGCTGCAGAGGATCCCAGCCAGCACACCTCTGTTCAAAATACCACGATCGAATCAATAAGACATCCATATATTGCAATTAAGGTTTATTAGGTTGGCTCTAAGATCACCACAAAAAAGAAAGGGGCAAGTTTGGAAGATCTCCCCAGCTCTTCGTTTGTTACAAAAAGCAGGTGGGGAGTGGGGGGGGGGGTAAAAAAGGCAGGCTGGCCCCAACACCCGAACTAGGAATGAACCGCGGTAGCTATCGCCCTAAGGCAAGAGGAATCTGGGCACGGATTTGCAAACAGCAAGATCGAAGGCGCCGTTTGCCTTCCTGCATATAATCAATAATCTCCCCTACCCCCCTCGCCTCCGCGCGTTTCGCAGATGGGTGCGTGAAATGATAGACACAGGAGAGGCTGGAAAATATTAGGCAAATAAATGCTGTCGAGGGGAGCAAGACGACATTCCCAGGCGCCGGCGCGATGGCGGGCTTTTGTTATGCAAACGCCCGGGCTGCCGGCTGTCGCTGGTGCGCGCGAAGCGAAGGGAACCGAGGTTGTCAAACGCCTCCCAGAAATAAGGGTCAGCGGAGCTTCGGGGTGCGGGGGCGGCATATTGTTGTGCAGGCGCTACGCACCGGCCTGGGGCTGAAGGGCTGTGAAAGGGAAGGAGGGGCGAGATGTGGAGCTGGGCGTTTCGACCGTGGCGACGCTGGAAGCGGCGGAGCTCTTTTCAAAAGGAGGAATCACCGCTCGCCAAAATGTGTATGTCCGATTTGTATTTTTTATTTTTTAAGCACCAAATCCGCCGCCACTATGAGCCCACACGTTTATTTCCGAGGCGCGATGAGTCGTTTGGGCTGAGCTGGGCTCGAACGGCCTAGCAGGAGACATGCGCTTTCGAAGCGAAGCTGGCCGTGTTGACCCATAAAACATCGGAAATCCGGAATACCTGTATCAGGCCAACAAAATACCACCCAAAAGGCTGCTAGCTTTCGAGAAATCTTGATCTCTTCTACGGGAACGATGTTAGAAAGCGCAGGTTCTTTATCTCCCCCACCCCCTTTCATAATATCTTGCATGATTAAGAGATCTGGAAATCTCGAAAGCTTGCATAAAATGGGTGACCCTCGGTCTGTGTTGATTTTTCAAGTGACCAAGAAGAGTCATAATTCACATTACAATTATCTGAAGAATACCTTATGCATTTTAAAATGTGCATGCCTGTCATGTCACTGTATTTCCCATTTCACAGATCAGACGCACTGACGTTGAAAACAGTGATTCATTGCTCAAAAGAAAGATGCTGGGTTTCAGATTTGCCTGGAAGGAGTATTGCCTGGTCTGCAAGCACTGATCAGTAAATTCCAACTTGCTGTGACTCCTTGGTGGAGATGAATAATGTATGCTGTACACACACAGAGTCTTCAAGGACTAAGGATAAGTATATCATGGCTGAGGGTCCATGATCAGCCTATTAGTCTAGGCACCGTACATCCAACTAGATGCTTCTAAGTGCAGGATAATAAACAAACGTAGTAGGTAAGAACTTTTGCATTGTCTAAGATGAAGTTATGAAATCAAACTCGCCTGCCATTAAGCCGGTGTAGGCAAAGGAGTAGGAACAGAGAAACCTAAGGGAAATGAACAGTAGGGGTGTGGCATCACCTCACATGTAAAAAAGTAAGAATTGCTGCAATAAATGGCATCAGGCTAGATTTTGTTCCTGCAGTCCCATTGTTCCACTTCACATTTGCTCTGCCCATCCATGCGGCAGATCAGACCTGCAATTTCCAAAGTGTGTGGTTTGTAGGCTCCTGTTTTCAACCCAATAAAGGAAGCATATTCAAAGGAGGGTGTCTCAGGATACTGATGGGCTGAGTTCTCACTCTGAATACGGCACACATTTAGAGTAAAATGTTTAAAAATCTGTTCTGAAACATATCCTCTGTGGCAACACTCGGGGCACAATTCATCTGAACAGTAACTGCAAGCCTTACTCCTATACTTTTAGGTATGTGCAGGCAAACTGTGGAAACTTGGCAGCAGGAGGTATTCTGCACATGCTCAGAGTTTTAGTTTTCTTCTTTTACTTGTTTACATGTGCCATGAAACTGTGTTTGGGGACTGCTGCTGTACGCTCTTGAGCACCGATTTAAACAAAAGCTTTATGCAGAAGGACAGATGATCAGGTTGAGGTGCAGAGCTTACTCACTGTGTGTTTGCCTGGGTAGCCTTCTCACTCTTTGCTGTGTTTGTACAAAGCAGTTTTCAGTCATAGGAGACGGAGACATCATAACTCATAACAGCCATGTGACTGCATCTCAGAGGGACAATTCATACCTACTTGGCATGCTCCAGAGCATCTGTACAACATGGCAATGCTTCCAGCTGTCCTCGGGGAGGCAGTTGCATGTACTTTGTGGGATACTGTGCAATTGCTGAAATAGTTGCTGGTTCACACATTATGTCACCTGTGTTATCAAGCATGATGTGTTTGAGAAACAGCTCAAAAGGCTATGTGTAGAGAGACATTGGAATGGGTAAAGCAAGCCTCAATAATAATAAAAAATAGTAGTAGTAGTAACGGGACAATCTCATTCCAAAGTCTTAATTTCTTTTCCCAAAGGTCACTTGTCAGTTTTGTGTTTATTCATTTCCCATACCTAGTCCCTAAATCGCTTCTTACAGCTTCCTTGGTTTTAAAAAAGTGTTTAGAATCTTGCACTTAGAGCTCGTCGCCACCTTTCTATATCGTGCCCTTACATCTTAACAGTGGGTGACAGCACTATTCTATCTAAAATGCTTGTGCTCATGCTCAGTTTTCATGTCCATTTTTGATGCAGCAAAACATCATCGAGCAGACTTTCATTTTTGTGTGGTGAATCTTTCTTTAGAATTTGAATTTCTGGAAGCCTTTCCTCTTGGTATGTGAAAAGTGTCAGTTAAAGTCATGTCTTTTCTCTCATTCCTTTCCTGACTGACCATGCTGTCCAATTTGTTGATTCTTAGTCCTCTAATTTTAAATATTTTAATTGAGAACCTTTAATATATAAATGGAAACAATTTGTCTTGTTTTTAAATCTTTTAGCCTTTGTCGTTTTGTATTTTAAGTTTATATGCTGTAAACCACCTCATTATGTCTTTTTTAGATATAGTCAAGCAGCTAATACATAGATTTTTTTGTTATTTACATAGTTATTTACATAGCTACATAGTTATTTACTACAAGATGAGATACCGTAACATTTTCAGTGGTGGCAAATTTTGATCTGGCCACAAGGGGGCATACTCAGATGAAAGTTTGTATGTATAATAAAAGGGGAGGGTGTGGATGTGAGTGATGATATTCTCATGGTGTCTTCCTAAGATTAGATGTGAAAATTGAGGTATCTCCCTGTGGGCTGTCTGGATAACCTAGAAAGTTCTAGAAGTTCACAGCTACTGCTAATCAAATGACACAACTTATTGTTATTCTTCAGATAGTCCTATATTTTCCAAACAAGTAATTCCTGTAGCTATTGGGTTGGGAGGACTTGCTATAGCGACCCTGTTTAGTCACCTTGGTTCCCCTGCACTCTATATACAATGAGAGTTTGCCTTCCTTTCAGATTGCTGAGGGGAGGAATAGATTTCCAGGGCCCATCCACCTAACCTCTCCCTCCCTGAATGTACTGCTGTGCTAAAGCTTTTAATTTAATTTTTTTTAACAAAAGCAATTACAGAAAAGTGCAAATCCAATGCCTGACATTTAACACTTGGCTGTGGCAGCCGAGCTGCGCTTAAATGGGGGCCTTTTCTGCAGAACAACAAGAGCCAAAAGGCCTTGTGTCATGGAGTAATGTAAGACACAATCTCGCCTGAAAATGCACAATGAATCGGGAAGGATTTATGTAATTAATTGACCAGTCTTAACCTGTTATCGTGATGTAAGGAATTTGGAACTCATTAATTTGGGCTGTGACAGATTTCATATTAGAGCTGGCAAATATGGATTGAGCTTCTTATTCATGTAGCAGCTGGAATTTCTATGACAGTGAGGATTAGTGAAGAAGACCTATTGCTGGAGTCAAACTGCCTCTTTTGTAATCAGCCGTCCTGCTCTGCATTAAAGGGATAATGGGAAAATAGGAGCAGTGGGGGGAAGGGATGCCCTGTCTGCAGAGGGGAGGATGGCAGTTTTGCTCACTCTGCTAATATTTATATTGAGCATCCGCGTTTGCAATTGAATGAAAGCATTAATTGCAGTCATAAAGTTAGGGGAGCTCTTTTGCAGACAAAAGGAGAGGAGAACTGGCAACCTTGGCCCAACCTGATTTTTTTCTTCCTTTTTAAAATAAGCAGTTTTGGACATGATTGTTTTTCATCAAAATCATAGTCTTGGTGAAAGAAAGAAACCTTTGTCTTAGGAGGAACAACAGAAGCAGTTGGCATAATTGTTGAACAAGACACATGTCTGTTTACAACAACATATTACAGGTTTTGAGGTGAGTGCATGCATGCTAAGAGACAGAAGATGCTGAACCATAATCAGGATCAAGCTTTCTGAACCTCTTCTTGCCCCCACCCCCCCCGTTCTACTGTCCCTGGATAGCTACTGTGTTTTTTTATGGTTCTGTGCATATGCTGGGGTTATTGTTGAAATGTGGGCTATTGTATTTTCTGAATCCAGCTGCACTAACAAACCACAGCACAAACAACTCAGAGTTCACAACCCAACAATAAACCATAGATTCTCTTCATGGCTTGTTCATGCTTAACAAACCATGGTTGTTAGCACAGCTG